>NC_056744.1:1492766422-1493121422 GCF_019279795.1 Protopterus annectens | reverse complement strand
TCGCCTACATGACACTGATATAGGGCCCTATATATTCCCACAATGGTTTACGCAATATCCAGTGGATGGTTTGCCCCATTATTGAGAATATAGGCGTGTGCTATACCCACATCACTCCCACGGGGCGGACCTACTATATCTCTGCCAAACAACACCTAGGCCCATTTCTGCATACCCATGATTCCCATACCTGACACCCCTCCACAGTACCCATTACACATGTTTAATGTGAGTGGTACTAAAGTGTGGAGACACTTATAAGCACTCCCAACTCTCCGGATATCAGTTCATACGTCATACATTCTATCGACACATGTGTCATAACCCTTGCACCTGCTACTGTTGCATGTATAGCTATATCGTATTTGCTGAGGTCACTTATTTTGCGTCAATGACGGTTGACACTACATATGAATCAATTTTTGGGGTCCTGCAATGGACACCTATATTCATGTTTAAAGTGTAGAACTTGCTGGACTGTCACTTTCTGGCCAATGGTTTGGAAAGCAGCAGTTTATTCACCTTTCGTGCATGTCTGTTTGTCTACCCATATTAGCTATGCTGTGGCCTATTTATGTACATATGTCATATCTACAGGACATATGTTTGTTGTGTATACATATATACATGTACAGTCCTCATTTCATAAATTGCTTTGGTTTACGTCTGTGGATTATGTGTATACACATATATCTATATCCATACCATACATTTCCACTGTACAGATTGTCGCAGAATGTACAGCTGGTTGCCTCTTTATCTTTGGTGTGATTTTCATAACCTTGTGTCTATCTGGCAATTTAGTGGCATTTCATTAAAGACTTACGTTGGGAAATACTGGCAAGCAGTTCAGGTTACGACTGCATACCCTTCAGAGAATCCATGCTACTGACACACCCGTTATTCTATCCACTTTCTATGTTTGTTCTGACACATATCTGGGGTTTGTCCCTATTTGTACTGGTAGTTTGCATGCCTTTGTCCGGTTTCATACTTTATGGGGTTAACAGGTTTGAGCCATGTATATCTAATGTGGGGGAAACAGCATTCATTTACTATGCTGTGAGCGGATCACACACGCACAGGCGCACTTTCATTTACATGTTGTGGGTTACATCTGTTTAATAAATGTGTGCTTGCGCGGCCTTTCATACTTCTGACCGTAACACTTACTTATCTGCAGTCCGGTTTACGGACTGGTGTGAAACACATGGTTCACCTTTACATATTTAACTGTGTGTACAGCACGAACGCATTCATTACACTTTACAGGGATATCTGCAGTGGTCGTAGGTCAACTGGGACTGCGTTCACGTTGGACGGATGCCGGAAACAGTATTCTGTTGCTGTTCTGCCTCATTGATATGCATACCCATAGTACTTAGCTACATCAACATATGCCTCACCGCTTCACTTACAACACAGGCATCCATTCCCCTGCTGTGGGAAATGCGGTACTACATATTACACATTCTGTATTGCCTAATGCTGTGGACCCCAGCTGCATTGTTAATCATTCTGAGGATATGCAGAACACCAGGGCATATAGTCGTATCACATACACGTTTCTGATTGTCAGGGTGTTCATGTAGTGATCTGGGTATGGGCTTGTCCGCCCGGTGAACGGAACTTCCCTGGCCGAGTTCAAATGTCAGATGAAGCATGTGGACAGGGAGCTTCTCCCTATTATGAACATTTTACCTGTATTTATAGACACATGTGTTTGGGCACCTATCAGGAGCTTATTCTGTTGGCTGTACATATTATGGGTGGGGTTGTTACGGTCCATACTCCACGGTGAGGGGGGGGGGGGTTCCCATTCACATTTGACTATTACCTGTATTCATTCAAACGGGGATTATTTTCTTGGACATGTTGTGACTACAGGTATGTTGTTGTACATTACACAAATGTCATGGGTTGTTACTGTACATATGTATGGACCATACCTCTCGACCTCTTTGAGCAACAAATCTGCACAAACCTTACATGATGGGGAGAGTATGAGGGACACATTTTAACTAGTTTCCTTACAAGCTTATAACGTTGATAGAATACTAGGTTTTGCATTGTCATGACTCTTCTGTGGGATGTGGAGTGTTATACTTAATGCTCATTATTTCGTGATGTCAATCCACACCTATTTACCGGACAGACGCAGGTTGTCGGAGGCACACAACACTATGAGCCAACACTCTGGTCATTCTGCAAATATCTGGACAGTTGAGTGATATGGTACGAACCTCTGTAATACGCTGTTGTGTTCTGGCACAGCAGTAGCTCGGCATTAGGGACAGATGTCGGGACGTGCTGGCAGACAGTTGAGTTTCAGACTTCATACTCCGGACATTAATGCCATTGTGCAAACTGTCATTCTATGATATATCTATGTTTATCCCTCCAAATGGATATATCCCTGCTTGCACCTGTTATACATTCTATGGATCTCACTCCTCTGAGCTCTCCATACTCCTGCTCCTCTCTACCCTCCAGCTTAACCAGACTTAGCTGACACTCACTTGACTCCAAGTATGTCATTGTTGAAATTTCTGTATTACCACTACAAAACTCTGGATTTGCACTGTCTTATTATGCACATGTTATGCATGTGTATTTCCTGACTGTATGCCTTTTACTCTTGTATTTTACCTTTAACATTATGTAGCCTTTATTTCCTTGTATTGCTTGTGGAGCTTTTCTACCCGGGCCTCCGCTGTTACTGGGCACTTCTTCACCCAGTGGACTTCCCGGGTACTCAGACTGCACATACATGAATAACTTCTAACAGCTATCTTTGCATATTGTACCTGCTGTTGTACCTTTGTCTCACTTGTATTCACGCCTCTGTCTAGATATCTAGCTCACACAGGTTGTCAGGTATAGTCGGTCACGCCGGCACACACTAGGTATCCCTCACACTTCATCAGGGTTATCCTGTTAATGTCGGGTGTCTTCCTCACCCTTCTGCTGTTTGCCACTATGCGAGTGTGCGATATATTCTCCCGCATATTTGTGTGGGGAAACGTGCGTCACGGGAAGGTGTTTTATCCTGGGTACTGGGTTATGCATGACCACTCAGGTCTGGACAGTGTCTTGGACCTGTGCTTCATGTTCTGACTTGTGTCAGGATATGTACAGGATTGGACATCTTGTCGTCATACCCATTCTACTATTTACACAGGTTACTTATCCCGTAAGGGATATTCCAGAAATTAGACCATTCCACACAGAAACGATATCGAAATGTATTTTGGCTTTATGAAAATGTGCAGGGGTTTAACATGCAGGGAATACATGGTTTGCTATCCTGACACTGCCTAGGGTGACAATACCTACCACATATGCGTAGGGGTCGGTATGTGTAGCTGTGTCTGCAACGGACCAGTGGGCCACGTACAGGTGGATTTGGTGGACGTTCTGTTATGGGGCTGGGTTATGTGATGTGGAGGGTATGCTGGGTAGCCCATTATGCAGCCAGGTGTGTTGCATTTGTTATGGCCAGTTCCATCAGGACCAACCTGTGGGTATGTGATGGTGACATATCTGTACATTTTGATCGCACATTTACATGATACATATGTTTGTGGGATTGTGTTCTACACTATGGCCTGTCTGCTTGTCTTGCAGCTGTTTCTCCATGTGTTTGTCTTTATGTCCACTTCACCCGCTGCCCCCTGCTATACCTCTGGTTCACCTTTTCTGCATATGACACAGTATCACCTTTGCGGGTTTTACCATTACCCATCCACCCCTCACATGCAAATTACTCACATCCAATAGCTCACTACTTTTGTTGTTGGGCCATGACACGGCCAGAGTAGCACATTGACTGCCCTACAGGTGTCGGGTACCTTTATGGTTGTGTGGACTACCCTGCCATGTTTGCAATCCACGTGCTATACCTCACACACATAGGTACACGCCCATACTTCACTTTCATTACTTAGTTGGTATACACGGGTACTACCCGTTCAGCTGTGTCACATACTAGTTTGGCTTCTACCGATGACTCCCGGGATTTGCAGACATGTTGTACTCATTGGGGGGAATGGCACCTTTTCCTATGTCCATGCTATTCCTTCCACATATCTGACTGTTGTGGACAATGCCTCCCCACAGTCTACGGTACTGTTAACACCTTTTTAATTGGCCACAATGTAACATTTGTGGTGGACACAACACATTTTCCATGCCGACACATACCCACGGTCAGTTTGGCAGATAGAACTTACAACTCTTGCCTATATCTAAGCTTTAGTCTTGTAGCATTTCAGTGGCTTATTCTTTTTCTTATGACATTTATGTAATATACGTGTGGAAAACAACTGTTTAATGCCACTATTACATGACGTCTGAGGGATAATTATGTCCTATAATCTCTGCACATTTGCCATGTTTACAAGCTTGTGTCAGGACACATCTGGCTGCAGCGGTACTGTCACTCGCAAAGTGGGACAGGTGGTATTCTTAGTCGATGGTACGGGTCATACTGTTCCTTTTGGCCTGCATGTGTCCTTATTGTTGTAGCTGTTTCTATGCTCCTGCTTCGTTTACATGTGTATTCTATTCCCTATCACATTTGTTATGTGGGATACAGACATACCTTTTGTATGTGACTATTACATCCCTTGTGGGATATGATTCGGACATACAGTCACTACATATATCTACATTTCTCCTCGTGTATTTTGTTATGGACAAATCTGCACAACTATGTACCCTCCCTCACATTATGGGTCAGCTGGTGACCCTCTCCATTGGGCTGGATGTACCTCCTGGTGGTGTCCTAGCATATGATATGTTTCACTTCCACATGGTATAGCTATAAACACTACGTTGGACCATGGGCACACGGTTTTTCTGTCGTTTGTTCAAGGGTAGGGACCTGTTATTCCCTATCGTGCATTTGTGTTTGCTTCTTCATTTTCTGTTTGCAGGGACTATCTTGCATGCTTTGTATACATTTCAGTCTCCACAGACACTGATAGGTGCGAGTATTACTGCAGGCGGACTATACTATTCAGCAGTTTAGGTTGCTCATCGACAGCCGACATTGACACGCCTCCCTCCGCAACCGTTCGCCCCATGCACTCGCCAAGACGCTTCCTATGCACGTGGCTGTGGTGGCACCATGCCTTCATTAATATGCATATGGCACTACTACTCCATATATATGCTGCACGGCTGGTGCAAGCCTTACACCGGCTTTGCGCCGAGCTTCATGAATCCAGGGGTTAGTTTATTTCCAAATTGGGGCACAAAATCTTTATCCGTCCTGAAAATACCCCAATTTCTGTTAATTATTTTCCTAATCTCATCAGAGTCACCATTATAGGTAGAAATAAACAATAAAGGTGACTTGGCCAAAAAAGTTGAACTAACAGGAACATGCCCAAAGGGGTTGTTTTTATTATTGGAAGAATTTAATATAGCTTGAAACACACCTGCTTCCCTTTTGTGTTGATTTCCTGAAATAAATCCAAACATAATTTTTCGGGATACCCTCTATTCAAAAATAGAGAAATCATGAAATTTAATTCATCTACGAATTCCCCATCATCACTTACCATCCTGGCAGCTCTAACCATTTGGCCCTTCACAATAGCCTTCTTCTGATGGCTAGGGTGCCAACTGCTGAACTGGAGATAGGAATTTGAAAAAGTTAGTTTTCTGTATATATTAGATTTAATTAATCCACTTGCCCTGTCATAGGTTAGTCTGACGTCCAAGTAATTAATAGTCTCAAAGTTAATTTCATGTGTGAATCTCAAAAGCCATACTGTACTGTTAATGTATTTAATGAAGGCGTCTAATACAACCAATTCACCTTCCCAAATGATAAAAATATCATCCAAAAAGCTTAAATATAATCTGATGTGCTTGAAAACTCACTATGGAATATGTAATGTTCCTCCCAATATGCCATGATATAATTGGCATAAATGGGAGCACATCATGCGCCCCATGGCCACCCCTAGTATGTTGTTTAAAATAGTGCTCTTCAAAGAATAAAGAATTGTTTTCAATACAACTTCCATGAGCAATTCTATCCTGCTCATAGATGCCAGTTTCCAACAATTGCTCCTCTAACCATGTTATTCCTGTGTCGTGTGGTATAACTGTAAAACAAATTAAACACATCTATGGTTAGAAAACAAAAATCATCTTTAACCTCAACGCCTTCAATCTTTCCAAAAATGCCACGGAGTCCTTAGTAATATGGGGAAACAACTTAAACCCTTTTTCATGTGATGATCCAAAAATTGACTAATAAAACAAACTTTACTTCTTTTACTATGGTCTGAACTGCACATTGTTCAACTTTGTGTATTTTGGTATACCAAAGATGCCACTAACCACAGGAAAAGACGCTTACCATGTATTCATATTCAACTTCAGACACATCGCCCTGATATAACATGTCCTCCAAAAAGGAGATCAATGTTAATTTCGCTAATACTTACTTAGTATAACTGTCCTCCATAAGCATTGACATCATGAGACTAATGTAGTCACAATTGTCTGCAATCACCACACCATCTCTTTATCAGGCTTTATAATACAAATACTCCCATTTTACTCAAATTTTCCAGTAACAAGTACTCATCCTCTGTCATGTTACAATGTGTTTTACCTTTCCGCTGTTTAAAAAACTGTCTTATATCAAATTCACACAATTTTTCGAACATAGCCACAACATAATTCAAGGGTGGGTTATAAACACTAGGTTTAGACAAACCCTGGTCATTACCTAAATTAGTACAATTGTCATGATGGTCGAACAAAACCTTTAGATTCATTTTACATGTAAACAGTTTCAAGTCAATGAGCGTATCAACAAGATTGCCCCTCCTACAGGGAACAAAATTAAATCCCTTTGAAAGCAGGTTAACATATTCACCACCTAAGGAAACACTGGAATAGTTATATAATTTAAAATCACCTGCATTTATTTTCCAATACCATAGGACTACTCAAAATCACAGAATTAAATGAATCGAATGTATTTACATTTGAAACATACAGACCAGGACTTTTATTACCCCTAATGCATTCCAAGCCATCATCAGTCACTTCAACGTCTATGTTCATGCCTATACCAACACTCAATGAATCTTTGAATTCTTGGTTAACGTTATTTGGTCCTACTAAAGTTGTTGTCACACCACTGCCTGTCCTAAGATCAACACGGTCACATTCAACAATAGAATTATAATTTGTTGAGTGCGCACCCTCCATTAATCCAATGTAAATGTTGGATGCCACACTATCAACCTCCTCTAATACATTGTGAATACTTAAATTAAGCAGTGTATTGTGAGAACATTCATTAAACACTTCGGGTATATGTGATAGAACATTAGGGTAAACATTATCATCGCAGCTAAACCTGGATTTCACACTGACATCTGTACCCATACAATGCTCACAATCACAACCATGGACCACACAGTTGCTTTTAGCCAAAAATCCAGAAGTATCTGAATACAAGCTGATCTCATTATTTCTAAACAAATTACATGCTGAGAAATAGTTATTGAACATCGTGTCACTAAGACACAAATGCAATGATGCACTGCTCAGTGCTAAGTCTGGTTGAATACCTGTTGCTACATTAGTATGGTCAAAAATGCTTTCTGTAGGCTCAATTTGTTCTGTGAGCTCAATGTCCAGAAAAGTTAGGTCATCACTCACCATGAGATCGAATGAGGAACATTTTACTACTTTCGTGGTCTCCACACCCTCTAAAGCTGTTGATGCCATGATTCACTTTGGGCCATGCCCCCATCCGGCTGACCTCGTTCTCTCGTGGGAAGGATCCTGTTCCGGATCCTCCGAATGCCTCACACTTTCTTCTAAAGGGCTCCTATTACTCCTTGTTAGAATTGTTATACACTTCATGCTCATCGGGGAAATGACATCATCCATTTCAACGGTGTGATTGATACGCCCATTCCCATTGCTATTACCATACCGACTATACACTTTCTTAGATTTCGGATATGATTCGGACATACAGTCACTACATATATCTACATTTCTCCTCGTGTATTTTGTTATGGACAAATCTGCACAACTATGTACCCTCCTCACATTATGGGTCAGCTGGTGACCCTTCCATTGGGCTGGATGTACCTCCTGGTGGTCCTAGCATATGATATGTTTCACTTCCACATGGTATAGCTATAAACACTACGTTGGACCATGGGCACACGGTTTTCATGTCGTTTGTTCAAGGGTAGGGACCTGTTATTCCCTATCGCATTCCAATGACACACACACATTTATTTTGCTTCTTCATTGTTTGCAGGGACTATCTTGCATGCTTTGTATACATTTCAGTCTCCACAGACACTGATAGGTGCGTAGTATTACTGCAGGCGGACTATACTATTCAGCAGTTTAGGGTTGCTCATCGACAGCCGACATTGACACGCCTCCTCCCTCCAACCGCCTTCATGCACTCACAAGACGCTTCCTATGCATCGGCTGTGCTGGCACCATGCCTTCATTAATATGCATATGGCACTACTACTCCATATATATGCTGCACGGCTGGTGCAAGCCTTACACACTTTGCGGGTTTCGAGCTTCATGAATCCAGGGGCGGCCGAGATTTCCAAATCAGCACAAAATCTTTATCCGTCCTGAAAATACCCCCAATTTCTGTTAATTATTTTCCCATCTCATCAGAGTCACCATTATAGGTAGAAATAAACAATAAAGGTGACTTGGCCAAAAAAGTTGAACTAACAGGAACATGCCCAAAGGGGTTGTTTTTATTATTGGAAGAATTTAATATAGCTTGAAACACACCTGCTTCCTTTTGTGTTGATTTCTGAAATAAATCCAAACATAATTTTTTCGATACCTCTATTCAAAAATAGAGAAATCATGAAATTTAATTCATCTACTTAATTCCCCATCATCACTTACCATCCTGGCAGCTCTAACCATTTGGCCCTTCACAATAGCCTTCTTCTGATGGCTAGGGTGCCAACTGCTGAACTGGAGATAGGAATTTGAAAAAGTTAGTTTTCTGTATATATTAGATTTAATTAATCCACTTGCCCTGTCATAGGTTAGTCTGACGTCCAAGTAATTAATAGTCTCAAAGTTAATTTCATGTGTGAATCTCAAAAGCCATACTGTACTGTTAATGTATTTAATGAAGGCGTCTAATACAACCAATTCACCTTCCCAAATGATAAAAATATCATCCAAAAAGCGCAAATATAATCTGATGTGCTTGAAAAACTCACTATGGAATATGTAATGTTCCTCCCAATATGCCATGATATAATTGGCATAAATAAAGGCATGCCCCATGGCCACCCCAGTATGTTGTTTAAAATAGTGCTCTTCAAAGAATAAAGAATTGTTTTTCAATACAACTTCCATGAGCAATTCTATCCTGCTCATAGATGCCAGTTTCCAACAATTGCTCCTCTAACCATGTTATTCCTGTGTCGTGTGGTATAACTGTAAACAAATTAAACACATCTATGGTTAGAAAACAAAAATCATCTTTAACCTCAAACGCCTTCAATCTTTCCAAAAAATGCCACGAGTCCTTAGTAATATGGGGAAAACAACTTAAACCCTTTTTCATGTGATGATCCAAAAATTGACTAATAAAACAAACTTTACTTCTTTTACCGTCAACTATGGGTCTGAACTGCACATTGTTCAATCCTTTGTGTATTTTAGGTATACCAAAGATGCCACTAACCACAGGAAAAGACGTTTACCATGTATTCATATTCAACTTCAGACACATCGCCCTGATATAACATGTCCTCCAAAAGGAGATCAATGTTAATTTCGTTAATACTTACTTCAGTATAACTGTCCTCCATAAGCATTGACATCATGAGACTAATGTAGTCACAATTGTCTGCAATCACCACACCATTGCCCTTATCAGGCTTTATAATACAAATACTCCCCATTTTACTCAAATTTTCCAGTAACAAGTACTCATCCTCTGTCATGTTACAATGTGTTTTACCTTTCCGCTGTTTAAAAAACTGTCTTATATCAAATTCACACAATTTTTCGAACATAGCCACAACATAATTCAAGGGTGGGTTATAAACACTAGGTTTAGACAAACCCTGGTCATTACCTAAATTAGTACAATTGTCATGATGGTCGAACAAAACCTTTAGATTCATTTTACATGTAAACAGTTTCAAGTCAATGAGCGTATCAACAAGATTGCCCCTCCTACAGGGAACAAAATTAAATCCCTTTGAAAGCAGGTTAACATATTCACCACCTAAGGAAACACTGGAATAGTTATATAATTTAAAATCACCCGTACTATTTTCCAATACCATAGGACTACTCAAAATCACAGAATTAAATGAATCGAATGTATTTACATTTGAAACATACAGACCAGGACTTTTATTACCCCTAATGCATTCCAAGCCATCATCAGTCACTTCAACGTCTATGTTCATGCCTATACCAACACTCAATGAATCTTTGAATTCTTGGTTAACGTTATTTGGTCCTACTAAAGTTGTTGTCACACCACTGCCTGTCCTAAGATCAACACGGTCACATTCAACAATAGAATTATAATTTGTTGAGGCGCACTCCTCCATTAATCCAATGTAAATGTTGGATGCCACACTATCAACCTCCTCTAATACATTGTGAATACTTAAATTAAGCAGTGTATTGTGAGAACATTCATTAAACACTTCGGGTATATGTGATAGAACATTAGGGTAAACATTATCATCGCAGCTAAACCTGGATTTCACACTGACATCTGTACCCATACAATGCTCACAATCACAACCATGGACCACACAGTTGCTTTTAGCCAAAAATCCAGAAGTATCTGAATACAAGCTGATCTCATTATTTCTAAACAAATTACATGCTGAGAAATAGTTATTGAACATCGTGTCACTAAGACACAAATGCAATGATGCACTGCTCAGTGCTAAGTCTGGTTGAATACCTGTTGCTACATTAGTATGGTCAAAAATGCTTTCTGTAGGCTCAATTTGTTCTGTGAGCTCAATGTCCAGAAAAGTTAGGTCATCACTCACCATGAGATCGAATGAGGAACATTTTACTACTTTCGTGGTCTCCACACCCCTCTCTAAAAGCTGTTGATGCCATGATTCACTTTGGGCCATGCCCCCATCCGGCTGACCTCGTTCTCCTCGTGGGAAGGATCCTTGTTCCGGATCCTCTCCGAATGCCTCACACTTTCTTCTAAAGGGCTCCCATTACCCTTGTTAGAATTGTTATACACTTCATGCTCATCGGGGGAAATGACATCATCCATTTCAACGGTGTGATTGATACGCCCATTCCCATTGCTATTACCATACCGACTATACACTTTCTTAGATTTCGGATAAATGTTCCCAGTTTGATAAATATGAGTATCCCCTTGTATTTTCTTTAGTTTCTTGTTATAAATGACTTCACTTCATCTCAAGACCATTAATGCCCTTGCCAGGCATGTGGTTGACTATGCTGATCATAGTTTCAAGTTTTGTATTTTACAACAGATTAAGGTAGATCGACAGGGTAGGGTCATTAACACACATTTGGACATCTGTAAACTTAGATGGCAGCTCAGATTAAATACACACAATTATCCTAGTCTTAATGAGTATAGTACTGTTAAGCCTTTACTTAAGTTAATGAACATTACAGGTAACAAATTATTATAATTTATAAATTTCAATATGTACTAAGTGTGTATATACAAAAGCTTTTCATATTATACATTTATTGTAGTTTTTGACATTTGTATCATTGGTAGGATACAAGTTTTATTATTTTTATTTTTATTTTTTTGCTTTCATACATAATCTTCATACAATTGTGTATACATTTTACATTTTATATATTCTGTATATTCCATTTTGTCTTATTTTGGATTTCGTAGGGTTGTACTGATAGGTAATACTGGTTAGATTTTTTTATAAGTTTTTATAGCGATTCAATTTCATTGAATTGTTAATTAATTAATTGTTTAATTGTATTGCGTATTTAAGTGTGGTTGCTGTGGTGTTTTTAGTATTCTGAAGAAGTCTGATTACACAGACGAAACCTAGGTCAATGGTGGTTTATTTTCGCTGTCAATAAACTCTTGTCGGCTGGACCTCGTCTTCTTGGACTTTTTTTTTTTTACATTTTTCAAATGTCCTAATGGGGTCAAACATTCTGATCCTTTTTTTTTCTAAAACTAATAAAATTTTTTTAACTCCAGTGAGCTTCAGTTTTTATGGTTATTGATCCAGCATAACAGTTCCATAATTCAAGAAATCCATTCTACTGTGCTTAAGGTTGATCAAAAGATTAAGTGATCCTTAAAGAAAGTGCCTGCTATGTATAAAGACTATGATACCATACTTACTAATAGTGAGAAATTTGAATTCTTGACAGTGGAATATAAGTCTAATAAGATCATCAGAGACAGTCTTAAATATGAGAAGAAGATTGCATACTTTAATTCTGACCTAGGGTATCACAATAATAAAGCTAGTAAAATGATTTATACTCAGACTACCTTAAGTCAGAAAGAGGAAACTATTTTGACCTATAGGGATTTTAGAATTGAGTCTGGAAGTGGCATTACCTTGCTTGATGATGATGGTGATTCTTCTGAACGGGTTTTGAGAGTGGCTGAAGGAAGAACAGGAACAATAAATTATTTTTTCCTTCCAAAGAAAATGAAAGTGGTGTGAATCCTTTTGGAGCATGTCCAAAAAACTTGAACAGAGAAGACAATCATTTGAGCAGTAGCCAAGTGGCAGGGACCAAAAGTAGAAAGATAATGGACTCAATAAGGGACTAAGATATTCCACAAAAAAAAATAATTTATCTAGTACTGTTTTTTTCCCAGTTCATCTGAAAATCTTGGAATTAGGTTTGAACTTTGTGCCCACAAGAATGGCAGATGGTGGTTATGCTCTGTTGTCCTTAAAGCATTTTACACATAAATTGAATTTAAATAATTTGTTACAAGGGGTTAATTTGCCAGAGAAAATGTTCATTAAACCTTCCACCTTTAACCCTAATCTTAACACTACATTAAAAACATTTGAAAATGTGTGAAAAAGATATTTTGCAAATTTTAAGACACAAAGCCATAAATAGCTATTTTAATTTAAATAAGGAAGAAATAAAGGCATTAAAAGAATTAAGGAATATCACGGCTAGATTTATGAATGCTGACAAGGGCAGGGGGTTGGTCATTATGGATCAAAATAAGTATTTAGAGGCTATAGAAAAAATGCTGAACAATCCAGATGAGTATTGTAAAGTTAATATAGTCAGATTCATAAGAGTTTTAGAACTATATCTTCCATCTTATATGATTATCTGACAGAAGGAATTATTGGGATTGAATTATATAATTTTTTATTCGTTGAAAAACCTATGCTAGCTGCACAGTTTGTAATACAAAAAAATCCATAAAGATCTGAACAACCTACCCTTTTGGCCTATTGTGTCAGCCCTTCATTATGCTACAGAAGGGATTTCTTTGTTTGTTTTCAACCCATTGGTCCAAGGGTTGGGGTCCTAAATAAGGGACTCTTGGGATTTTTTGGATAAAATCCGACAGTTTAGTCAGACGTACATGTTTAATGAAACTAAAAATGTGTTTGACAATTAAAACCTTTTTTACATGTATCCCACGGGAATTAGGAGTGGAATATTTAAGAAACTTTTTAACTCGTTTTAGTGTTATTAACAGAAACAATGTCAGTTTATCTTGTGAATTGTTTGAAATGTTGTTAAATAATAATTATTTTTTATTTAGCAATCCGATTTACAAACAGATCAAAGGGGTAGCCATGGGCTCAGCAGCTGCACCAGCCTTTGCCAATTTGGTACTTGGCTGGTGGGAGCAGGAGATCTTTTCACCCATGGCTACTACCCACAATTTTGTTTACTATAATAGATTTCTGAGTGACGTGTTTTTGATCGTAGAGGATACTGAAAATGAGGTTTATTCTTTTGTTAAATTAATGAATGAAAAATCAGATTTTTTGAAATTTACTATAGGTGAATGTGGTCTAGAAGTGTGTTTTTTGGATATGCATTTAAAATGAAATGCATTATATCATAGGTTTGGAAAAAAAATTGTAGAAAAATATTTTTAATAGCAATTACTTGAACTATCAAAGTAACCATCCCAAATTTGTTAAAAACAATATACCTAGAGGCCAGTTAATCAGGGCTTCGCGGATGAAATCTGAAGATGATATGTTAGAGATAGAGGTCTCTTTGATTTTAAATTTATTTAAGTGGAGGGGCTATAATGAGGATATGCTTACAAATATAACCAAAGAAATAAGACAGAAAAGGAAAGATTTTTTTCTTCCTATATTGTTAAAATATTTCCTGAAATCTGGTGGAAAAGTGGTTATGATTCTAATACCACTGTAAGCAACATTGATAAGAATGTAGATAGTTATGATATTTGTGCTATTATTAAAAATAACTGGAGAATTTTAGAAAAGGAAATTTGGACCTGGTTAAATGTATTCTGATTAGCCCTAAATTTGTTTTTAAAAATTCTTGCAATCTTAAGAATTTATTACAACATAATACTACCAAATTAAATATTACAGGATGTTTGTCCTTTAAGGCTAAGGTGATGTATAATTGTGGAAATTGCCTAGTATGTAGATTTATACTGGAAGGGCCCTATTTAAATTTGTAACATCTTGGTTATACCATTCGGACTTCTGGTGTGTTTAATTGTAAATCAAAAGGAGTTGTGTATGTTAATACATGCACTGGATGTGATACCTACTATGTAACTATGACTACTAGGACTTTAGACACCATAATTAAAGAACATTTATATGCCATAAAAAATAAAGATGATAAGAATACCTTGTATAAACATTTGGTTGAATGTTCTAATTTTAATACGTTTATGTTTACAATAGTAGAGAAAGTTCCCAGGATAAAATGGGGGGAGGGAATGGGGGTGATTTTAAAACTAAGGCGGAAAAAAAGAAACACTCTGGTAATTAAAGTTGAGAGCTGACAGCTTTCCAGGAATAAACTGCACCATTAATATTAAGTGTTTTTTTAAGAGATAGGAGGCTAAAGATTTTACATGTAAAGTAGTAATATTAAGTTGTGATGTTGCATTTACACAATTGGTTTCAATTAACACCTTAATGACTGTTAATTTAAGGGAAGTGTTGATTGGTTCTTAGATTGTATAAATTTAGATAGTTATTTTTAGTTTTTGTTCTGAAGAAGTCCTTATTGAATGAAAGCGGAGATTAAAGTTGTTATACACTCAAGCCTTGGCATCCTTATTGTTGAGCGTTCAGTGAAATTTTTGTGTATTGTGCTGTGTTTTTCACTCTGGTTCATGCTGGTTAGTGTTATATGCTCTTCTATTGAGTTAATCCTACTTCGTTTTCCATGGGACAGGGATTCTTTGAGAACTAATCAATCTTTTATGCCTAAAGTGGTATCAGAGTTTACCTTAAGATAAACTATCCATCTCCTCATTTTCCTTTACTGAATGTAAAAATGAGGGAGAAAGGATAGTTTGCACCTTTGATGTCCACAGACAACTCAGGTACTATCTTGACAGAACTATTTCTCTCAGATCTTTGG
This sequence comes from Protopterus annectens, assembly GCF_019279795.1. Classification (NCBI taxonomy): domain Eukaryota; kingdom Metazoa; phylum Chordata; order Ceratodontiformes; family Protopteridae; genus Protopterus; species Protopterus annectens. The sequence goes on along the minus strand of NC_056744.1, from coordinate 1,493,105,789 downwards.
ATCAGTTGTTTATTTCTTGTGAAGGTAAGAAGAAGGCAACCTGTGTCAAAACAAACTATTTCCAGTTGGTTGTATAAAGCTATTACATTTTGTTATGCTCACCATAACAATGGGTTTTTGTAAAGGGTTGAATTCTACAAATATTCTAGAATCTGATGTGTGTTCCTCTGTAACAAAGCACTATATGTTTGATTCCTTTGCTAGGTCCAGATCAAACTTTGCTAGGACCATCCTCCTGGAGTTCCTGGAGTCTTCTCCTTCAACTTCACATATATAATTAGCAGTGGTTATCTACCAACACAGCTATGTCTATTGCAGCAGAGATCAATATGATGAACGCAGTACAGGTGAGTAAGTTGATCTTGCCATAACAATAAATGTACAAATAATCACTGCTGCAGTAGCTGCCCCCCCAGCACCTCTATGTCTTTTGGTGTGATTTTTATGTCAGGGTGTGGACATTTATATTGTTTTGATCTTAGCGTATTCCATTCAGGACTTCACCTGCCTTTTTCTTCTGGTAGGAAAGCTCTGAAGGGATTCACACCAAAGCTTGTCTTTTAGTCAGCTTAGCTTGAGCTGTTTAGTTTGGCCACTTGGAAAGTGCACTTAACCTTCAGAAACTGGCCAGCTGTAATATGCTTGGCAGGATATAAACACCAAGCAAAGAAAAGAAGGAATACAGTGCTCAGATGAACTCCATGAATGCAGTCAACCAGTAAATGCAAGGGGTAGGACACTAGGAAACACCAGAATCCACCAGAGGTATAAAAATTGAAGCAAGCTTGAAAAATCCACAAACCAAGTTTATTAACACTTTAACATTAATGCTTACTAAATTCAGCCATTGAAAAAGATTTTCTTCCACTAGACAAAGTAGATAGATACCATTTTTTTCCTGAGTTTTTTCCAGTCAGTCTGTCAGAGTCTACCAAGGAATTTCTCAAGATTTTAGGTTATACAGCTTCCATGATTCTCGTAATTTACTTGACCCGACTGCTCATAAGAAAATACAGTGATACCTTGGGTCATTCTGGTCTCAGCATCAATACACCTTATCGTTTTGGGCTCCAGTGATGGAGTTCATCAGAAGAAGAATACTGTGGTGGGTAGATCAGTTTTCTTTTATCCCAGGTTTTCCCTTCTCCCTCCCTTTATTCTGTCATAACATATTCTTCTCCCTCCCTTTATTTTGTCATAACATATTCTTCAGACTTTTCATTGGGGGTCTGTGGCAAAAGGAGTGAAAATGCAAGGTCTATGGACCAAACAATACAGACAAAAGCACATAAATATCAAAGAAAATATTGTAGTAATAAATAGGGGTAATTCAACAAAACTTACACGGAGCTTATCTCCATGTAAGCATAGTAGCCCAGCTTGAACATGGAGTTTGGAGCCTGTGCGATCCAGGAAACAAGGCTGGGGGTGCGCATGAGCCTCCCTCCACTATTCTGGTAGGGAGGCGATGGAATAATGCAAATTACCTCATTTGCTGGTGAAAACCATGCAAATGACATGAATTTGCGATCCAGCAAGCAGACAGGCATCTGTGTAGGAACCGTGTCTGCAGCAGAAATGTATGTTGTTAGTAACCATGTACAGGACTGCAAAAATAAAAATGGGGCCATGACAACTAAAATTAAATCATGTATTATGTGCAGTAGGCATGTCAATGGCCAAAACTATGGCCATTAACATGCAAACGTGTTGCAAAATATTTAATACCAAAAGTTTTTTTGGCTGATTTCAGCTGTTTATTTGGAGCGCAGCAGTGCACAAACATGCTATTCTAAAAAAAAAAAAAAAAAAAAAAAAGTAAAAAAAAGTAAAAAGCCAATATAAATGTGAAACTTAATTTGCACATTGTACTGGCCAGCATGCAGACTCATAACAATGGCAGGTAACAGTGGTTGCTAAGGATGCTCTGGTATAGTGGTGTAACTAGGGTATAAGCAAGTAGGTGAATGTAAATGAGCTAAGTTTATTGAATAGCAAAATGGGACACCATGTCTTTGAGTACCTAACTGTGTAGGGGCTACAATATGGTGGTGTAGGCAGAAGAAGCTGCTGACATGAAAAGGGGGTGTGTCATGCTTTCTGTAAGCACATTGGAGTTTACAAACCCTTCAGTGTCCAATGACACTGAAAAGAGGATCTATGAATGGAATGGAATGCAGGGAGTGTGTGACAGGAGCTGTAACACATCCCCTGCATTGTGAAAGTGCCATATGGCACTTTACATTAAAATAGTGTCCTTGGACACACACCTCTGAAACTCTTACAGCAAGAAGTCTGGACAAAGGCAGTACTAAAAGTGGGGCAAAAAGGCCAGAAATAGGGACAGTTTTTAAATATTGCTCTTACAAACTTAGAAAGTTGATGGAATGGACAGGTTATGCATAACCATGGAGTTTCATGAAGAGTATGTGGCCTGCAACTGACATGATATATATATATATATATATATATATATATATATATATATATATATATATATATATATATGTATGTAAAATAGTTGTATTTTTTCCCCATCGTATTTGAAGTTTAAGCGCAGCTGAGCGGGTTTGCATGTCACAATGCTTTGTTCAACAGTGCTTAAATGTAATGATAAAGCTATATAGAAATGTATGACTGAAGTCTTCACTAGCGAGTAAGCTTAGTGGTTAGTTTCTGGCTTTGCGTGCAGTAGGTGCGTGGTTCAAATACTAAGACAGGCCATTCAACTTTTACATGGGAAAGCAATGTTAATTTCTTTTTTATTTAATGATGTAGTCATTGATATTTGTTAACCAGGGTAATGTAGCTGGTCCAAATTTCCAGTGTTAGTGGATGTATGATGTGAACTCCCCCATGTAAACACAAGTGTCCCATACAGTACAGTCACACCCCAAAGTGATGTAATCAAAGCACATAGAAGGATGTCATGTAAAGTAAAATATATACACTTAATAATATGTCAGTAATGAGTAATTAATGTCCAGTTCATTAATTTTTTGCAAGAAAACTGAGCAATGCTTAGCAGTGCTTAGCTCTGCTTAGCCAGTTTGAGCATTGCTAAGAAGTTTAATTCTAAGCAGCATTCAGCCCAGCTAAGCAGATTAGTGCACTGTTAAGCACTGCTCAGCATTTCTGAAACCAACTAACCACAGCTAAGCAAGGGGGTGTATCTGAGGCTGCTTAGCTATGCTTAGCTGGTTTCAAAAATGCTGAGCATGTTCATGTCCAGGGTAGGGCCCTTTCTACTCAGCAATGTTTACACTAGCTGCAACAGTTTTAAAGGCCTAAAACTGGAGGAAAAGGGAAAAAATAAAAGGAAATAGCAGACTAAAGTCAATCAACTAGAAATGACTAATAAGGTCTCTACCACTCACAGTGGCCCATTCAAAGCCCTCAATAATATAGCTGGCAGGTGGAATGTATCATAGCCAATCACACAGGCACACCAGTATAAAGTATGCAAACACCCTGCAATCTGATTTTCCAACATACTCAGCACCATTGGAGTACACACTTGGGAATTTTAACTGACAAAATGATAGGGGCTGCTGCTGTGTGGCTATATCTCTACATGCTACAAAATGAGGCTGGTGATGGGGATGATGCTGACAACTGGCTCAGACTGTGGAGGAGAATAGTGTTCAGATCCAGGATAACCTTTCAGGGGCTACATGAGCTGGAGACAGTATAGTGCTACATGGTGGACAGAGTGAACAGGGACATACTTTAGCAACTCACCGAGCTTTGCCACCCTCACCTCAGACCCAGAGCCAACAGAGGGGAACTGATTCTAGTTGAAACAAAGTTACGTGTAGCCTTAAGAATACTAGCTATAGTTACTTTCCAAAGACCTTCAGGGGACATCATGGGGGTCTCACAGGCATCTGCATCCAGGGCACTCTACCAGTTCCTGGATGTCTTGGTAAGACATGCCAGTGAGCACATTTATTTCCCCAGCACCCCGAGGAGAAGACCAGCAATATACATCTTTTCCACCATGTAATGCACTACCCAGAGGTACCGGGTGCCATAGACTGCACCCATGTCCGCATCAAATCAGTACCCTCTGAAGAGGGTAGAGGCTACATCAACCGCAAGGGCTATCCCTCTATCAACTGCCAGGTCATGTGCAATGCTCAGGGCATTATCATCAATGTTTGTACTGGCAGCTCTGACAGTTATCATGACTCCCACATCTGGCAAACCTCACATCTGTACCAGGCATTTGCCAGGTGGACATCCCATATGGCCATTTTGTGGGAAATGTTGGCTATACACACACACACACACACACACACACACACACACACACACACACACACACACACACACACACACACACACACACACACACACTGAAGAATGAAATAATGAGGCGCACACACAAACCAGAAACATTGTAAGAGTGTGTGTTTGGGCTGCTCAAGTCATGGTTCCACTGCCTTGACATATCTGGTGGAGCCCTGCAGTACTCTCCAGCCACATGTGCACACATGTTCATAGTATGTGCCATGCTACACAATATGATCATGTGGAAACAGTTGCAGCAGGAACAGTGCAGGGAAGGGGGAAACACCTCCCACCATTGCCAAGGTCTACATAGGCACAAGGCAACTCGGAGGAGGAACCCCTTGAGCCTGTCCCTGTAGGCAGACATAGGCATGCCCAGTACACCCTGGCCTTGGCAAAGAGGCAATGCATAGCACATACAATAACACCATAAGGATTCAGGGACTGACACCTCTCTCTGACTTGCACACACAGTAAAAAGGATGCCACACCCATCACACTACCTGTATCTTACCATGTATAGGCTATGTACTGCATGCATCAACAGAGTCAGCCTCAAGCACTGTCCTCACAACTGATGAAGGCACAAGGTAAATCACTCTTCTTAACAACAAATTAATAATGTATTATGTTGTGCTAGCATATCTATGGTATCGCTGTATGCATGCAAGGGAATGAGGTGGCCTACAGGGATAGCAGCAGACAACTGACATCTGTGTGGGACAACAGGAAATTTCTGTCAAATGCTGGGTTACCTGGGATACACAGTAGTCCCCTAGGGTACAAAATTCACAGCAGTGTATGCGGGGGCCTAATAAACTGTGGGGTCATAGGTCATATGCATGGACATCAATGTTGGAGTCCCATACACACCTCTCAGTCTCTCACAGCAAGTCAGCTGTGCAAAGCCAGAAAGAAATGCATGGCAAAGGCCCACAAATAGGGACAATGATGAAATAGTCCACATACAAACTTAAAAAAAAAAGTGCCAAGTTGGTTGGTCAATCCAATACAGTAAAATGTCCAAAAATGATGACCAAATGCAGCAAGCTAAACAAACTTCCTTTATTTAAGTACTGAGTACTTTCACAGAATGCATCTGCTTCAATTAATACATGAATTGAATAATCATCTAGTTAAAATCATTATTTTTTTAAGGTTATATTTCTTTATAAACTTCAAATATGCATACTCATATAAACATATACATAAAAGCAAAGCACATTAAAATACTAATAAAATGTTTAATATATTCACTTAATACAATTATGTAAGGGATTTAATTCAGGTTTAAGAGAAAATATTTCATTGAGACATGGGGGGGTACATGCATTAAAATCCAGTATCCACTTATTTTCCTTTCTTTCAGTATAGTTCTTAATATCCCCAGCTCTTTTTGTTAAAGAAACATTTTCTAAAATTTAAAATTTAAATACATGCTGCTCATTTGTATTCAATATGTGTTTATACAGAAAGTTGGTAATAACCTGTCTCCTTATTTCAGACATGTGACTACTTATTACTAATTATTTCAGACATGTGACTACGCTGTTTAAACTTTTGATTTGATTTTCCTATATAGAAGACATCTTGCCATATAAATAATGTTGCTAGTGTTGCAATTTCCATAGGCGTTAATAAAGACTTCTGTTTCGAAGAATCTATAAAACTATTTTTAGCATATATATATATATATATATATATACATATGTATATGTTTACAGCATACACACCCCACATCTATATGTTCCTACATATTTCTTATTAAGTAGACTACTACTTTGTTGTTCTTTGTAACATAATTTGTTTTTTATAGTGTTGCATTTCCTATATATAAAAGTGGGATTTGCACCTATGCTGTTCATTTCTGGTATCAGAGACAACATGGAACAATGTTTATATAAAATGTGCCTTATGTTTCTAGTATTTTGATCATAATTAATAATATATTTACATTCCTTATGTATATTTGATTTCTCTTTCATTTTACTAACTGCACTTTTGTGAGAGGAGATTGGTGCATAAATATCATTACGCTTAGAAATGACTTCATCCTTTATTTCTAATGCTTGTGGTTTATTATACCCCTGCTGTTCAAATTCATCGGCTAGTATGTCTAGTTGTCTATTGCAAGTGGTGTCTATAGTATTAAGCCTACTGACTCCAGCTATTTGATTTCTCATGATGTTTCTAAAAATATGTGGGGGATGCATGCTATCTGCTACTAGATATGTGTTCTTTTTTACTTGCTTCTTATACAGGGAGGTTTCTAATCTACCTCCATTGTTCTTTTCTATATGAATTTCAAGGAAATCTATGGCTTTATAGTCAACTTGTTTTTTCAATGTTAGAAATGTGGTGCTGCTCTGTATTTCTTCTATAAATTCATTTAATCAACACAATGGACCTTCCCAAATAAGAAAAATGTCATCCATAAAACGCTTGTAGAATGTCAGATTCTTATTGATGTATTTATTGGTTTCATCCATGATGTTATCCTTTTCCCACATATTCATGACTATATTTGCATATGTATTAGCTACTGATGTTCCTATAGCTACTCCTGATATTTGTTTATAATATATATGTCCAAACATGAAAACATTGTGTTCTAATGTTGTTTATAATATCTATGTCCAAACATGAAAACATTGTGTTCTAATGTTAGTTGCAATAAGCCATTTATGAATTGAAAGTAGCCTCTGAAACAAAAGCTAACCTCAAAGCCTTCTTCAGTTATGTCAGAAACCTCCATGGATAACATCAGGTTTGTTCTGCATTACATCTTAATGGTGCCACTTACACTAATCCTGTTGACTTAGCCAACCTGCTAGCAGATAGGTTCAGCACAAACATCACCCCCATGTCCCCAACCAAAGGCACATTCCACATCCCTGATACTTGCCCCACACCTCACATCTCCATAGATCAAGTGTTAATTTCCCCATCCAAGCCAAACAAAACAGCTGCTATGTGACCTGATAGTATCCCAGGCTGTAGTCTGCAACATCTCCAGCAAGAAGTAGCCTCGCTATTGAGCACCCTACTCAACCATATCCAAAGTACAGGCTTCATTCCAGCAGAGTGGAGAACTGCCATTGTCATCCCTTTGCACAAAGGTGGTGCCACTACTGACCCTGGGAATTATCACCCCATTAGCTTGACAAGTCTGATCTGTAAGGCCATGGAGCATATTATTATGCACATCATAAACAAGGACATAGGCAATCTCCAAGCAATTGACCCCACCCAGTTCGGATTCGTCAATGGCAGATCTTACCTGTTGATACTGGTTGACATCTTTGAGACTGTCACTAAGGCACTGGATGAGGGAAAGTCAGTACACACAGCTTACCTTGACTTGGCCAAAGCCTTTGACACAATCCCCCACTCGGGTATCCTCAAAAAGCTAACAGAACTTGGTGTAAATCTCTATGTCATCATGTGGTTGCCCAAATGGCTCACTGATAGGACCCAACAGGTGAAAATAGGTGCCATTACCTCTGATAGCAGACCTGTCACCAATGGTTTCCCCCAGGGATCTGTCATGGGACCCTATTGTTTGCTATCTATTTCTCAGAGGTCCAGGAAAAGACAAAAGGCCTGTGGCTGACCACGTTTTGGATGACTGTAACTTAGGTGCTGTTATTGACTCCCCAAATAATATTAACATAGTTCAAGAGGGCCTCACAGCAACAAATGACTGGTCCCAAAGTCATGGACTTGAGTTAAATGCAAAAAAAAGTATTAGAATACCATTTATCAAAAACACAGCCCCTACTGATTACCACATTAGCAGCAAACCCCTAAGCACACAACCTGTGCTGAGAGACCTGGGTACACAAGTTGACAACAATTTCATGTTTGACCATCATGTAGTGGCAGTGGTCAGAAAAGGCTTTTACTTGGGTCATCTCATAAGTAAAGGGATTTAATCCAGAAAAAAGGAGGTTATTACCTCTCTGTACTCCTCCCTCATTAGGCCAACAAATGAGTACAATACCCCATTTGCTATGTACCTTTCCAAACACTTGCATCAACTGGAGAGGCCACAGAAATACCTCACAAACAGAATCCATGGCCTACAACACCTGTCCTATGTGGACAGGTTCAAATCAGTATCACTCTACTCTGTATCATACAGATTGCTCCGAGGTGACCTGTGTCTCACCTACAAGGCAATCTCAGACCCTGCTCTAGTAGAGATGCTGCATATCTGTACATCTAACTCCTCGTGTAGTATCCCATAAAGTCTTAAATCTATTATGTGACATTAACAAACCCTCCTGGAGAGACAGGTTTGTCTCTCAGAGGCTGACCCATCTCTGGAATACACTCCCCATACATGTCAAACAAAGTATGTTGCTGACCCTTTTCAACTGCAACCTTGATGGGTGGATGGGCAACCAAAAATCTATCCCAGGGGGTGCTACCTGTGTCCCTCATTGAGAGGGCTGACAGCTGCTGATTGTAGTTTCTTTTCTGTGGATATAATCTGGGCTAGGCTTGTAAGGGCCTCAGAGCTAGTAGCCTAGTATTCACCTATAATCCCATGAAATGGTACACTCAGAGGTGTGAAGTCCATAACCCTGTGAGTGAGGTTATGACTTCTACCCCACTCACACCAGAAATACAAATACAAAACAGTAGGAAATGTGGACAAAGCCTGTGACTGCACTACAGAAGGACAAAGAGACACATATAAGGGGAAGGAGGAAACCACTGGCCAGACAAATGGATAATGTGCACACCAGAACAAATTGTGCAGTAACATAGGTTCCCTGCAGTGTATGCAGTCAGTAAACATCACCCACAACTACACAACACATGCCCTCATATGTAGGGCTCCTCAACAAATACGAACCCAAACAAAGGACACCTCAGAGCCAAAAACACATGTGAACTCCACAAACCTCCACACCACATACCATGCATAGTCAACACACCTCTGTCAGATGACCACTAAGCCCCAACCATAATCCCAATGTATTACTTATAGGAGACTCCATTGTGAGACACACAGTTGTGCCTCTCACCAGGCTGCATAAGGAAACAGTAATGGCTACTTGTTTGTCAGGTTCCATCACCTGCCATATCACACATGCACTGATGTCTCTCCACAACAGGTACTGTTATGAGTCTGTCCCAGTCCATGTCGGTGTGAACAACTTCAGACGTACAACCCTAGACTATAGGAAGCCAGACATGATTGAGCATGCTGAATATGTGTCCCATGCAAGTATATCCCTAGGCTTAAGCAGCTTTCTGCTTTCACCCAGACTGATGCCTCAATACAAACAGAAAATGATTGACATTAACAAGTGGCTGACTTTCTGGTGTCATCCCAGGGGGATCCAGTGCCTGACAGCCTGGGAAGATATGATCAACAGACCACACTGCTTTGCTAGAAATGTCCTGCATCTGTCTCACTTGGGCTTCAAGCTTTTGGCAAAGGCTCTTGCCTCCCCCATAGTGGCTGTTTTAGGGATAGTCATGAGGTCGATACAACCAACTTGCAACTCTCAACAAAATGCAAATTAAAGGTCATGCTGCTAAACACTAGGAGTCTAAACATGAAAATGCACTCATTGCAAGCATTCTTAACCCTGGAAGATGGTGACATTTGTGCATTCACAGAAACCTGATCCACAGCTGCAGAGAGCAACCCATCCTTACCTGGTCACTCATCCTATCACACAGTCAGACCCCAAAATGTGGGCAGCAAAGCCAAAAGAGGTGCAGTATAAATATATATTAAACAGACACATACCTCCAGGCTGGTCAAACAGTCTGGCACACACAAGACACTCCAAGTGCAGTTAACCATTGATAAGACCCCTATTCAAATTATAGGTAGCTACAAGCCAACATATTTGACTCAAGATGCCCACCCCACCTATCTGGCCATCTACAAATCGATCAAAATTCAACCCTTTACCCTGATCCTGGCTGACGTTAATTACCCAACCATAGATTGGAAAAACCAACCATGCCAGAATAGAAGTGCACAGAAATTCCCCCACCTTATCAATGCTAAATCCTTGGGACAGCTACTTCATACCCCCACAAGATTGCTGTACTTGGCAGTAACCAACATGATTAACCACTGCAACACTCCTATGGTATCATCCTCCCTGGCAAGATCCCACAAAAAAGCTGTCACATTCAATATCACCATCTCTCCTGACCCCCCCCCCCCGCCCCAGCCATGGTAACATGAACATTTCTCCCAAGCTAATCACAACCACCTGAGGGATGGTAAAAACAGCTTCACAGCCCCCTCTCCCACTGGAGGAACAAGCAACACCTTCCAAATGTACACCAAAGTACTATACCAGCATATATATATATATATATATATATATATATATATATATATATATATATATATAGATGCATGGAATCAGGAATACATGACAGGACAACATCATCCTCCACAAGGGAGAGTAAACCTGTCTGGAAACATCTGCAATAAAGGAACTATATAACAAAAGGAAAACATTGCTGTCCAGGACCAAGAAGGAGCATGTGCACAATTGGAAGCAATCTCTCCTTAACCTGAACAAACAAATAAGAACACAAGTGAAATCCTCTAAAGACAACTCTGCCTCCAAATTGCCAATATCTAAGACAGACAATCATAAGGCCTTCTTCACATATGTCTGCATTCCCAAAGGAAGCTCCCAGATCTGTGCAAAACTGGTGGTCAAGGACACCACATACACAAATGCTGTAGATATAGCCAATCTACTGGCTGACAAATTCAGTGGAAATGTCGCCCCTCTGTATCTCCCATCAGTAAAGCAGGACATCCCCAGTACCTGCCCACCCAATCCTTATTACTAGAGAACAGGGGATCACTGCCCTCTCAAAGACAAGAGAACATCCTCCATGGGACCTAAATACATCCCAGGCTGCATTCTACATGAACTCAGGCATGTACTGGCAGCACCATTAGGCACCCTACTCAACCAAAGCCTGAGTACCGGCTTTGTCCCAGCCGAGTGGAGGACGGCCACTGTCATCCCTTTACACAAAAGTGGAGTGTTCAATCTAGGAAATTAAAGACCCATCAGCCTAACTAGCCTGATCTGCAAGGCCATGCAATGGATTATCATGGACCTCATTAACAGGGAAATTGGAAAACTCCAAATGCACGACCCCGCATAGCCTGCCTTTGTCAAGGGGAGGTATGTCAGTTAAATCTGGTTGACTTTCCTGAGACAGCCACCAAAGCAATGGACGATGGAAAGATGGTGCACACCGGCCACCTTGACTTGGCCAAAGCTTTACACACTATTCCCCACTTGGCTATAGTAGATAAACTGTCAACTAGGCATCAATCCATATGTTACCAGATGGGTAGCAAACTGGCTCATTGATAGAACTCACCTAATCATTATAGTTGTAGCAAACTCAAGCAGTACACCCATAACAAGTGGCATACCCCAGGGATCGGTCTTGGGGCCTCTGGTATACAGGATATACTTCCCTGAGGTGCAGGCCAAAACACTGGCCTATGGCTGACCAACTTTGCAGATGACTGCAAGCTGGGAACAGTCATCAGTTCCCAAAGTGATGTGGATGCACTCCTAGAGGGTCTCACCAAAACAAATGACTGCTGCTAGAAACATGGCTTCAAGCTGAATGCCTGAAAATGCATCATCCCTTTCAGGGAGACTGACGTCCCCAGATATTATCACATTAACAATGTCCTACATACACAATCAGTAGTGAGGCATTTGGCTACCCAGGTTGATAGCAACCTGACTTCTGAGCACCATGTTGCTTCCGTTGTATGGAAAGCTTCATAGATGAGCTAACTCAAAAGTAAGGATATCTCATCCAGTGACAAAGAGGTCATAATATCCATGTATTCTACCCTTATAAGGCCGACTATTTTGTACAATGCCCCTTTTGGCATGTACCTCACAAAGCACATGCAGCAGCTGGAGAGACCACAGAGGTTCCTCACCAGGAGAATCCAGGACCTCAAACACCTACCCTACACAGATAGGCTAAAAGCACTGTTGCTCTCTACTCAGTTCCATACAGACTGCTCAGAGGTGACCTCTGTCTGGCATACAAAGCAATCCAGACCCAGCCTTAATGGGACTGCTGCACATCTGGAAGTCAAGACTGACTCAATCAACCTGTAGGCATAGCATTACCCTGGTCTCTGATATTAATATGGCTTGTTGGTGTGACAGAGACATGTCCCACAGACTCCCTCATCTGTGGAATACACTCCCTGACCACATCAAGCCAAGTACCTCAATACCCCTTGTGAAGTGCTCCCTGTATAAGTGCATGGGAAACAGAAAATACAGTCATGTTATTCTACCTGTGTCACTGCTGGACAGGGGCTCTGGGTGCTGACATGTCTTAACATGGGCTACACTCTCATCTGCGAGGGTTATAAGGGCTTCAGGGCCAATAGCCTAGTAACCTCCTATCAACCTATGAATCTATAAACCAATATCTGACAGTGGTTCACCACATTATTCTATACTGCTCTGCCACTGACATACGAGGAAATCACAGTGCTATCTAGAATATACCACACATATTGTGGAAATCTCTGCTCAGTACAATGTACTCTGTACCCACACCAGGATATGACCTTTCAGTTAAGAAGGATACCACACAACCAGGAGATCCCCAGCCAGTATATCACTGAGGTGCTGGACTGTTTACAATGCTTCATCAGTCAATTGGCTGTAGACACACCTCTCAACTGGCTGAATTTGGTGAGAATGTCTATAGTTTGGCTCATAATTTTGTTCTGTTCATCATACATCTTATATTTCTCTGGTAAATCACTGTGATGATCTGAGGATTTCTGTCAGTAAGTAATGACACAATATATTTCAGTATCAGATGTCATATATGTCAGAAAATGTCTGCTAAAGCAAACCCTGTTACTCTAGCAAATTTCTAAGTTCATAAGAGCACTATTTACAGTATTTCCCTATGTTTGGGCCATTGTCCCTCATTTTTTCAGGCTATCTCCAGATTTCTTGCACTAACAGGTTAAGAGGTATGGCTGTAGTACACAAAACACCGGACCGGAGTACATCCATCTCTGGAATGGAGTCCCACTCTTACTATACAAGGTCATGCTAGGCATGCTCCTACACTTAGAGAATTACAGCCCATGTCTAAACCCACATCGGACTATGTAACTATTGTGCATATATGTCTTTGAATACAGCCAACTATATACACCTTAACTGTCTCTACTCACATCCATCACACAGGATTACTCTCAGCTATCTGTAGGTGGCCCATATGTGATATATCTGCATCTATTGCTTGTGATACACAGACATATTATATATATATATATATATATATATATATATATATATATATATATATATATATATATATATATATATATATCAATATGGGCAACATATAAAAATATTTTAAGCATACACACACATAGACATGGGGAAGAGAGAGACCAAAAGCAATAGAGAGAGAGAGAGAGAGACAGGGAGACACAGACTGAGAGTGAGTCATAGACAGGGATACCCTGAAAGACATAGAGTGATGTCCTGCTGTGGGAAAATTGCACACCAGTTGTAACCTGTTGCATGTGCAACATGAAGGTGAGCTCCATTATGTAATAGTAGTGAGGTAGGAGTTGTAACATCACTCACCTTTCTGTGTGTGTGTGTGTGTGTGTGTGTTATGTGTGTGTGTGTGTGTGTGTGTGTGTGTGTGTGTGTGTGTGTGTGTGTGTGTGTGTGTATGTGTGTGTGTGTGTGTAAGTTAAAGTATTTTGAGGCCTTCCCACCCAGTAAACTTCCCATTGCCCTACTTTCCAAGATTTGCTGATGTCATTCACCTTAGAAGTACCTTTGGACACTCATCACCCCTATAAGCTCCATGGCACTAGCAATAAGTATGTAACACTATAGTAGAAATAACTACATAGGTAGGGGGTTCTACTCTCAACACTAGCAACTGTGATAGCATGTGTGTGTGTTTGTGTTTGCAGGTTAAAATATGTTGAGGCCTTTCCCACCCAGTACACTTCCCATTGCCCTACTTTGCAAGATCTGCTGATGTCATTCACTTTAGAAGTACCTTTGGACACCTTTTTGTCCCTGTAAGCTTTGTGGCACATGTGGGTAACACTATATTTTAAATAACTAGGTAAGGGTTCTAATCTAAATCCCAGCAAATGTGTGTTTGTGCGTTGGTAGGTTAAAGTAATTCTGAGGTCTTTATTACCCAGTACACTTCCCATTGACCTACTTTAGAAGAACTGCTGATGTAATTCACCTTAGAAGTACCTTTGGACACTCTTCAGCTCTCTAAGCTCCATGGTACCTAAAATAATTGCATAACACTATAGTACAAATAAGTAGATAGATAGGGGTTTTAATCTCAATACTGACTACTGTGTGCATGTGTGCATATGTACATTCCCTTGCAGCAGTCTACCTGTGTTATGGCCACCAGCATACCTCTCAACCCTGCAGTCTACCTGAGTTATGGCCACCAGCATACCTCTCAACCTCATACAGAAAAACATCTGGTTAAAGCCATATGGAAAAATGGAGCAAATACCAAAACTGAGCACAACTTTCACATATTGTTGTGACATGCATGAAAAGTAGATATCAGAATAGGTTGTACATTTGAATGCACTTTCCAAAGTGTATGTGTCGTTACATGACAATATGTAAAACTCCAATTCCTGGTGCAGGATAAATGATATACGGTGCAGCTCGAACAGAACATTGTTAGGTATGTCAAGCGAAAGTGGCAAGGATATTGATAGGAGGGACACTACATTAGAAACTTTTAGTAGAGTGTGTGTAATTATGTATACACCATATGCTAATCATGTGAAAGAAATACTAAATAGACACTGGGATTTGATTACAATTACAGAAAGTATAGGTATTACATTAGGCAAATATCCCATATGTGTATTTAAAACAGCCCCCAATATTAAAAAGTTACTTGAGAAGACAACACACATAGTAATATATAAGTCAAATTCTAAGGGAACTTCGAAATGTGGCTCTTGTAGCCAATGTAAATATATTAATGAAGTGGTGCGATTCAAGTTGGATAATATCAATAAGACACATATAAAAAGTAAGGTAGGAAATTGTAATACTAGACAAGTAGTATATCTTGCAAAATGTGTTGTATGCGCAGCATTCTATATAGGTAAGATGGAGAGGAATTTTAAAAAAAGAATATATGAACATTATTATAAGATTCAGACTAAAGATATGAGGAATGCTTTGTACAAACATATATTTAGCAAAGGGAATCAGCACCATTTCAAAATTTCTATTTTAGAACATATTGATAGTAGTGTATGTGGGGGTAATTGGAAAGTGTATTTAGCTATGATGGAAAGTAAGTGGCAGATATTCACAGATGCCACAAGTTTTCCAGGCATTAATGATAGTATTAGTATGAAACCATTTCTTATTCTTGACTAATTATGTGGTTGTTTTGTTATTTGTTTTAGTACAACCAATATATCAGTTTAAATGCTTTATATTTTTAAACATTTTTAAACATGATTTTTAATATGACATACATCCTTTTAGACATTTTTACTACATATGTATACATATATCAATTATTTATTATTTATTATATATATTCAAGTCCAAATTATATTGAATTTTAACATCATATAGAATTGATTGTTATGTGAATTCTTCAGAGCATCCATTATATTTATATATTATATATCAGCAATTTATTATATATATATACATTTTTATAAGTGTATTTTTCATTTAATTTATATAGCTTACAAGCATCTGAACTAAGTATTTTAGATAAATGTTTTAGATAAATGTTTTGTATTAGCTTTGTGTATGTGAGGAATAGTAGAATACATGTTTCTTTAAGGCCTTATAAGGCTATTTAAAATTTTGGCGCCAAATTGGATATTTAAACAGTGTTGGTGATGGACTATCTTGGTTCTGAGGAAGTCTATATATGAACAGATGAAAGCACTTAACCAGTGGATTTGTGTTTTTTCAATAAAAGTTTCCTGTCTTGTTCGAGTTACACCGTATATCATTTATCCTGCACCAGGAATTGGAGTTTTATATTGTTGCTTCAACAGTTGTTTTGTTGTACATGACAATATATGTCATCAATCTGCAATGTTAGTCTGTCATGATTTTCCCACAGTTCGACAGAAATCCACAATTTTATGACAGATGGAAAGAAAGTATGTGTCAAACATCAGAACAATCTGCAGACATATGCAGAGGTCACAGGTATGGTCACCATCTGTACCACCCTGCAGGTTGCAGTCCATGTTTGGCAAGGTGTGACCTGTGATAACAATTGAAACAGTAAAGTGGTCCCAAGAGTGTAGGATAACAAAAATGTCATACATTTCCTGTACTGAGTGCATAGAGCAGTTATTGTACAGCAGATGCACCTCAATGTTATGACAAATAGTGTAAGCTAAGGTAATGTCACACAAAGAAGGTGTCATAGTAGCAAACCAAAGGATGCCCTGTGTATTACACTTGCCGTGGGCATGGTATATCTTGCCAACTGTCAAGTTACTACAAGTCGTTTCCCACACTCCACATTTGATAATGTTGCAAAGCCATTCTATGTCACCTATATGTGTACAATATGTATACATGTGAAGGTCCTGTGACTACCTGGTGCCCCCAATAACCCAGAACTATATAGGCATGAATGCTAACTGGCTCCACCCACATATGTAGGTACAGCCTAAGGCTGTGTGAACTGTAAGTATTTTGCACTCTGTCATTGAACCACAAACTGCTGTTAACACACTGCAATGAGCCATACAGTGGGTATGGAATGCTTTCAAGGTCCTAGCCTCAAGCTGTATGCAGACAACAGTGTTAGCATGCCATACAGCAAGTACATGCCCCCACTATCTCCCACATCAGCACCAACCCCATAAACACACAGACTGCAATGACAGGCCTGGGTACCCAGGATGGCAACATAGTTGCATTCAGGCAACAAGTATTGGCAGTCATCAGGAATTGCTTGTATATGGTACACCACATAGGTGAAGGGATCGCATCCAGCCAAAAGGTGGACATTACCTCTGAATAGTCAGTAAAACAATACATTAAGCATGGCCAGTCTGCTATGCATCTATGCAGACATCTGCAGAGTCTGTAAAGGCTATGTTAACACCCACAAAGGTCACCCATGTCCCTCAACACCCGTTCCATGCAGACAGCCTGTAATCAGTACTGGCCCAATGGTTACCAGTCGGGTTGATCACAGGTGCCTGTGGCATGCCAAGATGGCAATGTTGTGTTCAGCCCTTCAACAGTTACCACATGAGCAAGAGTATGACTCCATGTGCATTACCAGCATGAGAGGCCTGACGTGCATATGAGATAGCAGACACACATGCTGGAGAGTCAGGTTTGGCTACCAGAAGCTGCCCTGTGTCACGAATACAGTCCCCAAACATGTCAAACTCACTACCATGCATACCCTCATCAGCTGCATCAAGGTTGAGTGGATGGGAAAGAAAAACATCTGTCCCTGGGGTTTAACCAGTGTCCAGCAATGGCAAGAGCAACATAGGTTCATAGGTAGGTACTAGGCTATTGGCCCAAGGGCCTACGTAAGCCTAGCCAACAAGGTTCCCTGTCTTACACCACCAAAGAAAGTTATTTTCCTGTGCCACTGTCAAGCAGAGACACAGAAGGGATCCCCGGGGTGTATTTCCTATTTCCCATCCACTCATCAAGATTTTTCTTGAAGAGTGGTAATGAAGAACTTTGCTTGACATAGATGGGTAGCCTGTTCCAGAGTATGGGAAGTCTCTGGGATGTGAATCTATCCCTCCAGCATGTCCTGTTTATTGTGGTGACAAGGTTTAGGTCCCTAGAGCATGTAGCTCAAAGGGATTGGGATTTCTTTAGGTGTAGCATGTCCAACAGCTCTGGGTTTGACATAGCTTTATATGTTAGGCAGAGATCACCTTGGAGTAGGAGATATGCTACAGAGTAAAGCTGGAGTTTTTTGAGGCGGTCAGTGTAGGGCATTTGTTTGAGGCCAGTAATCCTCTTTGTGAGGTACTTCTGTGGCCTTTCCAGCTGCTGCAGATGTCTTGTGAGGTACATTCCAAAAGGGGCATTGTACTCTATAATGGGTCTAATGAGTGTCGAGTAGAGGGGAACAATGACCTTTTTTTTCCTGGATGAGAACCCTTTGATGATGAGGTGTGCCACGTAGAAGGACTTCCTGACTACTGTGGCGATGTGACTATCAAAGGAGAAACTACTGTCCACCTGGGTCCCAAGGTCTCTTATCACACATTTGATGCTAAGTAGATTGCTGCCTATGTGGTAGTTCATGGATACAGAGTTTTTACCAAAGGGGATGACATTGCACTTTTTGGCATTGAGCTTGAGGCCATGGCTCTGACACCAGGCATCTGTCTCAGTGAGGCCCTTCTGTAGGATGTCCACATCATTTGGGGACTTGACTATGGCTCCTAGTTTGCAGTCATCTGTGAACGTCATTAGCCAGAGGCCTTCTGTGTTAGCATGTACATCAGAGAAGTAGATACCAAACAGGAGAGGTTCCAGGATGGAACCCTGTGGTACTCCACTTGTCACTGCTTTGAGGTCAGATTTGGAGTCTGCAACTTTTACAGTGTGGGTTCTGTCAGTGAGCCAGTTGGCAACCCATCTTGTGACATAGGGATTTATACCTAGTTTAGTGAGTTTAGCTATAATTCCAGAATGGGGGATGGTGTTGAAAGCCTTGGCGAGGTCAAGATAGGCTGTGTGAACCAACTTACCCTAATCTACGGCTTTGGTGACTGCCTCAAAAAAGTCGATCAGGTTCAGGAGGTATGATCTGCCTTTCGCAAACCCGAACTGGGTGGGATCCAGAGTTTGGAGGTTACCAATGTCTTTGTTTATGAGTTCCATGATGATACGTTACATGGCCTTGAAGACCACCTAACCAGGCTAATAGGTCGATAGTTCCTGGGATCAGTAGTGGCTCCCCCTTTGTGGAGTGGGATAAATGTTGCTGTGCACCATTCAGTGGGCACAAAGCCTGATGCAAGGCTATTATTGAACATGGTGCTTAAGTGGGGAGTCAGTTCATTCTGAAGTTTGTGTAAAACGCAGCCTGAGATGTTGTCCGTCCCATGGATGCTGTGTTTTTGGCTTTAGAGAATGCAGCTTTTACCTGCGTAGTTGTGATTACAGGGACTCTGCATTCTTCCTGTATAGATATGGCCCCTTTAGGGGGTGGGAGGGGTAAAGTTAGCACTGAACCTATCTGCCAGGATGTTGGCAATATCAGTTGGTTCTGTAATTTTCGTGCCTTTGTGCTGCAACTCAGAGCAGATCTGGGTGTTGCCATCGAGATTCTTGACATAGTTATAGAATGCTTTGTGGTTGTCCTTAGAATTAGTGGCAATTTTGTTTTTGTAGCTAGCTTTAGAGGATCTTATAAGGGGTCTCGGCTTCTTACTGAGGCTGACCAGGGAGCTCCTCCACTCAAGGAATTTTACTCTCTTTTGCAACAGTTTCTTCCTTCTGTTGTACAGTTTGTTTATGGAAGGGGACCACCAGGTTGGCTTCCTTTTTTTTGGAGGATAGTGTCTTGGTTCTGTTTGGGATTCCTCGATCCATGCACTCATGTAAGTGCTTATAGAATGCATTTGTGTAGAATTCAGCAGTTGTAACTGTATTGTCCATCTGCATGGGTATCATGAAGTTCACCACTTCTGTCTTAAGAAGCATGAAGTTGGCTTTGGAGAAATGTTTTACCATGGTTTCCTTAATGGGGGGTGGGGACGGGATGTGGATATCAAGGGTGATTAGCTTATGGTCGGATCAGACCAACGAGGAGTTGACTTCAGGTGTGGAAAACCGGTCACTAATGTTGGTAATGACTAGGTCTAGGATATTGTTGCCCCTAGTGGGGGTGTGGATAAGTTGATACAGGGCATTGGTGTTTATGAATTCCAGAAAGCGTTCAGCTAAGGAGTTGGTACACAAGTAGTTTTCCCAGTTAATGGTGGGGTAGTTGAAGTCATCCATTATTAGGGTGTTTGGTTGAACCCTAATATTTTCCAGTACATCAAGAAAAGAGGAGTGAGAATCCTGGGGCATGGTGGGGGATTTTGTAGCAAGCTACAATTTGGATTACAGTTTTGCCCAGAGTTAGTTGCACTTGGATAACCTCAGATGCATTATGCTGAGCAACTAGCCTGGAAGTGTGGATATCCTTAATGAATATGGACACACCTCCGCCTTTGGTGTTTCGGTCCAGGTTACATGGCCGAAAAATGTGTTATGAGTTATAGCCTGGTAGTGCAGGGATGCTCTCTGGAGCCTTGAACTAGGTCTCAGTCACTGCACAGATATCGATGTTCTCCATTTTAAGGAGTGCCTTGAGTGAGTGCATTTTGAGATTTAGACTTCTAGCATTGAGTAGCATTACCCTCAATTGTTGCTTGCCTGTTCCTGTTACGGTGGTGAATTTGTTATTTGAACCTTGCCTAAAAAAGGCTCTATAAGGGCAGCAAGAGCCTTAGCCATTATCCAGAATCCCAGGGGCGACAGGTGCAGGTCATCTGTGGCAAAGCATCATGGTCTGTCGACCATGTCATCCTAAGCAGACAGATACTGGATCCCCTTAGAATGACATCAGAAGCTTAATCAATTGTTGAAGTCAATCATTTTGTCCTTGTACTGCGATATCATTTGGGGCAATGGCAGAATGCTACTCAGGGCTAGGGTCATACCTGTCTGGGCTACAAGATCAGAGAGCTCTTCCATGTCTCTTTTCATGTAGTCCAGGGAGGTACATCTCAGGTCATTCACTCCAACGTGGACAATGACAGAGTCATATTTGTACTTGTTGTGGAGAGACCTGAGTGCATGGTTTATGTGGCAGATCCTGGTATCTGACAGCCAGCTGGCAGTAACCTTCTCCTTGTTTAGCCTGGTGAGTGAGACATCAGTGTGCCTGACTATAGAGTCACCTATAACTAGTGTGTTGGGTACGTTCTTTTTCCTTATTGGCTGTGTATGAGTGGCACACTGAGTCTGTGGGCTGTGTGTCATTTGGGTTGTGTTGGGGGATGGAGGTTGCTTGCATTTCTGCTTTAGAGGTCTCTGTTGCTTAGACAGATTATTATTGAGAGCCTCCACAAATGTTTTTGTGTTACTATGTGTGGATTTTTGTGGTGTAGATTTAGTGAGACTATGTGATGAGTGTGGTGTGGTGCAAATATTCACCTTCTCCTCATGACTGTCAAGTTCAGTCTTGGTTGGAGAGAGCTTTACCTCCAGTTTGGCTAGATAAGTGCATCACTCACAGGTTGTAGTGTTGGGTGGTAGGAGGTGAGGGTTGTCTGTGTACATGAGGCAATTTCTACATTGCCTCAAGACGCCCAGATTCATCAGATAGACAGTTGAGAACACTGGGAGCTGACCCTTGGACAGGTGCTGATGGGTGATTCTGTTGGGGATAACAGAATGGCTAGGCTTGTGAGGGACCCAGGGCCAGTACTCTAATAACCTCCTCTGTATCTATGAACCTGTGGTGCTGCAGAACACCCATGTGACATGTATGAAGTCTAATTGGCTGTGTCAAGGGGCATGTATGCAAGGTCACACTGTCTGCTCCAATTGTCACTCACACACTGTTGCATGCATACACCCCTGGTAAACGTACATATACAGCTGTACATTGGTGATGAAAAGGTCACTGTTTTCAGTCCACCATAATCACCTGCTGTATTGGCATCAGCCCTGCAGGCTGTACACACACAGACACCTAGAACAGACACAGAGTAAGTTATGTGAGACAGCAGTCAGTCAGCAGTACTAACAGCAATAATGCATCATTGCAGAAAGGTGGAAACACTTCAATGTGTACCATGACAATTGCCAGCAGACAGCACCTTACGCAGCATAACATTACTACACTGCACTATATTTACCCTGTGCATCAGACCCATATTAGCATGTCCCTGTATTAATGGTATGGATAACAGGGATGTGGCATAGGTATCATCATATGCACAGGGTGTAGGGTTGCCAGAGGCCTAGGCTGGGCCATACAGTTGGCATCATGTGTGTGTGTGTCTGGGGGTTGGTGTTCAACTGGGCCATGGAAAGGAGCTGTGTGTGTCTGGTTGTGACCTGTCTATGATTGTGATGTGTGAGTGTTTGTATGCATACAGTCAAGCCATGTGGTTGCCCTACATGGGGTTATGTTGGACAGCTGTGGACCATACATGGCAGAATGTACATCTCACCATCTCTGGCCATAGACACGGGAACTGGTTCTGCCAAGAGTGTCACTGGGACCACCAGACACAAGGCCAGATGAGGTACTACTCCCTGATGGTGACTGCTGTCTGTTGGATTTGTGCCCTGATGGGACCAGCTAAGACCACGTGCCCATGGCCTGCTACATTGCAGTTTGGACAGCACCCTCTCTTCAGTAGTACTGGTGGTACTGCCACTACAGGAGTGTGAATGTGCATGGCCACGTGGGCTCTCAGCTGATCTTGTTGCTCACCTATATCCATGTATCTGACGCCCTACTCCCACCACATGCTCAATCACAGACATTGCACTGTTGAGCACTGACAATGTCTCATCCCACCATCTATCCATGACATCAGTAAAATGATGTACAGCATCACCATTGCTGTGGAGGTCGTCACGCATGGAAGGATGTGCTGCATTCATGACTCTGAGCATCTGTCTGGTGTATTGTTCAGAATGTGCCTGTGCCTCCATGATGGACCAAAACATATGTTGGGTGATACCTGCTGTGACACCTCTGACAGGGGCTGGATTGGCAGCAGACCTCCATCGAGCACCCCTGTCAATCTGCCTGTGTGGGACCTCACCAGCTCTCTTGCTATGGCTAGTGTCTACACTGACAGTTGCCACAGTTGCCACACCAGCCTTGTCCGATGCCACCGCCCGCTGACTGTCCATTATCTGTGGCTACTGACCATGTGCGGTTACATTGTGGGTGAAAATGGGATATCAACCAATGGCACAGATTCATCCCCCAACAACCCCACCTGTGCCTCACTATGACCACCATCATCATCAGAGTCTGATAAGACCCTGTCATCAGATTGTAAGGGGGAGACATCCCAACCTCCATGTTCACCTGTGAGGGGATTACAACATATGTAAATTACTACCTGTACTATAATGTTTGCTGATCCACACACACACACACACACACACACACACACACACACACACACACACACACACACACACACACACATATATACAGGTGAGGTGACACAAAGCTATTATACAGTCCACACTTTCTGAATCATGACATGCATGACACACAATCAGAACACAACAGACATACTCTGGACAGGCCCTCAACAATATGCAGTGTAGCTACATCCAGTTAATGTTGCTACTACTGTACACCTCTGAGATATGTGAGGAGTGGTGGTATGTGATGGGCCTCCACCTAACACACAGTGCACCCATGTGCACAATACTAATGTACCCCTATATAGCCAGTGGAAACAGCTATAGAAACATATGTGCCAATATGTTACAGCTCCTGCGAATAGGCTCCTCTGATGAACAATGCGATGCACCACAGTTAACCCTACCGCAAGTGAACATACACATATTTCAATATGGCTAAGTATAACAGTTGTGTGCATGGAAAAGTGCCTGCCATTAACATGTCTAGGGTATTGGTGAGCCACAACAAGACAGTTCCACACTCACCAGTTCCAGCTTGCTTTTCCCCAGCCAGACCAGAGGAACCTATGTAGTTGTAGGGGAGAGGTACTGTCAGCACACACACATGGCATTGGTACAGAATAATATGTGCATTTATGAACATGTACAGTACAAGCTGTGATACTACCCAAATTACTAATATTCACAATTGGTGTGCATTTGTGTGCATTACAAAACCCACCCACAAATGCAGTTTGACCTGACATATATCTCCAGGTATGCAAAGGCTGCCACTATGAATGCTACAGTATTGATGTGATGACCACTTGGGCCTTACCTGGATACTCCTCGGCTGTTGACTCTGTGCCACCCATATCCACGACATATGTGGTGATGCCTTCTTGGGAGGTGGTGGCTGCACCAAGGTTGGCGAGAAACTCCTCCGTGGTTGTCAGTGGTGCTTGTGTAGCAGGCCCTTCACCAGTGACAGCTGGTCCCTGGCCACAGCTGCAGCCCTTTGCCATGGGTTGTGTATTAGGTCTGTGGTACGGTGTCAGATTGTTCATAGCTCCTGTTGTGGTGTCCAATGTTGTTTACAGTCCCCACCAGTTCTGCCCACAGAGTACTGCATTCCTGCATGTGCTGCCAGATCCTCCCCAACAGTACCCTGTGATGTGGTCTCAGGGCATCCAAGATCGCCACAGTCTTGGCCTCCATGTATGGTGGGTGACATCTACGATACATCCCAACATAAAGACATGAATAGGGGAACACATCACGGGACTGCATACACTGGGTACCATTGTGTACAGACCCTGCACATCCACATTTGCTAGCACTATCCACAGCTAACACCCTCATTATACCCCTGCCATCTATCAGTACAATATGTGTGTGAGTATTGTGAGCATACCAGCATTACAGCATGCATTGCCCCTTTATCCTAATGTGTCATGTTCCCCCCATTGAGGACCATTAATGTGTATAATCCACCATTCATTATTCACATCACACAGCACATGCAGGAGCTGGGGTCATCACAGATGTTCCCCACCAGGGAATACAAGGCCATCAAACATCTACTGTACACCTATAGGCTATAAGGCCAACTCTCTACCTGGTGTCATACATCCTCCTCAGGAGTGACCTCACTGTGGCATGCGAGGAAATCACGGTCTCCACATTGCTGGGACTGCTGGCTGCACAAGTGCAGGTCATGCTCCACTGTGTTAACACACACACACACACACACACACACACACACACACACACACACACACACACACACACACTGCGCTGCGCACACACACAGCGTGCGCGCACACACACACACACACACACACACACACACACACACACGCACACACACACACACACACACACACACACACACACACTCAACCTGGTAAGTAACCTGGACTGGCCTTGTTGGCAGCTCACATTTGTGTCACACACAATTACCCTGCAGTGGAATGGGCACCAAGTCCATATCTGGCAAGGTAGCTACCAAAACCTTTGCAGGTATAAACGGGTGAAATGGATGGTTAACAGCACATACACCCTTGGGATACCACCTGTGTCCCTGTTGGATGGGGACATCAGCTGCTGCCTTGCATACACATGGGCTAACTTGTGACCTAAGCAAATGGCTCCTCATGTCTCATAGCTTAGTAACCTGAGATGGTAGCAGGACTACCAGAAATGGCCTGACTGCTGTGATAGACTGTATTGTTATATGTCCACACAAATCACTGCCATCAAATACTGGGTGTCCTCTATGGGCAATGTTACAGTACCAGGTCATCCAGCCTACATCTGGCAAATAGGTGAGTGGTACTACAGGTGCATGTGGACATTCCAGGAACATCTGAAGTGCACAATAGCAGAGAGCAGTACATATGTGGTGTAGGGTGACCTACTCAAAGGTGTCTGACATCTGCAGTACCCAGATGTTGGCAGAATGGGTACATGTGCCTGATAGTTGTAGACTCCCCTGCTGGACAAGTGTGTATTTCTGCACACAAATTGGACAACACATGATGGTTGTCCACAGAGTTTGGGGGTGTGTGTCTGTGACATGCCAGACTCCTGGGGACACAGTAATGCTACATGAATATCTGGTACTGTATCCATACCTTTATGTTGGATGCTCAATATGTATGCACTGCTGCTGAGCCAAAGCAAGCATCCCCCAATACTACTACCTATAACCTGATGTTCTGCTACAGGGGCTCACCAAATATGCTAGCCATAGGTGTCAGGCAATCAGATACAGGTGTGGAGTACACATTGACCTAGCCAGAGTACGTCAAGAATGGTCAGGGAGACCTGGACAATCTGTGAAATAATCCTGTATGACATTGGCAAATTGACAGGGGTTGAATAATGGTACATGATGTAATATGCCAGCTGAATCCACCATTACGTACTGTCAGTGTGATGCCCCTGCACTGTCCCAGTAGTAAAGGTGCCTCAATACTCACCACTACCACCAGTCCACCAGTGAGGGATGTGCACAATGGGAGGATGACACTTACATGCATAGTAAAGTACAATTACCCTTCAGAGCACACACAGATCACAGTCAGTCTGGTGCTGGTTTTCCTCTCGCTCTCCAGATCTCCAATAAGTCTCTCCACTGACACAGTTATACAGCTAACATCTCAGCAGAGCAGGTAAGTCAGAACATCCATCACCCTCTCTTTCTGACCATTGCATTGTGACCCTGGCCATGTAGCCGACACACACACACTTTGAGATTTAATTTATGAATCTTACACACACACACACACACACACACACACACACACACACACACACACACACTCCTTGGAAAGGCAGGCGTGGCTTTACTAGCTAGGGCCCCTTTTGGACACACTTTCAGATAGTTCTGACTGCCACAATCCAGCTGTTTATCAGCTACTGTAAGGCCCTTACCAAAGTGTGATGAATCCTTGAATCCTACTGTGTGATGTGCCTATTAGCCAAATGGTAAGTGTGACCAAGACCAAGGCTATTGGAGTGGGCTATACAGTGTCACCAAATACATATGCAAGTACTCTCAGAGCTTACTTAGTTCTACACAGACCAGACACACTTACAAGGTTCACCTATATTTAATGATAACTAATAAAAGAACAAGACAATACACTATCAATACAGTAACTACAGAGTTCAGACTCACAGGGAATACATTAAGAGAACATTGCAGGACAGTCTGAAATAAATACAGCAAACATTTAAGGAGTAGGAGCATAGGTTCATAGGATGATACTAGGCTATTGGGCCGGAGGCCCTTATTAGCATAGCCAGGGGTACTGCCCCGTGTTCCTTCAAAGTAAGCACTTGTTTTCCCTGTCCAGCAGGGACACAAGTGGGATGCCAAGGGTGTATGCTCTGTTTCCCATACAGTCATCCAGGTTCCTCTGAAACAGGGCTAGAGAGGTACTCTGCTTGATATCGAGAAGGAGTCTATTCCACAGATGGAGGGGTATTTGGGGACAAAAATCTATTCTGACAACATGTTCCATTCATGTCACAGACAAGGTTAAGGCCTTGTGTGCTGGTTGCGCGAGTGGAGTTTGTCGTACAGATTTGCAGCAACTCCATCAAGGCTGGGTGAGAAATGGCCTTGTATGCCAGACACAGGTCTCCTCTGGGCAGTCTGTACGAGACTGAGTAGATGGACAGTGCTTATAGCTTATCTGTATAGCATAGGTGTTTGAGACCCTGCATTTTCCTGGTCAGGAACCTCTGTGGTACCTCTTGCTATATGTGCATGGCAAGGTACATGCCTAAGGGGCATTGTACTAGAAAATGGGTCTGATAAGGGAGCACAGGGATGTTATGTCCTCCTCATTCCTTGATGACATACCCTTTTTTATGAGGTGGGCCATGCACAGAGCTTTCTGTACAATGGAGGCAACGTGGGGGTCAAAGTCAGGTTACTATCAACCTGGGTGCCTACGTCCCCCATGACTGATTGCATGCATTATGGTGGAGACCACAGCCTTTGCCAGAAGCCTAATGGTCAATGGAGACAGATGAAGGCCATCTCTGGCAAAGCATTGTGGTCTGTCATTCCTGTACTGGCTTTTGAGTGAGACAGCAAGGTTCATAATGTGATTGCATCTCTCAGATATTGTGTTCTTAGGTGGTAGTAGTAGTGGGTGGTCTGTGTACATAAGGCAGCTGCTACACTGTCTCAGGATGCCCATATCTACCACAGTAGTAGGAGAAGCTACAGGAGATTGTCTGTCCATGGTTATCATTATCTGTGGAACAGACGTCAGGGATAGTAGAGTGAGTACTATCTGAGGAGAGTACCCATATGTGTGAGTATGGCTGGATAAAATCAATACAGTAGCTGCAGATGAGGGCCTCACTCACACAGGAGTGCTGGTAAAGGACAAACATTGCAAGTGAGATGCCTTGCAAAGGGTTAATACAGCATAGCAGTAGTGCGCAATGGACAAACAAGCAGAAACCCACACAAGTGCTGGGTTTGAATAGCACAAAAAAAAGTAAACTAGAAATACTGGAACTGACCAACCAACCCTTGTCCCTGAGTTCGTAGCTCAACACCCTATGACAGACAAGTTCCAACCAGTTCACTTACTCAGACAGACCCTGGCCAACACAAGATAACATAGCAGCAAACACAGGAATCCCACAAACAGATCTGAATACAGCAAAACAGGCAACCAGACCATGCTAAAAATATTTCAAGTTTGTGTAGGCCAATGTAACACAGGAGAACAGATACACACAAAAATAGAACAGTAGCAAACAAGAGCAAACTGATTTAAACAAATGCAGCAATTAACCAAAAAGAAAGCTCAAATCTGAGCCCTGTTCCAGCAGTCTTCCATCAGACAAGTTCTAACTGCACACTCCTGCCACTAGGTTGCAGGGTAGGCCTCTCCAAAAATGATGGCCTAGATTACTGCTCAAGTTTTACAAACAAAGCTAGATTCAGCAGGTCTGCATGTAGTGTAACAAGGCACACCCACCAATTTCATTAAGGAACAGTTGAAATAAGCAGGCACAATACTCCTTTAACTAGTAATTCACAGCTCAGAAGGGCAGAATCTACCCTCTCCTCCCACAAGAATGTAGATTACAAAACTCATTCATGTAAAATGAGTGGCCTGTAGCCCAAGTGCTTCAACCAGAAGTAAGACACTTTTCTTAGAATAACAGACAGTAAAAGACTTTAACCAGCAAAGCCCAACCTGCTAAGATGTAAGCTACCTCACTTGCCACAAGACTGCAGTCCACGAACCATCTTACTGTAAAACAACTGGCCTGAAGCCCAAGTCCTTAAACCAAAAGACTTAGAATGACCATTACATTTTAATCAGGCTACTAACAAGCAGTAATACATGCAGCAGAAAAAGTGCAATTGAATACTTGTAAGAACAGGCAGCAAAAGGAATATAAAGTAATAAAGTATGAAGAAACACAAATACAGTAAAATCAGTTTTTATTTTTATTTATGTTAAGTGGAAAGGGATGAAACACGATACTTTAATTTTGGGAAACCAAGGTGGGGGTACCCTTCCCAAATGATCTCTCTCTACTCAGTAGAATAAGTTGATGGGATGGGACTGGGAGGAGTCTCCAAAATAAGATTTATAGTAGGGGCAGGCAACTCACAAGCCATCAAATTTAAGAACACAACAAGGTCTGGGCGAGTGGGAGGGGAAACACTTATAACTACAGAAAATGTAAAACAAAACAAACGTAATACTAGAATAAGATACAAAATAGAAGTGATCACACCTTAAATAAAGGTCTTCAAATCAACATTACATGCAGAGATGAATGATACTCAGAGTAATGCAGAACACACAAACCATTCAGCTAACTACAGGTATTTCTAACTAAAAGAGCAATGCTGTCAGCTCCTTCAGCTACTTAAATCTTGCTATTCACAGTTTGCAAATGGATTAGTTGGTGACTTTTTTAAGTGACCCTAGCTAAGAAGTAACTCCAACAGAACAGTAACTTAACACTAAACAAATGTAGTACTAGAAGAATGAGATACAAAATAGAAGTGATCAAACGTTAAATCCAGAGCTTCAAATCAACATTAAATGCAGAGATGACTGATACTCGGAGAAATGCATACCACACAATGATCAGACAGATATACTATATTCCCATCTATATGCAAACCGTTTTACGTGTCCCTAGTGCTTTACTATTAGCATGGCAAATGCATATGAGTGAATAATGTCAGATACACAGACACATACAACATGCAAAGGTCTTTCTCTGAGACAGGTCTGGAAGTAATAATCAACATTCATGCTGGCTAAGATCAGATTACATCAGTGTTTGTCACCTGCCTTCACTTGCCAGGCTAACAGCAACTAACATACATTTTAGCATCTCTGCATCAGAAGAGAATATCTGTCTGATGTTGTGTAGAACTGGAAGTTGCAACACAGTTAAGCACTTCTACATTTTCAACCTAGTAACTATTTATGTTTCAAGGCAGTACAATAACCTCTAGCTGTAGACATTTTTGTCTGCTTGCTGCACTGAAACTGGGATAACACATTCATAAAACATGTTCAGCTTATTTACTTGATGTTTTACAACTTATGTCTGTATGTTCGAGGCTTCCAGCTTCTACTAATACATTCATTTACGCAGGTAATACTTTATATACATTTCTGTTCTATGCCAGTAACCTGTTAGAGCAAGACATCTGGACAAAGGCACAAATAAAGGGGAACAAAGGCCAACACATAGTGGCACTTTATAAATATTGCTCTTACACACTTAGTTAATACAATGCTAGGTTTTGGATTTGCATGAGTTATCTGAAGGTTATGACATCTGACATTCACATCTGTGCTAAGTTTATGACTTCTCTCTTTAATTATTTGCCATAGATTTGCCAGACGAAACACAAATGAAGGAGTAAGTGAGTAAAAATATAAGGCAAACATGGTCAATCTGCAAAACTATGGACAATTGTAAGGTATGAGCTCAGTATATAATGTACAGTTCAATCCACACACTTCTGCACCATTTGTTTGATATCCACATAATATATAGGTCTCTTACACTTGTAAGACATGTATATGTATGATATAAATATACACAAATGACATGATTATTTACAACATCACAATTAGCTGAGCTGGCAGTGTCACAGTCAATATTGTACAACAGGCAATCTAGTAGTAGTCATATGTGAGCTGACCCTTGCTGAGGTGACTCAGGGGCCAGAGCTGTAATCTATGTCACTGAAGGCCATACCTCTCAACCTGTTAGAGCAAGAAATCTGGACAAAGTCATAAATAAAAGTGTGACAAAGGAACAAAAATAGGGACAGTTTCTAAATATTGCTCTTACAAACTTAGAAAATTTTTGGATTAACAGGTTTTATATTAGCTTGACTTGAGTATGAAGACTGGAACTGAACTGTCTGTCATTGTTTTCTAACGTCAGTCCTTCATGATTTGCCACTAATTTGCCAGAAAAACACAATTTTATGCAAAACAGACCAAAATTGTGAGGCAAAAATCAGGACATTCTGCAAACATTTTTACAGTTCAGAGAAATGCTGCAGACATAGCCATCAGAGATGGCTGTAGGTGCTGGACAGCAGACTAACAGCAACATGACAGCCCAGTTAAGTGTTGTTGAGAGCTACTGTTTAAATTCCTGTTTCCCATGATTGCATCCCCCCATCTACATTTCATTACATACTTGTTTCACATACCTGGTATAGTGCTGTACTTCTTTTTCAAAATAAATCCAAAAATGGTGGTGTGAAAAGTCGCAGTCTGTCTTCCTGGTGAAAGTATCAGACCTTTTTTAGCATAGACAGCAGCTTGCCTTTTGTAGGTAATGCTGATGAACAGGTGATGGCCTGTGCACCAATCTGTTGCTCCCATTTGCTAATTGCATCCAGAACAGCTGGGTTGCCATTAGCCAATGGAGTGACAACACAGTGCTATAATTAAAGCCTTCATGTGGGCCTTGCCCCTTTTCCTGGCCTGTGAGGAGGATATTATGGATGTGTTGGAGCTACAGCATCACAGAGGGTAGGTGGAAATACTGTCCACTGTTTGGATTGATGTGTTGTGTCCACAATTTTTCATGCTATGTCTGCATACCTCTCAACATCTTAGCACAGGAAATGTGGACAAAGCACAGCAAAATGTGTGGACAAAGGGTCAAAAATAGGGAGAAATTTTAAATATTGGTGTCATAACCTTTGAAAATTGCTGCAGTAACAGGGTTTATTTTGACAATCATTTTCTGAGGGATTTGAAGTCTGACACTCAAATGTGTATTATTTAGTGACTTCCATCCTGATATCATCCCAGTGATTTAGCAGAATACCACAAATGTCATGAGGAACAGGCCACAAGTATGAGCCATAACCCTGGACATTCTGTGGAAATCTGTACAGTCGCATGTGACACTTTGCAGGACTTATTTGTCTGTGTACTGGTTCTGTGTCTGTGTCAGAGGCCCAAGTACACTGGGATTTTGGCTACTATATGTTGGAGTACTGTGTGACTGGCTATCAGGATCTGTTCATAAAACTCAGTTGCTGTAATCAAGAGATCAGTTTGCCTACTGGCATGTTGCCCTGACTGCAGTTTAAATAGTTCTGTCTTCATAATTTGTCAGTGATGTTTTTCACCCTAAAGGTATATCCCTGTACTGCCTGATAAATTTACAAATGCATCAGCATACCAAAAACTGTACATATTTTCACAGAATGTCTGCATTTTGTGCTCATATTTTTGGTCTGCTGCTCAGAATATTTGTTGTTTTCTGGCAAATAACTGGGATAATCTGAGGTCTAATGGCACTAAATGATGACAGAGCTTTGAGTTACAGACTTCAAATCCTTCAGAAAATGTATGTTAAAATACACCATGTTACTCTAGTAACTTTCTTATATGTATAACTGCACTATCTAAAATATGTTCCTATTGTTGGGCCTTTGTTCCCCATTTTGTCAGTCTTTATCCAGATTTCTTGCACTAAGAGGTTGAGAGGTATGTGCATCAATAATTACCCAGAACTGATTTGATGTAGTGGTATGCTGCTGTGACTGCAGTTCAGAAGGTCCTGTGTTCATGACTCTTCAGCTTTGTCTTTTTTCCCTAATATTAAATGACTGTAATGCATTTAAAAAAGCATAATAGATTCCCACAGCTGATTTGGTGTAGTAGTATGTTGCTCTGACTCTAATGTGGAGGGTCATGGATTCAAGAGTTGGCATTGATATCTTTTTCCCTAATGATAAATGACTGTAATGCATAATATATTTGAAAAGGAATTGCAAAATCCCACAGCTCATTTGGCATAGTGGTAAACATTGATCTGACTGTAGTTCACAGGGTCCTGCATTTGACACTTGGTAGTGATGCCTTTTTTCCCCTAATGTTAAATGACTGCAATGCATGATATGTTTGAAAAAGCATTACAAATTCCCACAGCTTATTTGGCATAGTGATATATTGCTATGGCTACAGTGCACAGGGTCCTGGATTCAAGACCTGCCAGTGCTGGTATTTTTGTTGCTGGGCAGAACAGGGGCTGATTGAGACAGAGTGATTAAAGCAGTTTTAAGCAGGTTGCGTGGGTTTGTGTGATATGACGTGATGCTAGGAAGAGCTTAGTCCTTTTTGGCTTCGCTTAACGCTACTTATTCCCTCTTAAATCTGCGCTAATTTTGAGAAAAGAAAAGAAAAAAGGGTGAGAGGAAAGTGATGAAATGGGGGCAAGCATGGGGAAAAACAATGTGAAAGACAGCTAGGAATGTGCAGGACAGGTGTAGGAAAGGACCATAGCTCTCCATTTCTTCTGCAGCAACAGCTGTGCACGATGTAGACAATTTGGAATTTAGAGCCTCACAACCCATAGGGAGGGGTGTGGGTGACATACATTTGTAGAGTAATTCAAGGGTAGATTGATTAACATCAGTGTACATGGGGTAAACTAGAAAGCCATGTATGGGGCAATATTTTTTTGAGGACAGATGCCCTATTTTTTTAAGGTGAGAGTAGGATGTTGGGGAGGAGTTGTAGGTATATTTGGGAAGGTAGTTTGGGTGCTAGAGGTTGCTTTTGCAGACAGACAGACAAAACAGTGGACAGGGCAGTATATGACACATGAGGGGATAAGCACCTTGGATGGGAAGGGTGTTTGGGAATCGGAGGCCCATGTGCCCCTAGATGGAAACAGTGGGACTGAGGTCCCCACCCATGGGCAGTCACCACTGCCCCTTCACAGCCC
The DNA here is from genome assembly GCF_019279795.1 of Protopterus annectens. Taxonomy (NCBI): domain Eukaryota; kingdom Metazoa; phylum Chordata; order Ceratodontiformes; family Protopteridae; genus Protopterus; species Protopterus annectens. The sequence goes on along the minus strand of NC_056744.1, from coordinate 1,493,071,494 downwards.
AGAAGGTGGCTGTGCTGGGGGCTGGACAACAGGGGAGTGACTGGTTCCTCTCCATGCCCAAGCCTGGGGGGGAAGAGCCCCGTCCCCTGAGATGGTTCCAGCCAAGTGTGGTGCAGGAGAAGCAGAGGAGGCAGTTCTGGGTTGAGTCCCAGACATGCTGGGCCTGGTGCCATTCCCAGATGAGGCGGGACAGGCAGATCCACCGGGATCTGCCTTCTCAGATGTGACAGGGTGTTGAGGTTTTTCAAAACGTATTGGTTAGTCATGAACAAAACATTTTAAAATTAGTTATAACAGCATGCACGGGTGTCCCAATTAACCCAGAACAATAGAATTGAACCAATTGCATAGCGAACAGAACACATGCATAAGTGGAATAACAGTCAGCATTGCAACAGCATGCCGCTTACATTTACGGCAACAGGCCACCAACAATGGTATTTGAACAAGGTGTGTTAATATGCAACCAATTAAATATATGAACAATAATAGAAAACAAGTCCCAACATTAGGTTTTGAGAACAATATACCCGTAGTATATGAATAATAATTATTGATGCAGATAAGGGGTGGGGGGAGAGAAAAAACGTCCATTAACAACTGTATAAACTTCAATTTTTCACAACAGTACTGCTCAATGCTCTACAGGTCTGCCCTCACTTTACATCTACCTGTGGCCCATAGCTTCTGTAGCACATACATAACTGTTAAACTGTCAACCTGGAATGGTATGGGGCAAACTGTGACAACTCTGGGTACATGACTAGAGGGGACTCGAACATGTCATGGTTACATATATGGCAAAGAAGGTGTACCTTGCACTGATGTGTGAGAGTGCTACTGGCATACTTCACCTGGATTCATATCTGTGTCCAAGCTTAGGGGGCAACAGTGATCACTAGTCACAACAGCGTGACACTTGAGAGACATGTATCGGGAAGAGTACACGGTGTATGTACCTATCCTGCTGTTATTTGCAAGCATTGGGTTGGACACTGGAATAGTTGTACACAGTTTATCAGTATGCCCTTCATACAGCTACTGCAAACATTTCTTTACCTGTAATACCTGTGGAGAAAATATGTGTTAACATTACCTGACTGTTTCTACAAATATTCAAGATTATGTGAGTGTAAATATTCACACGTCTTAGTACCACTTCCTGATTCCAACCATGGTCTATGTGTGCAGAAATGAACAACATAGCTATTTCTCATCACACTGAGCTATTGCTGTCTGTTGCATGACTGATTTCTGCCTAATACTCACTTGGTTAGACAGTCTGACTTTGTAATCTAAGTGTAGTGTCACAAAAGACTGTAGTGACAGTTGAACATACATGCCTGAGATTCATGTGTGACAGTTAGTGTACTATGTATTAATCCTTTGAAAGCAGATGTACACATTTAACCCCTAGTAGATGTGAATATGTGTGATCTGTACAGATCATAGCAGGGTGCTGGGTTGCATTCCAGACCCGTATACATTTAGACATCATAGATTTGCAGTCTCCACCTATTACACTCTCATATTTGCCTGCATTGGCATACCCACATTCAGCACTGCATAAATTTGAAATGCAAAGGTTTACACAAGGCAATGCTGTAGGGGGCACACTATAATACATTATACATTAGTATTCAAGGTTGAGATCTTAGTGCAGGACATATTTCATATTTTATTTATATCTTGTTTCACAGCTCCACAACCTACAGTTTTGCTTAACAGCTGGTTATCAGAACAACCTCAATTAATGCATGCTGTCAAAGCCATATTTACTGTGAAGCACCTGTACACATTCTACTTCTTCAACAACATACCTGATTAAACACAACAGTTTGTGGTATAAATCTTTATTTGATTAACATGACACAGTGCTTTATTACAGGTGAGATTCTACATTCAGTAGTACTGCATATCCTATAGATCAATATCAGTCTGACAAACTTTATTTATTCAGTACACTCAGAACACACTATACCTAATGGCAGTAAACAATTACACTTTCTTATTTATATGACTACATGTATGTTGCAAGATATATCTGTACTCACCACACTGTTGGCGTAGTTTCTCCAGTCATCCTCCACGGGCTTCCACATTACGAGCCATCTCCTCTGCAGCTGTGGGGAAAAAACACACCATTATGCATACCTATCTATCAGATATTCATACTATAATTTGATAAATCACCAGTTGCTATTCTTACAAACTTCTTGGGCATTCCCGTTGTGAAGATAGGTGAAGGCTGCCAGCCTAGCTAGATAGAATTTTGTAGATAATTCTGTAATTTGTAAATATTAATATAAGCCACAGGCTTGTTCTCTTAAATGTGAAAAGACTGTACTGGATGTTGAACTGAAATAAATGTAACAACAGTACACTCTGCTGTAAGAAAGCTGATAAGTCAATCATTTCATGACTGTCTTTGATCTCAGGGCTTGGAGCCGATATGTCTGGATAAAGGAATTCTGGTTATTGTCTTGAGACCAGAGTTAATTGCTAGAATTTGCATGTATCATTTCTTTTATTGCTCTGGCTTCCTGGCCATCTGCAATATCAAAAGGGCTATTAACCTCTGAGTTTCTGTTAGCCTGGGACCCAGAAACAATTGATGTAATCTGAAATTAATCAGTGGTACTGTATTATCAATTTAAAGACAGAAAGAATGAGAGCATTTTAGCATTTGTCTTGAGAACATCCAACTCACCAGCACTCTGCCTGTGTTCTATATGTAAGTTTATTTTAGAACTGTGTTTTCTCTTAGATATAGCTAATAAAGTGGAAGATTAGACTAGTCTTTTTTCTGTATTGATGTCAGGACTTTTCTACTGTATTATTTTAAGTATTTTTCTGTGATCTGTGAACTCGTGACTGACAATGTGTAATAAGAAGTATTGTCTTGAGTTTTTATTACTTATTATTAAATATTTTTAAACCTTTCAACTGTGGCTGTCTTGTGTAGAGATAATTTAAGCTCTAAGTGTACATTGCATGCATTTAGTGATATTATACAAAGCCACTCCAATAGTCTTGCTATTTAGTCACACTTACCATTTTGATAATAATATTGCACAGTATAATTGGACACCCTTTCATAAGGGCCTTTTAGTAGCTGATAAATATTAGTGGGTGGTGGCAAGTGATACTACCGTATAGTCTAGGTAAAAGAGGCACAGCTGGAGAACCTGTGCCAGCCTTCTCCAGGAGTGTCTGTGTGGTTGTATATAATTCTTATCTCAAAGTGTGTGTGTGTGTGTGTGTGTGTCAGCTCCTTGGGCATGGACATGAAGCACTGGTTGGACAGAGAGGGTGCTGGAGGTTTTAGCTTGCCCACTAAGCTGAGATCTGGACCCTATAGCTGTGCCAGTGGGGAGTTTTATTGGGGATCTGGAGAAAAAGGGACGAACCAGCCCCAGACTGACTGTAATCTCTTGTGTGCTCTTAAGGGAAATTGTATTTTATTGTGCATGTATTTATTATCCTTTCCCTATATGGACACCTCACACTGGTGTTAGTGATGAGGATTGAGGCTTCTTGATTGCTGTGCCAGTGCACGGTCATTGCATATTAATTGTTTGGCAATGGTGGGATATTCACACCACATATTAATTGTTTGGCCAATACTAATTGGCTTGGAGTGGTGTGGGTAGTGTGAAATCCTGTAACTTGTGTACAGTGATCACTGAAGGTGTTTTTGTACTCTAAATCAGCCATGCAGTGTAGACTCAGATCACAAATGTTTTATTTCTTTTGTTAGCTTAGTCGGGGAGAGCAGGCAAACATTTCAGCAGAGGAGTACGTAAAGCTTACAAGGAGCCAACTGGCTGAGATGTGCCAGGCTAGGGGACTGGTGCATGGAAACCTGACTAAGGCAGGCATGATTGCAGCTTTGGTAACAGCTCCATCAGAAAACCAGGAAGACAATCAGACTGACAGTGGAGATGTACCACACTCAGGGAATGGACAGCTCAACCTTTCTACAGAGGACTTAAAGATCTCTCTGGAGCTAAATAAATTTGAGTTGGAGGCCACACATGTGGAAATAGAAGCACCAGAGAGACTGAGGCATTGAGAGAGTGAGGACAATGAGAAACTGTGATGTTTGCAGGCTGAGGAGAATGAGAAAGTGCTATGCCTAGAAGATGAGTTAAAGGAAAGGCAGAGGTGGCATGAAAAGGAGATGCTGACTCTTCACCAGAGTTATGGAGGTAATGGGAAGGAAGTAACCGAACCCCAGAAGCACAAAAGGTCAGTAAATTTCTTCCGCAGTTTACAGAGGGGGATAATTTTGATAGTTTCATTCATATGTTTGAGAGGGTATGCAAACAGCATGATGTTGACCAAAGGCTCTGAGTACAGTTCCTCACCACCTTACTCCATGGTAAAGCTGAAACTGTGTTGTCTAAAATTGTTGATCAGGAATGTTTTCATTATACTACTGTTAAGAACTGCTTGTTAGAAATTTTAAGCTAACACCTGAAACATATTGGAAAACGTTTTGTGAGCATAGATGCAAGGCAGATGAAAGTGTGTCTGAATATGTTGCTGAACTGAGCACTTATTTTCATAGGTGGGTGAGTGGATGTCAGGTCACCACTTCTGAAGGCTGGCAGACCTTTTGGTGAGGGAACAAACCCTTAGCACGCTGACTGAGGACATGAGGATCTGGTTAGCTGATAGCCAATGTGCTACTTCATATGAGTTGGGGAAGAAGAGAGACCTATACCTAGCAAGCAGGGCATCCCTGCACAGGAAAGGGACCCCAGTACTGCTCATGGGTCTAAGAGAACCCATGGCGGGCAGCACAGACTGCCCCAACAGAATCTTCCAGTAGCAGGGGAAGCCATTATTCCAGGTACACATCCAGGAGCTAGGGTTAAATGTTTTGAATGCAACCAGTGAGGCCATGTGGCATACAGATGTCCATGGAGGCAAGGTGGGGAACAAAAGGTGAGGGAGTCAGTAAGTGGGGAAGACAAACTGCCAATAGTTGGTTGTCTTGAGACAACCAGGGTACCAAACTACCATCCTGCAGATGTCCTGATAGGGAGGATTTGGAGGAGGTAGTACCATGTGTTAATGCAGTTACACACAGTCAGGTTTCAAGACAGCATGTGGGTCTGGTAGCCTGGGGGAGACCCAGACAGACCGCATACTTGGTGGTTACTTCAGGGAGGGAGCTAATCTGTAGCACTGAGACTGAAGGTGAGACACAGCTGCTTGTGGATACTGATGTTCCCTTGGACAGAGTGACAGCAAACGTAGAGGTGAGTAGTAGTACTCAGGCTGGCAGTGAGGCACCACTGTCAGAGGATGTCAGACTTCCTGTGTAAGGGGAGCTGGGAAGGGTTACAAAGAGAGAGATGAGACAGGCTCAGCTCTCAGACCCTACATTGCAAGACCTGAGGCAGGTAGCTAGTGAGGCACCTAATTCTCAAGGGAAGGAGGAATCTGTATATTGGGACAAAGGGTTACTGTATAGAGAGTGGACCCTTGAGGGAGGGATAGAAGGTGAGAGAATATAGCAGTTGGTAGTGCCTAGAGCGTACTGTCTGGTGCTTCTAGCCATATCCCATGATATTCCCTTTGCAGGTCATATGGGCATAAAACATACAAAGAGACATATTAGGCAGAACTTTTATTGGCCTGGAATTTCCAGAGATGTAACAGGGTACTGCAGGACCTGTGAGCAGTGCCAAAAGATAGGCAAGGCAGGAGACAAGGTGAGAGCTCCTTTGATGCCTTTGCCTGTGATTGAGGAGCCATTTCAGAGGGTAGCTATGGCTATTGTGGGGCCTCTGAGTACCCCAAGTTCCACAGGGAAAAAGTATATCCTAGTGGTAGTAGATTATGCTACAAGATACCCTGAGGCAGTGGCTTTATCCTCTTTTGAGGCAGAAAAGGTGGCAACTGCTTTGTTAGAGATTTTCTGCAGGGTATGTTTCCCAAAAGAAATATTGACTGACAGAATTGCAATTTCATGTCAGACCTGCTGGCTTGTTTGTGGAAGTACTGTGGGGTGAAACACCTGAACACTACCCCCTACCATCCCCAGACTAATGGTCTTGTTGAGAGGTTAAACTCTACAATCAGGTCCATGCTATGGGCATTTGCAGGCCAGTTTAAGAGGGAGGGGAACAAATATTTTCCACATCTGTTGTTTGCTTACAAAGAAGTGCCCCAGGAATCCACAGGTTTTTCACCCTTTGAGTTGCTGTATGGGCATTGGGTGAGGGGACCTCTAGATTTATTTAGTGAGGAGTGGGAATGTGAGTGTGAATCTCACAAGAAGTCTTTTGTGGCATCTGTCCTAAACCTCAGGACAAGACTCAGGGAAATCATGGGCTTAACACAAGAGAACCTGGCAGAAGCCCAACAACAGAAAAAAGGTATGGTAAGACAGGAATGCTCAAGCTAGAGAGTATGCTGTAGGGCAGCAGGTAATGGTTCTCATTCCTGTCAGACACAACAAGCTGCAAGTAGCTGGGGAGAGACCCTACAAGGTAGTAAGAAAGGTAAGTGATGTTAACTACATGGTAGAACTGCTAGGCAGGAGACAGAAGAACACATTGCACCATGTTAGCATGATGAAACCTTACCATAATGGGGTGGCCCACATGCTGAGTATTTGCAGTGGATTGCAGGATGAGTCTGAGGGAGATCTGGTGACTTATCTCCTCAGTGAGGCTCGGACTGACACCTCAGTGGAAGGGGTAGCAATGTCCCAGCTGCTATCTCCTACCCAGGTTTGAGAAACCCGAGCAATGTTACAGGAGTTTGGGGGCTTGTTCAATGGAAAACCAGGATGCACCCACCTGGTGCAGCACCAGGTGGATACAGGACCCCAAAGGCCTATTAGGCTGGCCTCTTATAGGGTGCCTGAGAGAGTCAAACAGACTCTGAGGGAGGAGATACAGGAAATGTTGGAACTAGGGGTAATTCAAGAGTCCAACAGTCCCTGGGTGTCCCCAGTGGTGCTGGCACCAAAGAAGGGTGGCAGCACCAGGTTCTGTGTGGACTACTGGAAATTAAATAGTCACACAGAGTCAGATGCTTACCCCATGCCAAGGACAGATGAGGCCCTAGAGCAGCTGGGTGGGGCTAAGTATCTTACAAATATTGATCTTACCAAGGGTTACTGGCAGGTGTCCTTGACTCCCAGTGCTAGAGAGAGGTCAGCCTTTGTGACTCATTTTGGCTTGTAGGAGTTCACAAAGATGCCTTTGGATGAGAATTGTCCCAGCAACGTTCCAGAGGCTAGTAGATCATATCCTAGCAGGAGCAGGAGGGTTTGCCCTTGCCAACCTAGATGATATTGCCATCTACAGCCATTCCTGGCAAGAGCACTTTCAACATGTCAGGGAGGTGCTGGGCAGACTACAGAGGGCAAGGTTGACCATTAAGCCCAGCAAATGTCAGGTGGGTATGGCAGAGGTCTCTTTCCTGGGACATAAGAGTGGAGAGTGGTAAGATCAGGCCAGAAACTACCAAAGTAGAAGCCATTCAGGCATGGCCTGCATCTGTTACCAAATCAGGTGAGGGCATTCTTAGGGAGAGCAGGGTACTACAGAAAGTTTGTCCCCAGTTATAGTACTATAGCTACTCCCCTCACAGACCTGACAAAGAAAAACAGGCCAGATAAATTAATGTGGACCGCAGCATGTGAGCAGGCATTCCATAATCTTAAAGAAGCTTTGAGAGGACCCCCCCCTGTGTTAGCCAGTCCAGATTGCAGCAAAGAATTTGTTGCGCCAGTGGATGCTTTGAACCATGGGGTGGGGCTGTACTTAGCCAGATTTCTTCAGAAGGAGAAGAGCACCCAGTGGTTTATCTCAGTCGTAGGTTCCAACCCATGAAGGAATGCTATGCAGCTGTAGAAAAGGAATGTCTAACTGTAGTGTGGGCACTGCAGAAACTTCAGCCTTATCTGTATGGAAGAAAATTTACTGTAGTTACAGATTCCAGTCCTCTAACATGGTTAAACAGAGCCAGCCAGCAAAATGCCAAGTTGCTAAGTTGGAGCCTAGGGTTGCAAGCATATGATATGTCAGTGCAGCACCACAGTGGGATTAGGAATGCCAACGCAGATGGGCTCTCAAGACAGGGAATGGGCTAAGGTATACTCAGATAGACCTAACCCTCTCAAGCAACGTTTCTCAAGGGTCACTTGAAAAACTAGCTTGAGTTCTCCGGGGGGGGGGGGGGTGAAGATAGGTGAAGGCCGACAGCATAGCTAGATAGAGTTTTGTAGATAATTCTGTCATTTGTAAATATTAATATAAGCCACAGGCATGTTCTCTTAAATGTGAAAAGACTATTGGATGTTGAATTGAAAAAAATGTGACAGTGCACTTTGCTGTAAGAAAGCTGATAAGTCAAGCATTTCATGACTGTCTTTGATCTCAGGCTTGGAGCCAATATATCTGGATGAATGAATTCTGGCTATAGTCTTGAGACCAGAGTTAATTGCTAGAATTTGCACGTATAACTTCTTTTAGTGCTCTGGCTTCCTGACCAACTGCAAGATCAAAATGGCTATTAACCTTTGAGTTTCTGTTAGTCTGGGACCCAGAAACAATTGATGTAATCTGAAATGAATCAGTAGTGCTGTGTTATCAATTTAAGGACAGAATGAATGAGAGCATTTTAGCATTTGCCTTGAGAACATCCAACTCACCAGCACTCTGCCTGTGTTCTATATGTGAGTTTATTTTAGAACTGTGTTTTCTCCTAGATATAGCTAGGAAATAGGAAGATTAGATTAGTCTTTTTTTCTGTATTGATGTCAGAACTTATCTACTGTATTTAAGTATTTCTCTGTGATCTCTGAACTCTTGACTAGTGCTGTGTAGTAAGAAGTATTGTCTTGTGTTTTTATTATTTATTATTACATATTTTTAAACCTTTCAATTGTGGGTGTTTTGTGAAGAGATAATTTAAGCTCTAAGAGTACATTGCATGTATTTAGTGATATTGTACAAATCCACTCCAAATCCACTCCAATAGTTTTGCTGTTTAGTCATACTTACCCTTTGGATAATAATATTGCACAGTATAATTGGACACCCTTCCATAAGGGCCTTTTAGTAGCTGATAAATATTAGTGGGTGGTGACAAGTGGTACTACCATATAGTCTGGGTAAAAGGGGCACAGCTGGAGAACCTGTGCCAGCCTTCCCCAGGAGTGTATGTGTGGTTGTATATAACTCTTATCTCAAAGTGTGTGTGTGTCAGCTACTTGGGCAGGGACACAAAGCACTGGTTGGACAGAGAGGGTGCTGGAGATTTTTATCTTGCCCACTAGGTTGAAATCTGGACCCTATAGCTGTGCAAGTGGGGAGTCTTATTGGGGATCTGGAGAGAAAGGGAGAAACCAGCCCCAGACTGACTGTGATCTCTGTGTGCTGCTAAGGAAAATTGTACTTTACTGTGCCTGTATTTATTATCCTTTCCCTATATGGACACCCCTCACTGGTGTTAATAGTGAGGATTGAGGCTCCTTGATTGCTGGACCAGTGGACGTGTGTCACACCCATCCCGAGCATCTTGGATCTATTGGGCCAAGATAGCCCCCTTCCTCCATTTCAGGTTGTTATAATGATGACAGAGCTGCTCACCAGTGCATGCGATGCCAGTGGCATTGCTGAGCTCAACTGCCAGATGGTCCCAGGCCTCAGCCTTGTATTCCAAGCCCTACAGCAGTCTGATGTCATGATTCTTTACAAGGAGCCTAGCCATGTCCCTAGACTCCAAAATGTCCCAGCACTGCACCCAAACATATGCTCCTTCACCAGCACCTGCCATAGCTCCTACATGGATCAAACTCTAATGGGTTATGCCTGTATTCCCATCTGTGTGGTTTAAATAAGGCTGTATTCCCACGCTTTGCCATCATTGGACCATTTTTGAAAATGCTAAGCACAGCTCAGCAGTGTGCAAACCTACTAGGCTGAGTTGAGCAATGCTTAAAGTGGCAAATCCACTTATCTGGGCTGAATGCTGCTTAGAATTAAACTTCTAAGCAATTCACAAACTGGCTAAGCAGAGCTATGCACTACTAAGCATTGCTCAGTTTTCATTTAAAAACTATTTAAGAACTGCATATTAATTAATCATTACTGAATTATTATTAAGTGTATATAATTTACTGTACATAATGGCCCCTATGTGCTTTCATTACATTACCTTGGGGTGTGACTAGACTGTATGGGACACTTGTATTTACTTGGGGGAGTTACACATCATATATCCACTGACACTGGAATTTTTGACCAGCTACACTACCTTGGTTAACAAATATCAATTACTACATCATTAAATTAAAAAAGATGTCATAATGCCTTCCCATGTAAAAGCTGAATTGATTGTTTTGGTATTCAAACCGTGAACTACTGCATGCAAGCCGGAACTCTAACCACTAAGATAACTCACCATTGAAGATTTCAGCTACAAATTTGTATATAGCTCTTACAAGATGTTTAAGCACTGTTGAGCAAAGTGCCGTGGTGCAGAAACCCTTTCAGCTATGCTTAAACTTCATATATAAAGGGAAAAAATTAATACAACCATTTTAAATATATATCTCTCAATATATAAAATATCAACATGTCAGTTCCAGGCCACATCCTCTTCATGACAATCCATGTTAATGCAAAACCTGTCATTCTATCAACTTTCTAAGTTTACAAGTGCAATATTTAAAAAAAATGTAACTATTTCTGGCCTTTTGCCCTACTTTTGGTAATGGCTTTGTCCAGATTTCTTGCTCTAAGAGGTTGAGAGGTGTGTGTCCGAGGACACTATTTTTCTGTAAAGTGCTGTACGGCACTTTCACAATGCAGGGAGTGTGTTACAGTTCCTGTCAAACACCCCCTGCATTGTATGCCATTCACAGAAAGGATTCTAAAGTGCTGTATGCACTTTCACACTGCAGGAGGTGTGTTACAGTTCGTGTCACACACACACACCCTGCATTCCATTCCATTTGCAATCTTCTTTTCTGAAAGGATTGTAAAGTTCTGTATGACACTTTGACAATGCAGTGGGTGCATTAAAGTTCCTGTCACACACCCCCTGCATTGCATGCCATTCACAATCCTCTTTTCAGTGTTCATGGCCACTGAAAAGATTGTAAAGTGCTCTACGGCACTTTGACAGTGCAGGGGATGTGTTGCACATCTACAAGCACTACTGCAACATGCCCCCTGCACTGATTCTGTATCCATGTAGATGGCTTCATCTTAGTAGTGCTCCTTCATTAATATGCAAGGTGCGCTGCTGAGAGGGAGATGTGGACACGGACACCATTCACTCCATGTAGGAATAACTCTGTTCCTACATGGAGTTTATTGAATCCAGGGGTCTGAGTTTGTGATTCACTTGGCCTTCCCTATTTCTGTGGTTTTACTGCAGTTTGCTCTTCCTGTCCTAACTTACAGTTTTGGAGTGATTGACTGGTCCCAAAAAGTGTTGGATAGATTAGAGAGGAAAACAAAAGGGATACTTCATGCTCACCAAATGATTTATAAAAATCAGTGCATACCAATATTATATATCCCCATTCCAAAGGAGGGATGGGCCTCCTTGAAATTGATTACATGTATAGATCTGCACTCATGGGACTGCACACATATCTGCTGATCTCACAAGACCCAAACACTGAAAATTTGTAAAACTTGAGGAGAACAAATCTAAACTGACTTCTCTGCTTAGTTTAGCAGAAGCATATTGGTGTCAAGCAGGAATGGAAGTGGCTGAAAAACACTGGAAACATGAGCCACAAAGTATCATAGAAAATGATGCAGTATACATCACATGGGATCACTTAGTAAGGAATATTTTAGAAGACTTAAATTAATCTTGAAAACAGCATTGACATCTATGAACAAAGTTGTAGCTATAAACCAATTTGCCCTTCCTGTCCTAACTTACAGTTTTGGAGTGATTGACTGGCCTCAAAAGGTGTTAGATAGATTTGACAGGAAAACAAGAAGAATCCTTCATGCTCAGCAGATGGTTTATAAAAGTCATTGCATACCAAGATTATAGATTTCTCATTCTGACGAAGGTATGGCCCTCGTCGAAATTGATTAAATGCATAGACCTGCTATTGTGGGACTGCAAACATATATGCTGACCTCACAAGACCCAGATGTAGTAAATGTTTTGAAACATGAGGAGAATAAATCTAAGATGACTTCCCTGCTTAATTTAGCAGAAGCATATCGTTGTCAAACAAGAATGGAAATCAAACCAAAAGTAGATAAAAATCAGGTAGCCACTGACTGTGCCAAAAAACAAAAGAAAGAATACAAGATGAAGGATCAGATGAGAAGGAAAGAAATGTGGAAAATGCATAAATATAGTTGCAAGTATAGAAAACTCTTGGAACAACCTTATGCTGATCAGGATCAAACACAGTAATGGTTAAGGAGAGGGAATTTAAACTAAAAGACAAAAGGTTAATATTGGCAGCTCAAGATTGTGAATTACATACACATTGGTTTACAAAGTCCATCGAACATGTGGGAGAAACAGAAACTCCAGGTTTTGTAAAACAGAACTGGAAACAGTCACACACCTTGTTGCTGGTTGTGATATACAAATGGCAGAAGGACTGTATAGTGAAACGCATAATAATGTGGCAAGACTGTTGCATTGGGGATTGTGCAAACATTATAATATTGAAGTAGCTGAAAAACACAGGAAAGTGAACCATAAAGCATAGTAGAAAATAATGAAGTTTATATCGCATGGGATCACCCATTATCAACAGTTCAAAAATAGATGTGAAAACAACAGATGTAGTGATTCATGAAAAGAAGATAAAAGAAGCATTGATTAGTGAAACTGCTACACCTAGTGACTACAGTGTCTTGCATACAGAGAGACACAAAGTAATAAAATACCTGGATTTGCAGGCAGAAACGAGAGCAATGTGGAAGAAAGATATTCAGACAGTTCCAGTAGCAGTGGAAGCAACAGGTCTTATAAAAATAATTTGCAGTCGTATTTAGATATGTTACTGATACAAGTAACTCTATATGAATTGCAGAAGGAGTCATTACTGGGCACATTGCAGGTGCTGTGATGAGCACTACTGGCTGACATCAATCCAAAAGATTGAAACAACATTAATTTCATGAACATTAATCATACTTTAACTTAGGAATGGGTCCATTCCTGCCATGGTATTAGAAACCCAAAAGACTTGGAGAAATAAAAAAAGGAAGAAATATATTCATAAAGTAGTAGAAAGTGTAGTAAGAATTAAATCAATGTGGGAATAGAGAAAAGAGATTTTGCTGATAGAGATGATTGCAATTAGAAGTACAGTGAATTGTCAAATGGGTGCTTGAATTTACTGGAAAAAAACTGGCAAAGGAACCAAGGTATTGGGAACAAATAATTAGAGGGAAAGGTAACAGAATGGGAAGAGTCCAAGAAAACATTTGGATTGCAGTCTAGTGATTGCCTTCCCTATCAGGGATGGATATGAGAGTATAGATAAAAAGAAGGGGAGGGGGAATACTAAATGGAAAAACCTGCAGTGGTCGAGTTTTTAATTGAATCTAGAATAGCAGCTGCTGTTAAAAAAGGAACAATTTGTAGGGATTATAAAATATTGCAAATAACTATAGGAAACAATCAGAGGAGGTCAGAAAAGATTGCAATTGGAGGACATATGTATAGCTCCTAAATATGCAATAAAATCTAGAAGACTTAGGATTTTTGCATGAAAGTGTTTAATTGATACTTTTATACCCAAGCAGACTCCAAAGAATTTTTCCTCAGGTACATGGCAAATGTTGGAGGTATAATGGGGTAGAATGAGGTACCTGGGAGTATACGTTCTCAGAGAGTAATGAGTTGGCTAACTTTAAAAATTGCCTTCAGGGTACTCTGATAGGAACACTGGGTGTAACTAAGGAAATTATTTTATTGAGCTGGGATACGGGATTTGAATTATCTAGACATAGTAAGGTCTTAAGTTTAATTCAGGTGGCGGCCAAAAATGCAATTACTAGAAAATAGAAATCAGTCTAAACCAACTATATGTGAAGTAGTGAGTATTGCAGCAGCAATAAAAGAACAGGATGTGGAATCTTTAGAAAGGGGTAGGAATAAATTACACAGAAAAAAATGGAAGTTGTGAGAACAATATATGCAGAAAAGTGTTTAGGAAGAGTAATTAGGTTTAACAGAAGACAGGAATTGAACAATGTTTGCAAAGTTGTTTTTATTATTTGGTACAGAACAATATCCGTGATGCATATCATTTGTAAATGCAAACTTATTAATATGGTTTGATTGCTTTTATATACATGTAAATTTGCCTGTGCCACAAGTGCTAATTAAAAAAAGGTGTTTAAAAAAGCCTCCAAACTTTCAGTTGTGCCCTGCAACTTATGTCACATTTTTGGGAGCATTCTTGTACTCTACTCCACAGATTTGGCCTAGGGAGCTCACCTTGAAAATCTGATAGTGTAAGAGACATGGGCTAGATATTTATCAAGGCAAGATATAAACATAACGGAAATGATGGCATTCATTCCAGCCTTGAAGGCTATCAAAGACAAACTGAAATGATGACCCATAAAAATCCTGACATGCAACACCACAGTCATGTGGTACATAAACAAGCAGGGGATGCCCACTCCTACCAATTGTGCAGGCTTGGAGAGGAACTCTGACAGCTAACCCTAGAACTGCAGGGGTCTATATTAGAAGCACAAAACTGCTTTTGAACGAACACATAAAGAGCTACACATATTCATCGAACCGCATTTAAGCGATTCGATGAATATGTCACAGGGCAAGGAAGTAGTTGGCCAACTACATGGAGTTGCCCTTTCCTTCGCTATAGTGCAATCTCGGAGTTGGTATATTTAGTTAGAGGGGGTTTGGGGGGCACAGCCCCCCACATTGGAGGGTGAGGGGGGTGAAGCCCCTCACCTGATAATGGTTTTTAATTTTTATCTTTTCCGAATGGCCATGTGAATTTTTTCACTAGGAAAAAATATGAGTATGTTGCCATTCGCTATTTACCAGTTTCGCATATTATGGGTAGACTTTTATGTAGTTGCACATATGCGCTTTCATTATTCTGATATAGACCTGAACTGCAGCTGTCACCATTAGCCTCTTACATTCCAGAGAGGGAGAATCTTTAGCAGGCAGCCTAAGAAGATCCCTGCTAGACCTAAATGACTGGATGTTGAAAAGAGATCCTTCTCAAGCTGGTCCAGATGTGGAGTGTGTCTAGTGTGAACAGACAAAGAAGTTTTGCTCCAGAACCCCCTCTTGTATATGACTCTTTCTATGTGCCTTCCCTCCATTGCCCCTCATCCTCATTGTACTGCAAAACATAAGGAAAAATGGGCAAAAGGTGAGCTTGATTCCACCACACTGGCTGTTGTCTGTAAACCTCTTCACTTAGAACAATGGGTGTCATTCACCCAAGTTTTAAGACTCTGAACCTCACAGGTTGGATGATTTGCCTGTGATTCCTACAAGACATCAGTTTTTTGAGGACATGATATCTATTCTCAAGGATGCCAATAAACTAATTATGAGGAAGTCATGCATTGCTAAATGGAAAATGTTTTCTATTTGATGTCAATTTAAAGAATGTGTACCTAGGCCAGTTTCTTTGCCAGAGGTCCTAGGATACCTATCCACTTGTCCTAATGTTCCATTAAGATACATGCTTCTTCCATTTCTGCATGCCTGCCCGTGTGTTCCCCTGCATACTCATATTCAACATGGAACAGTTCCTCAGGGGGATATTGTACCTATGACCCCCCCCCCAGGGCTTATCTCATCCCTACCTGCGACTTCAACTTTGTTTTAGAAAAGCTTACTGTACCTGCCTTTGAGCCATGTGCCTCGGCACCCATGAAAATCCTAATCTGTAAAAAGTCTCTTCTGTTGGCTTTGGTTTATGCTAGGTGCATCTCTGAATTGCAAAACCTCATGTCCAAGGAGCCATTCGATGTCTTCCACAAAGACCTTCAGATAGCCATTTCTAAGACTCAGTACTGCAACAGTGATCTACTCAAACATCTACAGTTATGGGAAACTTGTAACACAACTGTTCTTAATTTATACAGCTCTCTACTAGATTCAGCTCAACTCCTGTTTCAAATATGATAGTGAGGATCTCCACCCATGAACCTCCAGTCTTATATAACACTACCATCTACCCATAGTCATATGAGGGTGTTTCCATAAACTTCATATAAACTGTTGATGGCCATCAAATATAAAAAATATTCAAGGGAAGTAGCTCTGGTAGAAGGATTCAGAAGTGGCACACCAACGTTCACTTCAGGAAAACATAATGTATTTGTCGTATAACTCTTTGCCACCTGATCAAGTTGCTACAACTGCCCATTTCTAGAATTGAGGCCTTATAGAACTGTTTTTCCTAACTCACAGTAGCATTCCTTGAACACAGAAAAGGTTCTTTTGGAAGTTGTCCTTAATGTTGTATTACATGAGGGATAAAAAAAGTAATGTGCTCCATAACATTTGCAAAAAGAATGTGAAGCTGCAGTGAACTTATGATCTTCCTCCAAAATCATTACTTGATTTCTCCTGTGAAGGATGAAATGAAAGTGAAATGTAGCTGTTCCTGCCAACTCAGCAACTGTTTGTGTATATGGACATTATATTAGTTATCTTCCATTTAATAGAGAATTTGACTACAGAAACAGAGAAATTTTAAAAATTTAGCATTGACAATGCCATAGAGAATATACATATTTTAACTTAAAATCCAAACTATTTGTTACTTTATTCTTCAGGAAAATAAGAGAACTTCTGTATAATATGCTTATCCTGTATTCTGGCATAATTTCACAATAGAATGAATTCTTGCCCTCTGTGTCAGTGAGCATTGCTTTGTCTGAAAGTGTATTTATTTGGTGTCTAAATACTCAAGTACTTTAAAAAATTATATATATATTTTCTTTTCTGAAGTGAAATCATTACTTTATACAGTTCTTTTCTGTAGTAACTTAACATTACTGTCAGTTTGGTTTACAATAATCTGACCTTCCATCCATTTTCAATATCCATTTTTTCCAGTTTAGCATCATGAAGAGTCAAAGTCTGTTCTAACAGGCTGTGAATATAAGTCAGAATGCAATTTTGTATGTGAAACCATTGCATTACAGGGCAAGTACACTCACCCACATGCTACATGGTTCATATTAGAAGCTCGAAGGTCCTGTTCAGCGAATATGAAAAGAGCGACACGTATTGCTCAAACTATGAAAAACAGTGAACGCTCAAAACCGGAAATTGAAATGTCGATTCGTCATAGTTGGACCATCTAAGGTATAGCTCTGTAAGGTAAGTGTGCGATAGTCACGGACTTTAGCTGCTCAGGTGTGGGTTAAGTTAAGTGCATAGTTAGGTAATGTATGTAAGGTTTAATGTAGGGTTAAAAGTAAGGTTTTCTTAAGTGTATGTGTGTGGATTATTTATTTTGTTTGGGTGTATCTCTGTAGGGTAAGTGTGCGATAATTATGGACCTTAGGGTTAGGGTGCAGGTTAAGGTAAGTGCATAGATATATAGTGTATGTATGTGGTTTATTTATTTTGTTTGGGTAGGTAGTATGTTGCGGGTGGTGGGGTTGGCCGAGTATGACGATTCATGATTTTAAATTTTGTGGTTTACAGCATTCGGTGTATTTGTGGTTTGGTAAATATGTGTTGCTCTTTTCGTATTCGCTGAACAGGACCTTTGAGCTTATAATATGAACCCCATGCTACATGCTAAGATCTAGGGACACTTTGAACAATGCCTATTCATCTACTTCTGTGACTGCATGGACACAATCTGGCTTCAGTCTTGTATCAGTAACCACTTCTTTAGTAGTCTAGGTTTTTGTTATATTTTAGCAGCATAAAAATAGGTTTATAAATGCTATTTTCAGCACAGCAGCAAATGCAGTATTAAAACATGTAGTTCATCAAGTATTTTGATATTTTGATGTGTATACAATAATGTGATTTTAGTGAAACTACCTTTTTTTTTTGTTCAAATGTTCAAATGGAAATAAAAGTTTAAAGAGGCTGCTGTATCCATAACATCAAGTATACCATTAATAAAAGGCTCGCTATTATGCTGTCACAGATGCAGGTTGTCGAATGTGTCTTTGTCGAACTGAAAAGCATGAAAAGGCAAAATAGCTAAGCAGCTTTTCAATGAATTCTTTCGCTGGGAATGAATTTGCTTGGCCGCTTTTGCTACTTTCAGATGCAGGTTGTCGAATGTGTCTTTGTCGAACTGAAAAGCACGAAAAGGCAAAATAGCTAAGCAGCTTTTCAATGAATTATTTCGCTGGGAATGAATTTGCTTGGCCGCTTTTGCTGCTTTGCCATTTTTGGCACTGTAGTGCAATCTCAGAGTTGGTATAATTAAGTAGGGGGTTATGGGGGGCAAAGCACCCCACATTATGTAATGTTTTACAGTTTTTTTTTTTTGGAACAGCGATTTTTCTCCCTTGGAAAAAAAACGCTGTTCTGAGGTTTCGACACTGTAAGATTTCACTTACATGGGGTCGATTATTTGTCGTTCACTCTTCTGAGCATGCAATATAATATAGACTTTAATAAAATTCCCCATCTTAGCACTGGTGTTACATGGCCAGTATGTGGGGGATAGCTAACATGACCAAGTTCTTGATTAACTTTATCAGGTGTAATATGTTTTATGAACATATAAGTAAAACCTGTATTGCAAAAACTAGATGTCAGTAATCCCCTACACTGTGACAAAGTCCACCCTGCACTACACTTACTCATATGTACTAACCCTAACCCTAGCTCTAACCCTAATTTCTGCTCTAACATTGCACTAAAAATAAATTCATACTTACTCAACACTATATATATATATATATATATATATATATATATATATCTATATATATATATATATATATATATATATATACATATATATGGGTTGAATTCAGTATTCTTCCATCAGGGTATTTTGTTTACACTTCTATAGCTTTCAGTATTAAGCTGTTGGCTTTTAGCTTTCATGTATTTTCATCAGTTTAGTGTTAGATAATTTTTATAAAGATGATTTAGGGGAAAAAAACATCAAAATAATCACACTATATAAGGAGAAAGAGTTGTTTAAACAAGAGAATACAATCATTAAAAAAGTAACAGTTTATAGTAGGAGGAAACTGGAATACTCTCAAATGGCCCTATCGACATAGCTAAAACAAAAGCTGATCTTTTAAAGGACTTAAATCTATGAAATACATGCTGCATAAATCATGAAAAATGTCAAAAAATGTATAACTTAAAAAAAAAAAAACAAGCATCTCTTCATTTTAGTTTCTTTGCAGATAAGGAACTAACATTAAGACTCACCCCTAGATTTAATAAATTCCATGTAGGCATAGTATAGAGCTTACATAGAATGCTACCATGTCTGTGTACATGGTTCCCCCTTGGTAGCTCGCCATGCATATTAAACATGGTGCATTGCTGAGGGAGAGCTGTGGGACACATTTATTGAATCAGTGTAGTGAGTGTGGCACTAACTGTGTCTGTAGATGAGTAATACATGCCCTGCACTGTCCAATAGGAGTATAACAATGTAATTAAATTTTTTTTTTAATAAAATCATGTTTGTGTGGCACGGAGCACAGCACTGCTAATCGGTGTTGAGACACCAAACATCTAAAAATAGAAACCAGATGGATTTAATTATTTATTTAAAGGTCAAGTTTAAGAGTAACTGAGCAGTTTTGTATGGCATGCCGCTGTGCTCAGGAGTGCTTAAAGATAGCTCAGATGTATATGTAACTGTAGAGCAACATTCCACATATCCACGTAGCCAAATGGGTAGAGTTACAGCTGTAAGTGCAAGGTTTGAATAGCTGGCGGGGATATTAAGCATTTATTTTCCAAATAAAAATTATACTAATTATTTTTAAGTCCTGATCTGCTGCTCTCAGCTAAGCTCTGGTAAGAAGTGCGAAGCTTTACTAAGCACTGCTTAAACAAGATATGTTTTAGCACTACCTGGCAGTGCTTGGCACTGCTCAGCTGTGCTTAGCTGGCTTGCACACTGCTAAGCATGGCTAAGCATTTCCACTTTAAACACTGCTTATTTGAGCTGAGCTGATTTGCTACCTATAGTCAAATAAGCAAGAAAGAGTAAAGCATTAACTGTGATTAGGTATACACAGTAAAGATTGCATTGCAGTGACTGTGGACTTACAATTGTACTGCAAGATGTGCAGACAGCCAACTGTAGTGCCATAAGCAGGGAAGACTAAAGCATTAACCATAATAAACTATTATATGCCATAAAATGTAGTAATGCAATAACTGTGAAATTACAGCTGTGTTGCAACACCTGCATAATTACAGATGTTCATAGGTTCATAGGTTGGTACTAGGCTATCAGTCCTAGGGCCTATACAAGCCTAGCCATAACAATTCTCTGGTTATTTCTTCCCAGAATATTTACTTCCCTGATCCACTGTCTAGCAGGGTGACTGACAAGATCCCCGGGGTAAATTTCCTATCTCCCATCCAATTGTCAAGATTCCTTTTGAAGAGGGCCGAAGAGGAGCTCAGCTTGACATGTATGGGCAGTCTATTCCAGAGTATGGAGAGTCTCTGGGTCAGGAACCTATCCCTCCAGCATGTTTTGTTGATTGTGATGAAGAAATCAATTATGATGACTGCTGTGCAATAAAAACATGAAATTATATCATTAACTGATTGAAGGTTTCTCTAATAAAGTCTGTTGTGCAATGACTGTGGCAGTAAGGCTGTTTTTCAAGAAATCAATTATGACAACTGTTGTGCAATAAAAACACAAAATAGTATCTGTATCTGCATAAAGATATGTCTAATAAAGTCTGTTGTGCAATAGGGCTGTTTTTCAAGAAATCAATTATTACAAGTGTTCTGCAATAAAACCATGAAATAGTATCAGTACCAGCATGAAGATATGTCTAATAAAGTCTGTGCAATAAGCGTATGTTCAGAGTTGTTTTGTAAGAAATCACTTACGACAACTGGTCTGCAACAATACAAGGAGCAATAGCGATAACACCAAGGTAAACATGTACAGCAGGGTTGTCTTGTTTTTATCATTGCATGTCAGCCGCAAGCATTCAGGCTATGAGGCATGGTGCTGCAGTCAGATCTAACAGTGTACTAGTTGTACACTGCAAATAATAGCCCATAATTGGATATTGTTTGCTGACTTCACAGATATTTCAACACACTAACAATGTAATGTGCAAACCTGAATTCTACAGTCATATATACATTACCTAGTATCTCTGTCATACTTGAATGTCATGTATGTGTGTTCAGCTATCACTACAGTCAAGTATAAAAACTGTACCAATATTAGCAGGTCATATTCTATTGCCAGGTGAGCTCTAGGCAAAATATCAGTCAGTCAGTAATCACCAGTGACTCAGTAGCTCAGTTTGCTAAATGCTGTGTATGAAGTACATTTTTGCCATACACAGACCAGGGTTCAAATCCTGTGCTATGTAGCTCTATATATTACAGTGTCAGTCACGTATTGTTTACAGATATTCTCTCCACAGGAACACAGATAAATGGGTAGCCCATATTAAGAGTACATTATTGTGTGTTTACATGTCATAGACTATTACAGTCATTACCAGGAATGTGAAAATACAGCATAAAAACAGGAAATAAGTGTAATAATAATAAAATAAAAGAAATAAAATGTGTAAGCTCTGGTATGGCTGCATGCCTGGAGTTAAAGGTAGATGCAGTCAATTGATAAATTTGATGCAGATGTCCACTGCCGTCACTGCTATTGGGTTCCATCCCCATGTCTGCCAAGCAAGGCATGATAGTTGTTAACTCTCTGTACTGTACACATACATGTATCTCAAGTGTTGACATGGAATGTAATTACCATTGCGTAATCCCTCTGTCACAGATGTATCATCAACATGATTATGTAAATAGCAAAGTAACACTGTATCAGCCCATAGCACATCTTGATAGTAATATAGGTACACCTGATGTGCAAGTGTTCTGTGTAGTTGTGAGCCCACAGTTGTTACTGCTTGACCCATATTGTCCCATGCGGATAGCTTGAGAGGTATGTAAGTGCTACAGCAGCTATAGGGCAATTTTACACATAAAGAAAGGACAGACCTGTAGAGTAGATAGAAGTGCTGTTATCAACTATATATCCTAGAATGGTGTTAATGGACTGTATTTCTCTCTCTCCCCTCTTCTTATCTTCAAATATATATTATTGTTATTCATAGGTTATGGTTTACTATTAAATATATGTTGTTATATAAACTTTATTTTGGGGCTTGTGTTTTATTATCGTTATGTATTAAACTGGTTGCATATTAGCATATCTTGTTGAATCACCTATCCTGTTGGCTTTATGCCGTAACTGCTACTGGCATGCTGTTAATATATTGAGTGTTCTTTTACTTACTGTTGCATTTTACATAATATGCATTGAAATATAATGGGGTTATTTCCAATGTTCTGGCATACTGTTATTACTAACAATAGTTTTGTTCATGACTAACCTAAATGTATTGCTGCATCTACATAAAAACAGCATGTCAGGGTAGGCCATTCCCTGCTGATCCGCCTACCCTACCTCAGCCGGCCATGGCACTGGGTACCAGCATGTCTGGGACACAAGCCGGTTGTACACCCTCTGCTGGCCCTGCACCACCTTTGGGTGGAGCCACCTCAGGGGATGGGGCCTGTCCCCCACAGAATGGTGGCAGAGGGGCAGTAGTCACCCAGGATTGACTACCAGCCATGGTACACAGAATTCTTCATAGGAGTTATGAACAATGCTTGTGCCAGCTCAAGGGCAGACTCAACAACCTGGAGAGGCCTGCTGGCCCTGGCACCCAGCCTCCAGCACAACCACCTTCAGGGCAGGGAAGGAGCATGGGTGGGGACCTCAGTCATGCTGCTGCTGTCTGAAGGCACATGCTCCTTGGATTCCACAACACCCTCCTCATCCAAGGTGTTTACTCCCTCATGTGCCACACACTGTCCCTGTCTGCTGTCTTGTTCGTCATATCTGTCTGCAATTGCCTCCTCTCCTACCCAACTTACCTCCCCACATGTACCTGTATCCCTTCGCCAACATTCCACTCTCTCCTTATAAAAAAAAAAATATATATATATATATATATATATATATATATATATATATATATATATATATCGCCCCATGCATAGCTCTCCATTTTGCACACAAATCCACTAGACACAACTAATTTGGTCCAATTGGCCTGAAAACACATTTATGTTGTTCTCACCCCTCTCTCTGGGGTTTGAGAGTCCAAATTCTTCCTCCAAATCTGTCAAAATGCACAGCTGTTGCTGTACAAGAAATGGAAAGCTATGGTCCTTCCCGGCATCTGTCCTGCATATCCCTACCCACCTTTCACTATGATTTCCCCCTGCTTGCCCTCTCTTCACCACTGTCCTACCACCCCCTTTTTCTTTTTATATTTTTAGCGCAGGTTTGCATGCAGTGAAGTCTCACATAACACAAACCCACTTAAAAGTGCTTTAATGACCTTTTGTGTTTCCCATAGTGTTAGGCACATGTACAAAGTAATCAACCCTGTCATGATTCGACCGCAGGTCCTTTTTAACTAGGGCCTACTGCACTAGCCCACTAGGCCACACAGATCTTAAATAAGGCAGGTGTTTTCAGAAAAACATACTGAGTGCCACTGACAAACTGCAATTGAACCTAATGGGAGAAATGGGAGTGTACCTTGGACTCTGATGAAAAAATATACCAGCAGCCAGCTAAATAATTATTAATGGCAGTACATTAGGCCTGGGATAACAGATAAATGTTTACTTTTATCTTAAACATTTTTAAACACACCTGCTAAGCCATCAATGGCACATACATATGTTCACCTGAGACCCTGCTGCAGAACAACTGCCTGTGAAAGCTGTGCACATACCAATGGATGCAGACAATGTGTGTAACAGCTGTATGTATGCACATATATCTGACAAATACACCTACTGCAGCACTGACTTAGTAGCTCAGTCTGTTAAATACCTTGTATACAAAACATTTTGCCACACACAGTCCTGGGCTCAAATCCAGTTTGTTGCACTTCAATTACATTCTTGTGAACACAGCAAGTAGGGACTGACTCATGCAATTTTAATCCTCATGGTTTATTGTTACTGAATTATCAGCTACCCAGTTTTGCAAGTCACAGGTATGCACGTAGGGACACACTGCACACATTCACATAACCTAACTATATTCCACCTACTACTCTGCTATTGGCACTGTTGCATAACAGATGCACCATAAGCACATGCCTCAATTGCACTGTAATGGGTACCCTTATATTGGCTGTCTTATAACAACAGGGCTGACACAGTTGCCACAGTTAACACATACAGCTTGCAGGCCTCCAAAGTGTTTACACTCCCCCCCCATTGAGCATACACAACTATATGTTAAAATAGCAGCTACAGACCGACCATACCTCCCAACCCCCTATAACAAGGGATCCGGACATGACTATACATAAAAGGGGAGCAAAGGCCCAGAGATAGGTACATGTTTCACAGTTTGCCTTTACAAACAGTAAGTGGATAGAATAGCAGCTACTGCATTACCGTGCATATTCTGATGGTTATGAAGTGTGACACTCACATGTCTCTCTCTCTTCTGACCTCACCCCACAATGTTTGACAGTGAAGTGCCAGATGACCACACTGTCACAGGACACTGAGCAAACATATGAGGCAAAACTGTGGACATACTTCATACATCCCTACAGTGGACAGTATTGGTATAAACCTTCTGCAGTGCTGTAGTCTCCACACCTCAGTAATGTCCATCTCAAAAACTAAGAAAGGGGCCAAGGCCAACATGAAGGCCTTATATATTGCACTGTGGTGCCATGTCATCGGCTAATGATAGTGCAATTCAGCTGTGTTGGACGCAATTAGCAAGTCTGAGACACAGACTGGAGCACATGCAATTACCTGTTAATGCACATTACCTACAAAAGGCAAGCAACTGCTTATGGGGAACAGGTCCGTATGTGCAAAGCATTTGCAGAGGAACCCTTCAATAAAAGGAATACATCACTCTACTAGGTATGTACCACATTTCCCCATAAAAAGCGATGCATATAGGAGGATGAAGGTATGGGGTATAGGGATTAAAACAGTAGGCTTGTATTAGAGCTATGATACTGACATGTCAGTGATGTTCTGCTGTCCAACACCTAAAGGCATGCCTCTCAATTGTCCCTGCTTTGACTCACATCTCTTCTCTGTCCTTGTCCATCCCTCTTACAATGGTCAGCTGTTATAGTAAAGATAGTGGATTACACCTAAGACATAGTGACACTAAATAAGGGTGTACACTCCTGTAACATCAACCTATGGACTGTAATTCACCTCCTCTCAGTCTGTCGATGTCACACAAATAGTACTAACATTGTAAAAGTGTCACTGATGGACTCAGGTTAAGTCCTTGTTTTGTGAACATTCGTCCCTGTCTGGTTGGGAGCTATGCATAACATAACTCTCAACCTCCTACAGTAAGACATCAGGACAAAGACATATTTACTGGGGGGGGGGGGGCAAAGGCCCAAACCCAGTGACAGACTATACATATTGGCCATACAAAGTAAGAATGTGATTAGAGTAACAGATATTACTGTAGCATAACTGTTGTCTGAGGGATCTGACAAGTGACATATTCTGTGTCAGTTTTCTGACAGCAACCATTAATCAGTAGACAACCATGTGTCAGACATGTGCAAGACGGACCACAGCTATGAGGCAAACATGGTGACATTCTGCAAACATCTGCATAGTTGAGATGTATGATGCCAACAGGGAACATGTATGGCAGCAGGTTTGCATTGCTATCTGCCATTGTGGCATACTGGTATGGCTGGACTGTTCCCATATAGTTATTGGAATAGCACACTGCTCTTTCTCTGACAGTGGCCATGTCACATATTAGTGGGGATTTGTCTATAGGAGACACACCACAGTACACTGCACTGATGGCTGTAGAGACATACCTCAGAATCTGTTCCAGCACAGAGGGACATTACCCAGTATTGCTACTATCTTGGTGTTAGCCACACATGCAGTGTTTCATCAAACTGTGTTTTATGACGTGTGTGGGAACAGTGGATAGTGCAGGCCATTATGGGTGTATACGGTGTGTACATAGTGGACATCCATGTATCTGGTCCTGTAATGTGTTTCCCTCTTGTTGTCTTGCAGAAACAATGTATTGATGGATGCATCCTCCATTTTCTAAGAGAACTTCTGTATAATATGCTTATCCTGTATTCTGACATAATTTCACAATAGAATGAATTCTTGCCCTCTGTGTCAGTGAGCATTGCTTTGTCTGAAAGTGTATTTATTTGGTGTCTAAATACTCAAGTACTTTAAAAAATTATATATATATTTTCTTTTCTGAAGTGAAATCATTACTTTATACAGTTCTTTTCTGTAGTAACTTAACATTACTGTCAGTTTGGCTTACAATAATCTGACCTTCCATCCATTTTCAATATCCATTTTTTCCAGTTTAGCATCATGGATAGTCAAAGTCTGTTCTAACAGGCTGTAAATATAAGTCAGAACGCAATTTTGTATGTGAAACCATTGCATTACAGGGCAAGTACACTCAGCCACATGCTACATGGTTCATATTAGAAGCTCGAAGGTCCTGTTCAGCGAATATGAAAAGAGCGACACGTATTGCTCAAACTATGAAAACAGTGAACGTTCAAAACCGGGAAATTCGAAATGTCGATTCGTCATAGTTGGACCATCTGCGGTATAGCTCTGTAAGGTAAGTGTGCGATAGTCACGGACTTTAGCGTTCAGGTGTGGGTTAAGTTAAGTGCATAGATAGGTAATGTATGTAAGATTTAATGTAGGGTTAAAAGTAAGGTTTTCTTAAGTGTATGTGTGTGGATTATTTATTTTGTTTGGGTGTATCTCTGTAGGGTAAGTGTGCGATAATTATGGACCTTAGGGTTAGGGTGCGGGTTAAGGTAAGTGCATAAATATATAGAGTATGTATGTGGTTTATTTATTTTGTTTGGGTAGGTAGTATGTTGCGGGTGGTGGGATTGGCTGAGTATGACGATTCATGATTTTAAATTTTGTGGTTTACAGCATTTGGTGTATTTGCAGTTTGGTAAATATGTGTCGCTCTTTTCGTATTCGCTGAACAGGACCTTCGAGCTTATAATATGAACCCCCATGCTACATGCTAAGATCTAGGGACACTTTGAACAATGCCTATTCATCTACTTCTGTGACTGCATGGACACAATCTGGCTTCAGTCTTGTATCTGTAACCACTTCTTTAGTAGTCTAGGTTTTTGTTATATTTTAGCAGCATAAAAATAGATTTATAAATGCTATTTTCTGCACAGCAGCAAATGCAGTATTAAAACATGTAGTTCATCAAGTATTTTGATATTTTGATGTGTATACAATAATGTGATTTTAGTGAAACTACCTTTTTTTTTTGTTCAAATGTTCAAATGGAAATAAAAGTTTAAAGAGGCTGCTGTATCCATAACATCAAGTATACCATTAATAAAAGGCTCGCTATTATGCTGTCACAGATGCAGGTTGTCGAATGTGTCTTTGTCGAACTGAAAAGCATGAAAAGGCAAAATAGCTAAGCAGCTTTTCAATGAATTCTTTCACTGGGAATGAATTTGCTTGGCCGCTTTTGCTACTTTGCCATTTTTGGCACTGTAGTGCAATCTCAGAGTTGGTATATTTAAGCAGGGGGTTATGGGGGGCAAAGCCCCCCACATTATGTAATGTTTTACAGTTTTTTTTTTTGGAACAGCGATTTTTTTCCCTTAGAAAAAAATCGCTGTTCTGAGGTTTCGACACTGTAAGATTTCACTTACATGGGGTCGATTATTTGTCGTTCACTCTTCTGAGCATGCAATATAATATAGACTTTAATAAAATTCCCCATCTTAGCACTGGTGTTACATGGCCAGTATGTGGGGGATAGCTAACATGACCAAGTTCTTGATTAATTTTATCAGGTGTAAGATGTTTTATGAACATATAAGTAAAACCTGTATTGCAAAAACTAGATGTCAGTAATCCCCTACACTGTGACAAAGTCCACCCTGCACTACACTTACTCATATGTACTAACCCTAACCCTAGCTCTAACCCTAATTTCTGCTCTAACATTGCACTAAAAATAAATTCATACTTACTCAACACTATATATATATATATATATATATATATATATATATATATATATATATATATATATATATAGATATATATATACATATATATGGGTTGAATTCAGTATTCTTCCATCAGGGTATTTTGTTTACACTTCTATAGCATTCAGTATTAAGCTGTTGGATTTTAGCTTTCATGCATTTTCATCAGTTTAGTGTTAAGATAATTTTTATAAAGATGATTTAGGGGAAAAAAAACATCAAAATAATCACACTATATAAGGAGAAAGAGTTGTTTAAACAAGAGAATACAATCATTAAAAAAGTAACAGTTTATAGTAGGAGGAAACTGGAATACTCTCAAACGGCCCTATCAACATAGCTAAAACAAAAGCTGATCTTTTAAAGGACTTAAATCTATGAAATACATGCTGCATAAATCATGAAAAATGTCAAAAAATGTATAACTTAAAAAAAAAAAAACAAGCATCTCTTCATTTTAGTTTCTTTGCAGATAAGGAACTAACATTAAGACTCACCCCTAGATTTAATAAATTCCATGTAGGCATAGTATAGAGCCTACATGGAATGCTACCGTGTCTGTGTACACAGTTCCCCCTTGGTAGCTCACCATGCATATTAAACATGGTGCTTTGCTGAGGGAGAGCTGTGGGACACATTTATTGAATCAGTGTAGGGAGTGTGGCACTAACTGTGTCTGTAGATGAGTAATACATGCCCTGCACTGTCCAATAGGAGTATAACAATGTAATTCATTTTTTTTTTTAATAAAATCATGTTTGTGTGGTGCGGAGCACAGCACTGCTAAGCGGTGTTGAGACACCAAACATCTAAAAATAGAAACCAGATGTATTTAATTATTTATTTAAAGGTCAAGTTTAAGAGTAACTGAGCAGTTTTGTATGGCACGCCGCTATGCTCAGGAGTGCTTAAAGATGGCTCAGATGTATATGTAACTGTATAGCAACATTCCACATATCCACATAGCCAAATGGGTAGAGTTACAGCTGTAGGTGCAAGGTTTGAATAGCTGGCGGGGATATTAAGCATTTATTTTCCAAATACAAATTATACTAATTATTTTTAAGTCCTGATATGATGCTCTCAGCTAAGCTCTGGTAAGAAGTGCTAAGCTTTACTAAGCACTGCTTAAACAAGATATGTTTTAGCACTACCTGGCAGTGCTTGGCACTGCTCAGCTGTGCTTAGCTGGCTTGCACACTGCTAAGCACGGCTAAGCATTTCCACTTTAAACACTGCTTATTTGAACTGAGCTGATTTGCTACCTATAGTCAAATAAGCAAGAAAGAGTAAAGCATTAACTGTGATTAGGTATACACAGTAAAGATTGCATTGCAGTGACTGTGGACTTACAATTGTACTGCAAGATGTGCAGACAGCCAACTGTAGTGCCATAAGCAGGGACTACTAAAGCATTAACTGTAATAAGCTATTATATGCCATAAAATGTAGTAATGCAATAACTGTGAAATTACAGCTGTGTTGCAACACCTGCATAATTACAGATGTTCATAGGTTCATAGGTTGGTGCTAGGCTATCAGCCCTAGGGCCTATACAAGCCTAGCCATAACAATTCTCTGGCTATTTCTTCCCAGAATATTTACTTCCCTGATCCGCTGTCTAGCAGGGTGACTGACAAGATCCCTGGGGTGAATTTCCTATCTCCCATCCAATTGTCAAGATTCCTTTTGAAGAGGACGGAAGAGGAGCTCAGCTTGACATGTATGGGCAGTCTATTCCAGAGTATGGAGAGTCTCTGGGTCAGGAACCTATCCCTCCAGCATGTTTTGTTGATTGTGATGAAGAAATCAATTATGATGACTGCTGTGCAATAAAAACACAAAATAGTATCTGTATCTGCATAAAGATATGTCTAATAAGGTCTGTTGTGCAATAGGGCTGTTTTTCAAGAAATCAATTATTACAAGTGTTCTGCAATAAAACCATGAAATAGTGTCAGTACCAGCATGAAGATATGTCTAATAAAGTCTGTGCAATAAGCGTATGTTCAGAGTTGTTTTGTAAGAAATCACTTATGACAACTGGTCTGCAACAATACAAGGAGCAATAGCGATAACACCAAGGTAAACATGTACAGCAGGGTTGTCTTGTTTTTACCATTGCATGTCAGCCGCAAGCATTCAGGCTATGAGGCATGGTGCTGCAGTCAGATCTAACAGTGTACTAGTTGTACACTGCAAATAATAACCCATAATTGGATATTGTTTGCTGACTTCACAGATATTTCAACACACTAACAATGTAATGTGCAAACCTGAATTCTACAGTCATATATACATTACCTAGTATCTCTGTCATACTTGAATGTCATGTATGTGTGTTCAGCTGTCACTGCAGTCAAGTATAAAAACTGTACCAATATTAGCAGGTCATATTCTATTGCCAGGTGAGCTCTAGGCAAAATATCAGTCAGTCAGTAATCACCAGTGACTCAGTAGCTCAGTTTGCTAAATGCTGTGTATGAAGTACATTTTTGCCACACACAGACCAGGGTTCAAATCCTGTGCTATGTAGCTCTATATATTACAGTGTCAGTCACGTATTGTTTACAGATATTCCCTCCACAGGAACACAGATAAATGGGTAGCCCATATTAAGAGTACATTATTGTGTGTTTACATGTCATAGACTGTTACAATCATTACCAGGAATGTGAAAATACAGCATAAAGACAGGAAATAAGTGTAATAATAATAAAATAAAAGAAAAGAAATAAAATGCGTAAGCTCTGGTATGGCTGCATGCCTGAAGTTAAAGGTAGATGCAGTCAATTGATACATTTGATGCAGATGTCCACTGCCGTCACTGCTATTGGGTTCCATCCCCATGTCTGCCAAGCAAGGCATGATAGTTGTTAACTCTCTGTACTGTACACATACATGTATCTCAAGTGTCGACATGGAATGTAATTACCATTGCGTAATCCCTCTGTCACAGATGTATCATCAACATGATTATGTAAATAGCAAAGTAACACTGTATCAGCCCATAGCACACCTTGATAGTAATATAGGTACAACTGATGTGCAAGTGTTCTGTGTAGTTGTGAACCCACAGTTGTTACTGCTTGACCCATATTGTCCCATGCGGATAGCTTGAGAGGTATGTAAGTGCTACAGCAGCTATAGGGCAATTTTACACATAAAGAAAGGACAGACCTGTAGAGTAGATAGAAGTGCTGTTGTCAACTATATATCCTAGAATGGTATTAATGGACTGTATTTCTCTCTCTCCCCTCTTCTTATCTTCAAATATATATTATTGTTATTCATTGGTTATGGTTTACTATTAACATATGTTGTTATATAAACTTTATTTTGGGGCTTGTGTTTTATTATCGTTATGTATTAAACTGGTTGCATATTAGCATTTCTTGTTGAATCACCTATCCTGTTGGCTTTATGCCGTAACTGCTACTGGCATGCTGTTAATATATTGAGTGTTCTTTTACTTACTGTTGCATTTTACATAATATGCATTGAAATATAATGGGGTTATTTCCAATGTTCTGGCATACTGTTATTACTAACAATAGTTTTGTTCATGACTAACCTAAATGTATTGCTGCATCTACATAAAAACAGCATGTCAGGGTAGGCCATTCCCTGCTGATCCGCCTACCCTACCTCAGCCGGCCATGGCACCGGGTACCAGCATGTCTGGGACACGCCGGTTGTGCCCCCTCTGCTGGCCCTGCACCACCTTTGGGTGGAGCCACCTCAGGGGATGGGGCCTGTCCCCCACAGAATGGTGGCAGAGGGGCAGTAGTCACCCAGGATTGACTACCAGCCATGGTACACAGAATTCTTCATAGGAGTTATGAACAATGCTTGTGCCAGCTCAAGGGCAGACTCAACAACCTGGAGAGGCCTGCTGGCCCTGGCACCCAGCCTCCAGCACAACCACCTTCAGGGCAGGGAAGGAGCATGGGTGGGGACCTCAGTCATGCTGCTGCTGTCTGGAGGCACATGCTCCTTGGATTCCACAACACCCTCCCCATCCAAGGTGTTTACTCCCTCATGTGCCACACACTGTCCCTGTCTGCTGTCTTGTCCGTCTTATCTGTCTGCAATTGCCTCCTCTCCTACCCAACTTACCTCCCCACATGTACCTGTATCCCTTCGCCAACATTCCACTCTCTCCTTATAAAAAAATATATATATATATATATATATATATATATATATATATATATATATATATATCGCCCCATGCATAGCTCTCCATTTTGCACACAAATCCACTAGACACAACTAATTTGGTCCAATTGGCCTGAAAACACATTTATGTTGTTCTCACCCCTCTCTCTGGGGTTTGAGAGTCCAAATTCATCCTCCAAATCTGTCAAAATGCACAGCTGTTGCTGTACAAGAAATGGAAAGCTATGATCCTTCCCGGCATCTGTCCTGCATATCCCCACCCACCTTTCACTATGATTCCCCCCTGCTTGCCCTCTCTTCACCACTGTCCTACCAACCCCTTTTTCTTTTTAAATTTTTAGCGCAGGTTTGCATGCAGCAAAGTCTCACATAACGCAAACCCACTTAAAAGTGCTTTAATGACCTTTTGTGTTTCCCATAGTGTTAGGCACATGTACAAAGTAATCAACCCTGTCATGATTCGACCGCAGGTCCTTTTTAACTAGGGCCTACTGCACTAGCCCACTAGGCCACACAGATCTTAAATAAGGCAGGTGATTTCAGAAAAACATACTGAGTGCCACTGACAAACTACAATTGAACCTAATGGGAGAAATGGGAGTGTACCTTGGACTCTGATGAAAAAATATACCAGCAGACAGCCAAATAAATATTAATGGCAGTACGTTAGGCCTGGGATAACAGATAAATGTTTACTTTTATCTTCAACATTTTTAAACACACCTGCTAAGCCATCAATGGCACATACATATGTTCACCTGAGACCCTGCTGCAGAACAACTGCCTGTGAAAGCTGTGCACATACCAATGGATGCAGACAATGTGTGTAACAGCTGTATGTATGCACATATATCTGACAAATACACCTACTGCAGCACTGACTCAGTAGCTCAGTCTGTTAAATGCCTTCTATACAGAACATTTTGCCACACACAGTCCTGGGCTCAAATCCAGTGTGTTGCACTTCAATTACATTGTTTTGAACACAGCAAGTAATGACTGACTCATGCAATTTTAATCCTCATGGTTTATTGTTACTGAATTATCAGCTGCCCAGTTTTGCAAGTCACAGGCATGCAAGTAGGGACACACTGCACACATTCACATAACCTAACTATATTCCGCCTACTACTCTGCTATTGGCACTGTTGCATAACAGATGCACCATAAGCACATGCCTCGATTGCACTGTAATGGGTACCCTTATATTGGCTGTGTTATAACAACAGGGCTGACACAGTTGCCACAGTTAACACATACAGCTTGCAGGCCTCCAAAGTGTTTACCCCCCCTCCCCATTGAGCATACACAACTGTATGTTAAGATAGCAGCTACAGACCGACCATACCTCCCAACCCCCTATAACAAGGGATCCAGAAATGACTATACATAAAAGGGGAGCAAAGGCCCAGAGATAGGTACATGTTTCACAGTTTGCCTTTAGAAACAGTAAGTGGATAGAATAGCAGCTACTGCATTACCGTGCATATTCTGATGGTTATGAAGTGTGACACTCACATGTCTCTCTCTCTTCTGACCTCACCCCACAATGTTTGACAGTGAAGTGCCAGATGACCACACTGTCACAGGACACTGAGCAAACATATGAGGCAAAACTGTGGACATACTTCATACATCCCTACAGTGGACAGTATTGGTATAAACCTTCTGCAATGCTGTAGTCTCCACACCTCAGTAATGTCCATCTCAAAAACTAAGAAAGGGGCCAAGGCCAACATGAAGGCCTTATATATTGTACTGTGGTGCCATGTCATCGGCTAATGATAGTGCAATTCAGCTGTGTTGGATGCAATTAGCAAGTCTGAGACACAGACTGGAGCACATGTAATTACCTGTTAATGCACATTACCTACAAAAGGCAAGCAACTGCTTATGGGGAACAGGTCCGTATGTGCAAAGCATTTGCAGAGGAACCCTTCAATAAAAGGAATACATCACTCTATTAGGTATGTACCACATTTCCCCATAAAAAGCGATGCATATAGGAGGATGAAGGTATGGGGTATAGGGATTAAAACAGTAGGCTTGTAATTAGAGCTATGATACTGACATGTCAGTGATGTTCTGCTGTCCAACACCTAAAGGCATGCCTCTCAATTGTCCCTGCTTTGACTCACATCTCTTCTCTGTCCTTGTCCATCCCTCTTACAATGGTCAGCTGTTATAGTAAAGATAATGGATTACACCTAAGACACAGTGACACTAAATAAGGGTGTACGCTCCTGTAACATCAACCTATGGACTGTAATTCACCTCCTCTCAGTCTGTTGATGTCACACAAATAGTACTAACATTGTAAAAGTGTCACTGATGGACTCAGGTTAAGTCCTTGTTTTGTGAACATTCGTCCCTGTCTGGTTGAGAGCTATGCATAACATAACTCTCAACCTCCTACAGTAAGACATCAGGACAAAGACATATTTACTGGGGGGGGGAGGCCCAAACCCAGTGACAGACTATACATATTGGCCATACAAAGTAAGAATGTGATTAGAGTAACAGATATTACTGTAGCATAACTGTTGTCTGAGGGATCTGACAAGTGACATATTCTGTGTCAGTTTTCTGACAGCAACCATTAATCAGTAGACAACCATTTGTCAGACATGTGCAAGACGGACCACCGCTATGAGGCAAACATGGTGACATTCTGCAAACATCTGCATAGTTGAGATGTATGATGCCAACAGGGAACATGTATGGCAGCAGGTTTGCATTGCTATCTGCCATTGTGGCATACTGGTGTGGCTGGACTGTTCCCATATAGTTATTGGAATAGCACACTGCTCTTTCTCTGACAGTGGCCATGTCACATATTAGTGGGGATTTGCCTATAGGAGACACACCACAGTACACTGCATTGATGGCTGTAGTGACATACCTCAGAATCTGTTCCAGCACAGTGGGACATTACCCAGTATTGCTACTATCTTGGTGTTAGCCACACATGCAGTGTTTCATCAAACTGTGTTTTATGACGTGTGAGGGAACAGTGGATAATGCAGGCCATTATGGGTGTATACGGTGTGTACATAGTGGACATCCATGTATCTGGTCCTGTAATGTGTTTCCCTCTTGTTGTCTTGCAAAAACAATGTATTGATGGATGCATCCTCCATTTTCTTCAGCAGAAAATTATGTTATACTGGATGCCCTCAGACTCAACCATCACATCCTGCTGTCAAGGGGTCACCATAGTCATGAACACCAGGCATCATTGTGGGCCGACCTTGTGAGGGCTGTTAATAATATTGGCCAACAGGACAGGACCTATGAGCAGGTTCAACACCGGGTCACAGACATGGTCAATTCAGCATGTCAAAAGGCAGCTGTTGTTGCCAGAGATCGTGCTGCCACCAGTGGAGGGCCTGCAACAGAGCAACCACTCTCAGCCACAGAGGACTTCCTGGTGAACCTAGGATCAACCCACAGCTCCCAGCCAACATCACACCATACATCCTGGAGGTGGGTGCCATGGTGTCCACATTAGAGGAGCATCCAGGTAAGTTGACTCTGTTCACCAGCATAATACATTTGCAGTCATTGTGGCAGGCTCTACAGACCAGTACATGGGCATCAGGTCTATCTACATTGTAGGGGGTTTTGCTTTTACCCACAGTTGTGCACAGTTACTCAGAATTTCAGCAATATAGCCAGTATCACATTAGCTACTGTGCATGTGGATATATGCACATATTACCTTGTAACACTGCAACATTTGGTGTTGCTGACAATACCTCTCCCTCACCTTTTCACAGGTACATCAGATGTGGCCGGAGTTCACGGTCCTGTACTTGATAAGTATCATACAGATGTTTTGCCTGATCAGATATACCCTATGAATGTTAAGGGCTGCCGATTTGCCTTTTGCACAAGTGTTCTGCTTAGCCAGAGTAGAATAGTTGTATGTTCCATTTCTTAGCAGTTAACTACAGTGCATAGCATAGGGAATGACAGGTGTGTATTTGTACAATCATTAACATGTTTGCACTTATAGTTATGAGCAACTATGCAGCCTGCTGTACATGAGGCAATTACTCCAAGGTGCCCATTCAGACACAGTAGGGAGAAGGTACATAACTGAGTTAGTGGTACTACAACTGGCATATAATTGTCAAGATAGGTGTATCTGTTTTTTATGTGTAGTTCTGTCACATGTGCTGTCATACTGCATACCGCATAGGTGTATTGAACTGGCAACATTATCCAGATGTATGTGACATGCATGTTATACAGGCCCTGGGTTATCTGTGTATGTTTCAATAACCAAACAGGCAAACCAGGTGAACCACAAACCGCACTTTATTGATAAAAACAAATCCAACATTTACGCACTTTCATCCTGAAAGGGACTTCATCAGAACTACTGTAAATATTAACCACCTTGCTTAAATACTCCAATAAAATCACATGAACAAACAGCTGAATAAAATTTAAAGCACAAATACTAAAACCTTCCCTTTAAAGATATTATCTAAAAGAACTATCAACATTCCAAACTTTTAAGTTTGAATACAAGAACAACAGAACAAGCTTCATTTAAACCTGGAGCAACTTGTACATTCAAACTAAGTTTCCACATAAGTTCTGTAATTAATAAATCATCCTCTATAATCCTACCCCTCACATCTCTTTTTAACTATTCCACAATTTTATATCTAAAATAGTGAAATCCTTAATATGTCTACAAGGTGCATTCATTTTGTATCTGTGGCAAGGGCTAAAGTGGGGAAAACTATTCTGGATTCGAAACTGTTTATTAGAAAGCTGAATTTAACTGTCTGGTTTGGGAGAACCAAACCTATAGAAGGAAATATACAAGGTGGTAGCATTCTAAAAAGATCCAGTATTTTTAATCCACCGTTGAATGGTACACTTTCCATGTTTGAACAGTTATGTGATAGGAACATCTGGAAAACAATTGAGGAACCTGTTAAAATAAATTATTATAATTTGAGTTAGATGAAAGGAATTTGTTATGGAAAATTGTGAACGACAAAAAGCTAAGAATCATGAAACCTGACAAGGGAGGTGGGGTGGTGATTATGGACACCATGGACTACAATAATAGAATGAATGTCCTGTTACTAACTGATGCTTATGTTGAGATTTCCAGGAACGAACTGCACAGTGCTAATACTTAATGAGATGTGGAATTGCATGATATGTTACTACATGGTCAAATTAATAAGGATGAATATGATTTTTTTATACAATAAGTGTCCAGTCATTGCTAGGAATTTTAGCATTCCAAAAATCCATAAAAATGAATTTAACCTACCACTCAGACCAATTGTTGATGGTAGTAGCAGTAAAACCTTTTATATTGCTAAATTTGTTGACAATTGGTTGAAACAGTCTGTGTCTTCAATACCACAAATTTGTCATGACTCCTGCGATTTTTTTGGATAAATTATCTAATGTAACATTTAGCAGAGACAGTTTGTTGGTTACAATTGATGTTTGCAGCCTATATTCAGTAATACCCCATGAAGAGGGGTTAAGGTGGTTTGAGGACATTTTGGGTGATATTCAAATACTATCACAGGATTGGATTAATGTTTTGGTCTGTCTTATGGACATGGTACTTTCTAATAATTTTTTTGTTTTTTGAAGGTCAATTATTCAAACAAGCTAATGAAGTTGCAATCGGGGCAGCATGTGCTCCCAGTTTGCATATTTTGGTAATGGCCTACTGGGAAAAGAATTATGTGTTCAATACCCTCTTTAATAATTGTTTTATTCTATTCTATTTAATAATTGTTTTTCCTACTACACCCATTTTTGGACAATATATTTATGGTGTGGGTAGACAATGATAGTAAATTGGTGGATTTTTTAAATGACATTAACACATCTTTTTTTGAGATTTGTGCATTCTTTTACTCAAGATAGCATGGCCTCTTTGGATATGAAAATTACTAGAGATTATGAGAGAGGATGCTTTGTGTCTAATATCCATCATAACCCCACATTTTCCAACAGTTATTTACATTTTCAAAGTTGTCACCCTAAATTTCAGAAAAAAATCAGTAGTAAAATGCCAACTAATGAGACTTGCTTGGATGGTATCTGAAGATGATTTATGTTTAGGTGAATGTGATAAACTATTGGAAATGTTTGTCAAGTGGGAGCACCCTCTGGGATTTTTAACATCAATAAAAGATTAGGTTGTTGATAAAAGATATAGGAAAATGTATTGCTCCCTTTTGAATTAATATGATGTTTATGATAAAGGAGAGAGAGAAGGGGAGAGTAGTTATAATTTTGATGTACCAGTAAGTAAAGATTTTTAAAACCATGTGTTTTGATCTTTACAGTGGATTCTTATAGTATAGAAAGTGTTATCAACAACAATTGGTTCCTTATTACATCCAATACACACTTACATACATTATTAGGGGACAGCCCTGCGATAGTTTATAGGAAAAACACTTGTTTTAAGGACTTAATGGAAAGAGGGTCCAATTATAAAGAAAGGGGTGGAACTATTAGATCTAAATCTGGCATGTCTAAATGTGGCCATTGTAATATGTCTAAATATATTTTGGTTGATGAACTAGTCACTCTTAATGGCCAATTGGTTAGCGTTAAAGGATGTAATAATTGTGAAACCAACTGGGCAATTTATACAGCATGTTGTCATTTGTGCCCCACTTTTTATATTGGTAAAACTATTAGAAAGGTAAAGAATAGAATTTATGAACATAGGAGGGACATAAAAAAGGTAAAGAGTCCAATGCACTTTATAGACATGTTGGGGATTTTCCTTCTCACTATTTTAGATATAAAATTGTGGAACAGTTAAAAAAAGATGTGAGGGGTAAGATTATAGAGGATCATTTATTAGTTAGAGAACTTATGTGGTAACTTAGTTTAAATGCACATATTGCTCCAGGTTTAAATGAATCTTGTTCTGTAATTCCTGAACTCAAACTTAAAAGTTTGGAATGTTGATAGTTCCTTTACATAATATTTTTAAAGGGAAGTTTTTAGTGTTTGTGCTTTAAATGTTATTCAGCTGTTTAGTCATGTGATTTTATTCACATTAGTTCTGATGAAGTCCCTTTCGGGATGAAAGCGCTTACTGCTAGAGTTGTTTTTAACAATAAAGTGTGGTTTGTGGTTCACTTGGTTTGCCTGTTTGATTATTGGTGGATTGAGTTGAGTGGTTTCCAGTTTGCGGTTATTTGTCTGTGTATATTGTTGTGGGTGTGTGTGTTGTGCATGGGATCAGAGATGAGAAGATGTGGGACATGTAATGCAGTTGTGGAGCCTCATCTGTATGAGTCTGTGTGGATTACCATACAGAATAGTGTAGGTGGTAATGTACTACTTTTGTCTTGCTTCTCACAGGTGAACAGGGGGGCTGGAGTCTGTCCCCCTCACAACCTGATGTCAGTGTCTCTTCAGATTCTGATGATGATGGTGGCCATAATGAGGCACAGTTGGGGTTGTTGGTGGCTGAATCTGTCCCAGAGGTTGACATCCCTCTTCTGCCCCATTGTCCCCACACACAGTCAGTATGTCCATGCATACCCAGTCACCATAGACCACAGATCTTGGACAGTCAGAGGGGGTGACATAGTACAGGACAGTGTGAGAACTATGGCATCAGTGAGTGTAGACACTGGCCATAGCCAGACAGCTGGCAAAGTCCTGCACAGGCAGATTGAAAGTGGCGCTTGAAGGAGGACTGGTGCCCATCCACTTCCTGTTGCAGGTGTCACATCTTTGGTCACTCGCAGCATGTTTCAGGCTGTCTTTGAGGCACAGGCACAATTTGAACACAACACCAGATGGATGCTTAGGGTTATGGATGCAGCACAGTCTGACATCTGTGACTGTCTCCATCACATTGGTGATACCATGAAATGTTTCACTGATGTAGTGGACAGGTGGTGGGCTCAGACAGTGTCGGTCTTTGACCACACATGGTCTATGCTGGACCATGTGATTGGGGTTGGGCGTTGGACATGTGGACATAGGCCAGCAGGATCATCTGCTGGTTGTCCATGTGGTTGTGCACTCTCACATTTCTGTAGTGACAGTACCTCCAGCGCTACAGAGGGAGGTGTGCTGTCCACACCATGACGTGACAGGCTGTGGGCATTTGGCCCTTGGTGGTCCTGTAGGGGACACAGGCCCAGCAGACAGCAGTCACTGTCAGGTGCTAGTACCCCATTTGACCTTGGGCTTGGTGTTGCCCATACAACTCATGGAGGAGCCCATTCCCGTGTTTGTGACCGGAGATGGTGAACTACCCACTCTACCATGTACGGTCCACAGCTGTCCACTATACACATGTGGAGGGCTAGCACTGAGCTTGACTGTATACACACACCAGTGGCGGCTGGTGACTTCAAATCAAAGTGGGGCTGCAGGATACAGTTAAATGGGTGGGGCCAATAGGAATGGGTATTGTCAACTAGAAAGGGGCAGAGCTATGCTGAAAACCACAAAAACTGGGACTTTAATGAAATACGATGCTCTGGGTGCCAAACAATCATTATGAGAGTCCAATCAAGGCAAAATGAAGTGGAGAAGAAAAACAAATATTTCAACGCATTGGCTACATGACAGCTTACTTAATATCTAGATGGAAACAAAAAGGTTGTGAGGCATGAAAAAAGAAGTTACTTTTTAAATACAGTACTAGAATTACAGTCAAAATCAAGTATAAAAAAATCAAGCAGCACTCAACTCAAACCACTTGTCCTTGCACTGAAGTTCTAATTGTAATTTATATTTACCTTTATAAAAGTACCAAGTAACTTGCTGAAAGTAGCAATCTCTGTGATACCCCACTTGTAAAAATGTTTCTTATCCAAAAAAGACCTGCTGCCTGACAACAACTATTTACTTGTTTCATGGGGAAAACATGATCAAAGTAAAAAATGAACAGCAAACAAGAAACAAACTCAAGATAAATTACTTAAAGGATTACTGCACAGGTTATGGACTACACATGATAGATTGCTATTCTGTTTAGTGTGCGGGTAGAGCTGCAAAGATGACTGCAAGTCTCCAACAAATGTAATGAGCTTCTGAAAATACTGTAATCCTGTCCTTTATTACAAATACTGTCATACGCATTTCAATACTTAAGGCTTATATGTTATCTAGTCATGTAAATATTCTCTGCATGGCAACAACAAAAAGGCTTTCAGTGTTGGTAATTCTTTAACGGTATGCTTATTAAAGCTTACTTGCATCTTACAATCTCAGACAAGCTTACCTGATGGTCATTAAACATTGGTACTCAAACACAGAGCAACAGGCACTGCAACAACATGCATTTTCTGAATTATAAGAAGCATAAATCAACAATATAAAAACATGACAGAAAGCCAGAACATTCTGCAAAATCAAGGACAGATGAAAAGCCACTGTGATACTTGTGTCTACCTTGGATGGGGGATAATCTGCACACTTACACTGCATGACTGCTCCTTGCCTTGCTTGGACACATCCAGAGTCACTACATGCGGTACAAATATGTTCAAACTTTTGAAAGTCAAAAAACAAACCACAGTCCAAAAACTGGCCTCGGTTGCAACAAGATGAAGAAAGATAAAAAATTTCAAATAAGCAACTAATAAGTTCTTACAGAAAGAACTTTAATTTAACAAATAAAAATAAAAATAAATCAGATACATCCAGTGAATCAAGTGCTTTCGTCTCCAACCATTTGGAGACTTTATCAAGACAGAGCATGCTCCAAGTGACAGCAAATTTATAATACAAAGTTAATTACTGAACCAATTAACATCCAGGGTTCATTAATAATTCATGAACAATGACTATTCCTACAATTTACATCTAATAATGTCAGATAATCAAACATATAACATTCATCATCCTAAATATTACCCACTATAATACATATAAATACATAACTATATAACTATAAGTAATTAACCTTGTCTTGTTGTAACCGAGGCTGATTTGTGCATTGGGGTACAAATATGTCACAGTTTTAAATGTCTGCGGCTGGTGGTGATGACCCTGACACATTCGTCATACGTCTCAACCTCAGAGCAAGAAATCTGGACAAAGCCATAAATAGAATTGGGACAAAGGCCCAAAAATAAGGACAATTTTTAAATATTGCTCTTATAAACTTAGAAAGATAATAGAATAGTAGTTCTTGCATTAGTATGATTTTTCTGAAGGGTATGAAATCTGAAACTCAGTGGTGACCGGGGAAAGTATAGTTAGGCAGCATAGGATGGTGGTTTTTAGGATGATGTTGGTGATCAAGAAGAGGAGGAGGAGTGAGAGGGCAGCACCAAGGATCAAATGGTGGAAATTGAAAAAGGGTAATTGTGAGGTGGAGTTCAGGGATGAGTTAAGACAGGCACTGGGTGGCAGTGAAGAGTTACCAAATAGCTGGGTAGCTACAGCTGAGCTAGTAAGGGAGATGGCTAGAAAGGTGCTTGGTATGACTTCTGGACAGAGGAAGGATGACAAGGAGATATGGTGGTGGAATGAGGAAGTACAGGAGAGTATACAGAGAAAGAGGTTGGCTAAGAAGAAGTGGGATTGTCAGAGAGATGAAGAAAGTAGACAGGAGTATAAGGAAATGAGGTGCATGGTGAAGAGAGAGGTGGTGAATGCTAAGGGTAAGGCATATGAAGAGTTGTATGAAAGGTTGGACACTAAGGAGAGAGAAAAGGACCTGTACCAATTGGCTAGACAGAGGGACCAAGCTAAGAAAGATGTGCAGCAGGTAAAGGTGATAAAGGATAATGAGGAAAACATACTCACAAGTGAGGAGAGTGTGTTGAGCAGATGGAAAGAGTACTTTGAGGGGTTGATAAATGAAGAGAATGAGAGGGAGAGAAGGTTGGATGATGTGGCGATAGTGAATTATGAAGTGCGATGGATTAGCAAGGAAGAAGTAAGGATAGCTATGAAGAGGATTAAGAATGGAAAGGCTGTTGGTCCAGATGACATACCTGTGGAAGCATGGAGGTGTTTAGGAGACATGGCAGTGGAGTTTTTAACCAGATTGTTAAATGAAATCTTGGAAAGTGAGAGGATGCCTGAGGAATGGAGAAAAAGTGTTTTGGTAACGATTTTTAAGAATAAGGATGATGTGCAGGGCTGTATTAACTACAGAGGGATTAAATTGATCAGTCACAGAATGAAGTTATGGGAAAGAGTAGTGGAAGCTAGGTTAAGAAGGGACATGATGATTCGTGATCAGCAGTATGGTTTCATGCCAGGAAAGAGCACTACAGATGTGATGTTTGCTCTGAGAGTGTTGATGGAGAAGTACAGAGAAGGTCAGATGGAGTTGCATTGTGTTTTTGTAGACTTAGAGAAAGCATATGACAGGGTACCTAGAGAGGAGTTGTGGTATTGTATGAGGAAGTCATGAGTGTCAGAGAAGTATGTAAGAGT
Organism: Protopterus annectens; assembly: GCF_019279795.1. Lineage (NCBI taxonomy): Eukaryota > Metazoa > Chordata > Ceratodontiformes > Protopteridae > Protopterus > Protopterus annectens. Next base: position 1,493,027,551 of record NC_056744.1, on the reverse strand, counting down.
GGTACAGGATATGTACGAGGGTAGTATGACAGCGGTGAGGTCTGCAGTGGGAGTCACAGATGCGTTTAAGGTTGAGGTGGGGTTACATCAAGGATCAGCTCTGAGCCCTTTCTTATTTGCAATGGTGATGGACAGGTTGACAGATGAGATCAGACAAGAGCCCCTGTGGACTATGATGTTTGCAGATGGCATTGTGATCTGTAGTGAGAGTAGGGAACAGGTGGAGGAGACCCTGGAAAGATGGAGATATGCTCTAGAGAGAAGAGGAATGAAGGTCAGCAGGACTAAGACAGAATATATGTGTGTGAATGAGAGGGAGGATAGAGGAATGGTGAGGATGCAAGGAGTAGAGGTGGCGAAGGCGGATGAGTGTAAATACGTGGGATCAATAGTTCAGAGTAACGGTGAGTGTGGAAGAGAGGTGAAGAAGAGAGGACAGGCAGGATGGAGTGGGTGGAGAAGATTGTCAGGAGTGATTTGTGACAGACGAGTACTGGTAAGAGTGAAACGGAAGGTCTACAAGAGGGTAGTGAGACCAGCTATGTTATATGGGTTGGAGACAGTGGCATTGACAAAAAGGAAGGTGTTTGAGCTGGATGTGGCAGAGTTAAAGATGTTAAGATTTGCTTGAAAAACTCGGTAGTGCGGGTCAATAAAGGCTGTCTTCCTTGTAATATTGCTGTATTCACCACAACCAGAAACTCAAAAAATTCAACCAGATCCTCTTTCGACAAAGACAGATTTAGCGCTTTCATCTCCAAAACTGGAGACCTCATCAGAATCAGTTAAGATTTGCACTGGGTGTGACGAGGGTGGACAGGATTAGGAATTAGTATATTAGAGGGCCAGCCCAGGTTGGATGGTTTGGAAACAAAGCCAGAGAGGCAAGATTACATTGGTTTGAACATGTGCTGAGGAGGGATGCTGAGTATATTGGGAAAAAGATGCTAAGGATGAAGCTAACAGGTAACAGGAAAAGAGGAAGGCCTAAGATAAGGTTTATGGATGTGGTGAGAGAGGACATGCAGGTGGTTGGTGTGACAGAGCAAGATGCAGAGGACAGGAAGAAATGGAAACAGATGATCCGCTGTGGCGACCCCTAACGGGAACAGCTGAAAGAAGATCATGGTGATGATGAAATCTGAAACTCAAATGTCTGTCATTATTTTCTAACTTCAATCTTTAATGATTTGCCACTGATTTGCCAGAAAACCACAATTTTATGACAAATGGACCAAAAATGTGATTCAAAAATATAAAATAGCTACACAATACAGATGGGGACCTGTCAAAGAAGGGACACTTTTTTAATATTAGTACTGTTAAGTTGAAAAGCTGACAAAATAAACAAATCTATATATGGGTCTACTTCATTTGATCGAAAGACCATTTGACTGAAACCCATTTGGTCGAAATTTCATTTGATTGAAAACCAGTATTCAAGGCATAAACCTGGGATTTGTCCCCATCCCCAGTGTCGTGCGACCCTGGAGCTGGTATATATAGTTAGGGGTGTAGGGGGTGGAGCCCCCACCTAGTTTCCTTTAAAAGAAGAAAACACAAAATGTACAGATTTTAAATGAAAATAGGTGGGGGGCTTCGCCCCCACAACCCCCAATGTGGGGGGCTGCACCCCCACACACCCCTATCTATATATACCAACTCCAGGGTTGCATGACATTGGGGAGGGGGACAACTCCCTGTTATTTGCCTTGAATTCTGGTTTTCGATCAAATGAAATTTCAACCAAATGGGTTTCAGCCAAATGGTCTTTCGATCAAATGAAGTAGACCCGGTAACATTGTTCCCTCACAGCAAGAGGCGCTCTGGTTCGATTCTTGGCTGGGGTGCCTTCTGTGCGGAATCTGCATGTCTTCCCTGCATTTGTGTGGGTTTTCTCTGGGTGCTACGGCTTCCTCTCCCATCACAAAGACATGCATCTGGAGTGTTTCTTCCCAGGGCTCTGCTGAAAATTGGCTTAATTCCAAGTTGGACTTTCCCAGTAAACAAATGTTAAATAAGTCTACATACATTTCTGAAATAAAAGTAATCTATAACTCTGATCATTACAATTATTTATTAAATGTAAACCCTCCACGTTTTCTTCCAAAATTGCCATTTGTGGAGGGATTATTAGGGGGAGAGCAACATTTTGAGCCAAATTTGGGGACAGTTGAGAGGTTTAGATATACCTAATTCTATAAAGGGATTTACTTGCGCACACCTCTCAACCTCTTAATGTAGGAAATCTGGATAGGGCCAAATATATTGGGGGAACATACAAACAGTACTAAAAATTGCTCTTGTATAAACTTAGATAGTTGATAGAATAACAGGTCTTGCTTTAGAATGCATTTTTCTGAAGGGTATGAAATCTGAAACTCAATGCCTGTCATTATTTAGTGACTTCATTCCTAATGATTTGCCAGAAAACCACAAATTGTATGAGGAAGAAAACAAAAATAAGAAGCAAAAATCTATTCATTCTGCAAAAATCTGGACAGTTGATAGGTATAGTTCAGCCAGGGCTGTCTTTGAGTTTGCCACCCTTCCCCCCTCACAAAATCATGGTTGAATGGGGCTCCCCCGTGCAGCCATTCCAATGTCCCATTACTTGGCTATTTCGCCCCATTTACCATAAACACTGTAATATGCATACTGCTTTACTTCTGCAATGATTTTGGATTTTATTTAAACGTTTTATTTTACATTTTACAACACAAACACTAATAGACATCTGCAAAACAAAGTAATGCCGTCTCACAATAAAAATAGACTTAGCATTAAAACTTCTCTGCCCTTGAAACTCACATTCATTGAAACAGCATTGAAACCCACATTCAAAGAAAATACATTTGGCCAGTGGCAGATAAAGATTAGCTTTGGGCTGTTTTCAAATCATAGGCCCCTTGCACACAAAACATGCATGTGTTCTTTGATGCACCTTCCTGATTGTATTAAACTATATTCCTTGTATAATGCAGTACAGTTGTTAGAGGGCATTTTAAATGTATTGTTTTGAACATTTTTCCAGTAAACAATGAAGCAAAATGCATGCATCAATAATGACAAAACTGCCTAATTCAGAACATCTCCATCATGAAAATCTACTCAAACTTCTACAGTCCACCAGTATCAGTAAATATGCACACTCTCTGCAGAAGTAAAAGTCGTCTAATTCCACATTAAAGAGATCTGTAACTAATGAAGAGGTTGTTGCTGGCAAACAACTTTATAGTTCATTGTTTCATCTACAAATAAAGTGCCTGTTGTCCTTGAGGAATAAATTGACTATGTTACATTAACAAAATGATAAGCTAGTAATATTGCAATAGGGAATGGATGTTAAACTGATAAGAGGTTCATAGTTACTAGCTATTTCTGCCAAAGAGGGCATTCTCAGGACTACAACATCCACTCCCTTTAAAAGTACAACACAGTACAGTATCAGCAATGTATCTACACACTGTTGGAGTAGAACCCCCGCCTTCTGCATCAAAAGCAAGTATTTAACCTGTTATGCTATTAACAATGCAAGCAGACTCGGCATAAGCAGCACTAAACTTCTCTTCCCCTGATGCTTTCAGCTCCTTGTAAAATCCACTCAACTGTATCTCTCAACTTTGCAGCACAAGAAATCTGGAAAAAGGCAACATTTATTAGGGGGACAAAGGCCCAAAAACCAGAAACATATTTTAAACATTGCTTGTAACATCTTGGAAAGTTGCTAGAATAAAATGTTGTATTATCATGATGCATTTCACTCATTCGACCTGTCATTACAGAGAAGATTAAGCTACAATACAGACACCCAAGTCTGAGTACAGAAGACTGGTCAAATAAAGACTATTTTAGTTTACTTCTTCTTATTATTATTCTATCAGCTGCTCCTGTTAGGAGTTGCCACAGCAGATCAACTGTTTCCATTTCTTCCTATCCTCTGCATCTTGCTCTGTCACACCAACCACCTGCGTGTCCTCTCTCACCACATCCATAAACCTTATCTTATCTTACCTACACTCTCCACACATCTCACCAAACCTATTTAGTGATGCCAATCACCTGTACTCCAAATATAAACTGATTAACTCCATTTTAACTCAAATTAAAAACAAAAATAAGTGTTAAAATACTCTCCAAAGAACAGGTATCAATAATTCCATGATATAATAAATCTTTCTAGGAGGAGACATTCACCTTAATCCTAGCCTCACCTATCACAATGAATATCAAGACAATTATCTTTCACACACTAAGCTAACCCTACAACAGTCAACCTCCAACCCCAGTAATCTAACTTTTGCTGCCATAAATGTTAGAAGCATAAGAAATAGAATTACTAAACTATATGCCTGGATTTATCCAACATAAGCAGGATAGTCTCGCTGTAACTGAAACTTGGCTTAAACCCAGTGTAAACGACTCTGAAATTATACCTACTGGTTATAATATCATCCTTAAGGACTATATAAAGAAGAAAGGCGGTGGCATTTCTTTAATATTTCCCAACAACTAGCAAATTTCCCCTTACATTAAACCAATACCAAAACTCAGTTCAGCAGAGCTTCTTATTATTTTCCTGAAATTAGAAAAATTGCAAACAAATGTGTATTACTGTTCTTTACATCTCTGCTGGCAACAATACAGCTATACTGGAAGATATCTTGTATTGGGTAGCCATAACAATTCAACAAGAAATAACACTCCCAGATGATGTGAATGTCAGTTGGTTGTACAAAAACTCTAGCTCCCCTACATCTAGCATGATCATATTTGCCTTTACACAACCAATTAATAGCCTCACACATTATAGCAAGACATCAAATTCCCTGTTAGACTGGATACTATATCAGACCCCAGCAAATAGACCACCTCAGTTACAACATCTGACTGTCTCAGTGATCATCTCCCAGTTTATATAACGTTGCACATACTCACTTAAACAACATGATTATAAAACAAACCACACCCTTTCCAGGTATAACCCAGAAATATTCATTACTACCCTGTCGTCTATTAACTGAAACTTCTTAAAAAATCCTTCCCTTAGATGATATGTAAATGAATTCAGAACAACTTTAAATAGCCTTGCACATTCTAGAAGGAAGACGACAATTTGGCTAACCAAAAAGAGTAGAATGGTAATGCATGATTGAGAAAAAGGCAAATTAATGAAGTAAAAAACTGTACTATAATAACTTTCAGAATAATAGTAAACACAACCCTAAACATTTTTTGACAGCCATTAAAGAAACCTTGCCTCCCAGCCATAAATTCAACCCTAACCCCTCCCCAATAACTCAGAATTTGAAACCACAACACAGTTAAACTCATATTAGAGACAGTACAGCATCTCTAACCAAGGATTCCCTAACATATAATCCTAACCCTACCCAGCAGCCACATATCACCACATCCACTTTGCCCTTAACCTGTGCTCACATCCTATATAAAACTACTCTTAGACAAACTCAAATCATGCTATACTTCAGCTCATGACCTTCCAAGTGAATACTTTAAAATAGCAGCAGATAGCATTGCTTATCCTGTCTCAATTCTTAGAACTAGGTAAATCCATCAATCCTTTGTTTCCACTCTTGAAAAAGTCACACATTATCTCCTTGCAAAAATGAGGAAATTCAATAGACATTACTAACTTTAGACCTGTAGCAATCCTATCTGCCCTTTTTAAAATACTTGAAAAATGTATTTTTTAAAAAAAAGCTAAACTATCTCCCACAGAAAGAACTCCTATCCTCCACACAACATGGCTTCTGTCTTTCCTATAGTAGTAACACTACACTTCTAACCTATATAGGTTCTGTCAATAAAGTTAGAGATAACAGTAAACTAGTCCTCTCCTTATTTCTAGTCTTGTCTAAAGCTTTCAATACAGTTTGTCACAGCATAGTTCTACTTCAGATTTCCTCAAAAGGTTTCTCTCAGACCACCCTTCTATGGTTCAAAAGCTACCTATCCAATAGGTATTAGTTAGTAAAATAGCACTTCATCCTTTCTCCATACCTCCCAGCCATCAGCAGTGTACCACAAGGCTCTATCCTTGGTCACCTTCTCTTAAACATTTTCACCAACACCATCCACACATTCACACAGCAGGCCTCCTTAATACAGTACACAGATGTCTCCACACTCATTTGCACATCTGACAAAGTACCACACCTCACAAAACTTACTCAGGAAGCTTTAACAGCAACTGAAACATGGCTTTGCAACTCACAACTCATGCTCATCCATAAAAAAACAAGCTACTACTTTTTCCCCTAACCCTCTCTCATGAAAAAAACAAAAATTAAAGTTCTCTCTCTCTTGATAATACCACCATTTAAGTCACTTCTCATAGCAAACTATTAGGGATGATAGTGGATAATAATCTTAAATATGACTTGCATACACAAAATTGCATAAGAAAAACTCATAAAAAATCAGGAATGCTTTATACAGTGAAAAACTTTCTCACTGACGCAACTGAAGCTAAACATGCCATTACTTATCTCTTCCCCACACTTCGTTATACTAACTCACAAAACTATGCACTTGAACAATGCTATACTGTTGGTGACCTGCATGTGACAGTAATGTTTGAGTGTGTGCGTGTACACTGACAAGTCAAGTGCTAGCCCTACATATGTGTATATTGGACAGCTGTGGACCATGCATGGCAGAGTGGACAGTTCACCATCTCCAGCCATGAACATGGGAACTGGCTCTGCCAGGAGTGGCACTGGCACCACCATGCCCAGGGTCAGATGCAGTGCTAGTAGCTGATAATGACTGGTGTCTGTTGGGCCCCTGTCCCCCATGGGACTTCCCATGACCACATGCCCATGACCTGCCACATCATGGCATGGACAGCACACTCCCTTCTGTAGTGCTGGAAGTACTGTCACTACGGGAACATGAGTGTGCATGGCCACGTGGACTCTCAGTGGATGGTGTTGCTGACCTAAGTCCACATGTCTGATGCCCGACTCCAACCAGATTTTCCAGCACAGACAACATGCGGTCAAGGACTGACAATGTCTCATTCCACCGTCTGTCCACTGCATCAGTGAAATGGCCCATGGCATCACCAATGTAGTGGAGGGAGTGACGGATATGAGACTGTGATGCATCCATAATCCTGAGCATCCATCTGGTGTTGTGTTTGGAATGTGCCTGTGACTCCATGATGGACTGAAGCATACATAGAGTGACCAGTGATGTGACACCTGTGACAGGTGGTGGATGGACAGCAGTCCTACTTCAAGCACCCCTGTCATTCTGCATGTGTGGGACCTCACCAGCTCTCTTGTTATGTCCACTGTCTGCACTCACTGATGCCATAGTTGCCAGACTCTCCTGTTCAATGTCACAACACTCTGGGTGTCTGATACATGTGGCCTCAGAAGACTGGGTATGTGTGAACATGCTGACTGTATGCGGGGACAATGAGGGAGGAAGTGGTATGTCAACCAACGGGACAGATTCAGCCCCCAAAAACCACACTGGTACCTCAGTATGGCCACCATCATCATCTGAGACTGATGAGATGCTGACATCAGGTTGTGAGGGGGACCAACTCCAACCCCCACATTCACCTGTGAGGAGAAGACAAAATAAGTACATTACTAACTACACTAGTATGTATGGAAAGACATACGCACACACACACACACACACACACACACACACACACACACACACACACACACACACACACACACACACACACACACACACACACACACAGCTGAGGAGCCCGAACTGCATTATACATACCACATCTTATTTCTGACCTCATGTACAACAAACAGACTACAACATACACATACAAGACAGGTCCTTATAACATGCACTGCAGCTATGTCTGGTTAATGTTCCCAGTACTATACACCTGTGAGATAAGCAATATGTCAGTATATCTGATAGCCCTACACCTACAACATAGTGCACCCATCTTGAGCATACTATGCCAATTATAGTATCACTGCCCCAGGTATGTACCATCTCCATAATGTGTGTGAACAGGCATCTGTGAGTGATTGCCTCCTGTATAGAAGACTGCATAGATCTTCTCAACAATAAGTTCAAATGTGTTACTGCTCCTGCAAATACACAACTGTGATTACCCATTCAATGCACTTTAGTTAACACCTCTGAAATAGAACATACAAGTATTGCACTCTTTCTAAGCAAACCAGTTCTGCCTAGGTCAAAATGGCATCCCTTAACATTCTTAGGGTATGATCCATAAGACAACAGTATCACACTTACCAGGTACAGGACCTTGGACTCCGGCTACACCAGATGTACCTATGGAAATGTGAGGGAGAGGCATTGTCAGCAATACCAAATGTGGCATTGTTACAGGGTAATATAAAGGTATACCAACATGTACAGTAGCTAACATGATACTGCCTACATTGCTGACATTCTGACTATGTGTGCACAACTGTGTGTTAAAACCAACCCCCCCCCCAAAGCAGATAGACCCGACAAGCATGTACTGGTATGCAGAGGCTGCCACAATGACTGATACAGTATTACAGTGATGAACAACACAAGAAGCCTACCTGGATGCTCCTCTGATGTGGATGTTGTGGCACCCACCTCCACAGTGTATGGGGTGATGGATGGTCATTCTGCTGTAGGCCCTCCTCCCATGGCAGCATGGTCCCTGGCCACAGCAGCAGTCCTTTGCTGTGCAGCATTGACCATATCTGTTGCTCGGTGTGGGATCTGCTTGTAGGTTCTGTCCTGTAGCCCTATTTGGTTGACTGCCATGACAAGGTCAGACCACACTGCTGCACATTGTTCACAATGCTGGTGACTCCTGGAGAGCAGAATGTTATGATGCAGTCTGAGGCCATCCAGGATAACATTGTTTTCAGCATCTGAAAATGGTGGGTGCCTCCATCAATACATCCGTCCTGAAAGAGATCAAGAGGGAAACACATCGCAGGACCAGATATGTAGATATTCACTATGTACAGACCCTGCACAACCAAAATGGCCTGCACTATCCACTGCTACCTCACACGTCATACCCCCAGTCTATCAACACACTATGTATGTGGTTATTATCAACATAGTAGCAATACTGGTATGTCCCTGTGTGCAATGACAGAGTGTGCTGTATGTCTCCACATCCATCAATGCCATCTACTGTGGTGTATACCCTATGGGCATGGTCCCACTACTATCTCAGACAGTCACTGTCAGACACATAGGTGTGTGTTATTACATGTATATGGGACAGTCCAACAACACCAGTGTGCCACAATGACAGCAATGCAAACCTGCTGCAGTATATCTTTCCTGTAGGTGTCATACCTGTCCAGTACACAGATGTTTGTGGCATGTGTACATGTGCCTGATATATGTTGTCCTGTTGGCACAAACATGTGGATGTCTGGCAAATGGTTGGCCAATAATTGCTGGTTGTTGTCAACATATAGAGAATTTGGCTGTCACATGCCAGCACCCCCAGAAAAAAGTTTATGCTACAGAGTGTACATACTGGTCATACAAAGCAAGAGTATGAATAGAGTAACAGCTATTACTGTAGCATATACCCAGGTCCTTAAATGAGTCTACAGTTTCAATCACTGTGTGCTGTATTAAATATTCACCTTTCAGTTTATGTCTCCCAAATCTCATATGCTTAGTTTTTGATGTATTTATCAACATATTATTCTCCTGGCCCAAATGGTTTAGTCAAATTATTTTGCAGACATGCCTTATCTGTAACACTTGTAATCAGTTTACCCAATTTCAAGTCATCAGCATATAGACCGTAGAACACCTCAGATGAAAAAGTTAGGTCTGAAAGATGCAATCTAAACAAGTAAGGGCCTAGGACAGAGACCTGTGGGACACCTTGATTGTAACCAAGGAGTTCACCTGTCCAGTTGATGTGTGATACTTGCCATGTCCTATTTGTAAGCCATGCAGCTATCCATCTTATCAACAGTACATCAATACCTAGTTGTACTCATTTATTGATCAGTGTTTTGTGTATGACTCTGTAAAATGCTGAAGTTAAATCTATATAAATCACATCACAGCACAATTTTTCATTTATAGCTGTTATCTTGTTATAGAACATCATGTTACAGGTGGTAATTGATCTATTTTCAACATATGCATGCTGATATATGGTTTCAAGTCCCAACCTATCCAGTTCTGACAATAACTTATCCAGTATTACCGTCTCCATTATTTTTCCACAACATGAAAGTAGAATTAAGGGTCTATATGATTCTGGGTTTGTCCTACTCCCCTTTCCCTTAAAGACAAGTTTAATAAGTGCATGTCTCCAATCTTGAGGAATCTCCCCATATTTATATGACCTAGTGAATTATGGATATAATGGTAGTGTAATTTATTGCTGAAGTGTTCTTGGGTCATTGTTACTTATTCTGTCTCCTCCCTGCGCTTTGCTTGGATCCGGTTTGCACAGTTCTTTTTCAATATAATCTAATTTGATTCCATTATCTGGGGTTGCCTGGATGTCACTAGGACAACTTACCACCCCTTTTGTGGAACTAAACTGTTTTGCATAAGAATTTGTAAATATATCTATAATCTGTTGTGTCTGAGAATAAATTTTAGAATCTGCACACAGTTTATCAATTTGTGTATCTTTACCACTTCCATATCTTATATGTATCTATAAAAATGTTTCCTATTATGCTCAATATCTTTATATAAATTTTCTTCAAATTTTTCTTGATGTTGTCTAACACTATGTTTAATCTGTTTGTCCAGCTTGTTTATTTCAGTTTTCAAAGTTGTAGTTCAACCTGTCTTCCATTTCTTATATTTTTTGTCTCTCACCTTAATCAGGTATCTTGTTCTTATGGAAATATACCCCCCTGATGTTGTGTGCCTAGATCCTGATGTTAAAAATTTTTTTTACTTTTTGCACTCCAACATTTTTTTCTTTCAAAACTTTCCACATTCCGTCTGCAGTTTTTCCACTGAACACCTCACTCCAGTTAGTTTTATATAATAACTGTTTTGTTTCCCTATAATCTGTAATTAACCTTCTGTGCATTGGCTTAGATTTCAGTTTGGCAGAATTATCTAGCAACAAATTAACCTTAATAATCCCATGATCTATACACATCAATGGTGGTAAAACTTGACTTGAAGTTACAGTAATTTCTTTGGGAACACAAACAATATCTAGTATATTCCATCCCCTGGTAGTTTTTTTTTTTTACAATCTGAAGCATTTGTTGTTCCTGAATATACTCTGTGAATAATTTATTTTTTAACATTGTTGAATCAATATTATTTCAGTCTGTTTCTGGTAAAAGTCCCCAGCTAATGTTTGTCCCTACCTACAGGCCTTTGCCTTGCAAACATAGGTCACAGTTAATTCAGTAGCAGCAACCTGTTTTGGTTAAAATTGCATGACTCAGTCATTATTTACTATATTCAGAAGAATGTAATTGAAGTACAATACACTGGATTCAAACCCAGGACTGTGGGTGGCAGAATGTACTGCCTGCAAGGAATTTAACAGACTAAGCTATTGAGTCAGTGCTATAGACGTATTTGCAAGATATGCATGCATATAGTCTGTGATACAGGATTTGCATTAACATGTGTTTTCTGAAGAGTATGAAGTGTGACACTCAAATGTCTGTTATGATTTTCTAACCTCAATCTTTCATGGCTTACAAGTACTTTACCAGACACATATGTTTTTGTACAAGCCATGCCAAAACTAGGGGGCAAAACTGTGGATATTCTGCAACAGTCTGTGTAGTTGACAGATATACCCGCTATCCCAGGCCTCATGTACATCCATTACTATTTATTTGGATGTGTACTGGTATAGTGTCTGCATCACAGTCACAAGTACACTCCCATTTTCCCATTATATGTAGTTGCAGTGTGTCAGTGGCAATCAGTATATGTTGCTGGAAACAGCTGCTTTAATACAGAGGTGAGTGGCCTAGTCAACTGATGCACTGTGCTATCACTGACAGGGGCCCAAGTTTAAGACTTGGCAAGGGAGATTGTTTTGCAGATGTGCCTAACACTGTGAGAATCACATAAGATGATTAAGGCACTTTTAAGCAGTTTCAAGTGGATTTGCGTGGTGTGCTAAAAATAAAAAAAAAATGAAAAAAGGGGTGATAGGAAAGTGGTGAAATGGGGGCATGCAGGAGGAAAAAAACACACTGAAAGGCAGGTAGAGTTATGCAGGAAGGGTGCAGGAAAACATTATAGCTTTCCATTTCTTCTGTAGCAGCTGTGCAGGTTTTACAGAATTTGGAATTTGGAGCCTCACACCCCTGGGAGATGGGTGAGGGCAACATAAATGTGTTTATTAATTAATGTAATAATTAGTTGTTTACAGTGGACACGTACAAAATGGAGAGCTATGTATGACACAATGTCATTTGAGGGACAGGAGCCCTTTTTTTCTTAAGGAGAGAGTGGAATGTTGGGGAAGGGGTATAGGTACATGTGGGGAGATGTGTTGGGTAGGAGAGGCTGCATCGGTGGACAGACAAGACAGCATACAAAGGCGGTGTGTGACACATGAGGGTGGTAAACACCTTGGTTGGGGAGGGTGTTGTAGAATCAGAGGTGCATGTGTCCCAGACAGCAAGAGTGGGCTGAGATCCCCACCGATGGAGAGTCATCACTGCTCCTTCATTGCCCCGAAAGTGGCTGTGCTGGAAACTAGCCAGTGGGGCCGCCAGGCCCCTCCAGGTTGGTGAGTCTGCCCTCAATCTGGCACAGGCATTGTTCATACTCACTATGAACTATCCTGTGCACCATCACTGGTAGCTGATCCTGGGTGACAACTTCCCTTCACCCCTGCGCCCAGGGGGGATGGGCCCAGTCCCTTGAGGCAGTTCCACCCATAGGTGGCACAGGGCTAGTGGAGAGGGAACCACCGGCTTGAGTCCCAGATGTATCGGTATCCAGTGCCATGGCCAGCCGAGGTAAGGTAGGCAGATGACCAGGTACCGGCCTGCCCAGTTGAGTTGTGGTGTTGAGGTATTTCAATGTGTATTGGTTAGTAATGAATAAAACATTTAGTTAGATAGAACAACATGCCAGAACATTGCAAATAACCCAGTAACATAACAATGCATAGTATATAGAACACAACAATAAGTAAGATAACAGTCAGTATAGTAACAGCATGTCAGTAATCATTATGGCATAAGGCCAACAAACGAGGTAATTCAACAAGATATGTTAGTATGCAACAATTGTAATACATAGCAATAATAAAACACAAGGCTCAACATAACATTTGAAAACAATATATATGTTAATAGTAAACCATAGCCAATGTATAACAATAATAAATTATGATGAAAATAAGGGGTTTGGGAGAGAGAAATACAGTCCATTAATACTGGTATAGGCTATATAGTTTGCAACAGTACTGTTATATACTCTACAGGTCTGTCCTTCCTTTATGTACAATAGTGCCCTATAGCTGCTGTAGCACGTACATACCTCTCAGGCTATCCTCATGGGACAGGTACACAACTACAGAGAACTATTACATGTCAGGTGGACTTATAAACTACCAAGGTGTACTATGGACTGATGTAGTGTGACTGTGCCATTGACATAATCATGTCAATGATAGATCTGTGACAGAGGGATTAGGCAACAGTGATTACAGTCCGTGACAGTGTGACACGTGAGAGACATGCATCATGTACAGTACAGAGAGTAAACAACTATGACACACCAGGCATACAGCTGTACCAAGATTACACATTTTATTTATTGTATTATCTTTTATTACTATTGTACTTGTTGCCTTTATTTTATGAAGTTTTATCACATTCTTGATCAATGCTGTTAACAGTCTGTTACATCTGAACACACAAATTATTATCCTATAATAAGGGCTACTGCATTTACCTGTAATTCCTGTGGGGACAGCATCTGTTAACAATACATAACTGATTCAGTAATATTTATTAATACTTGTCACTGGATTCAAACCCTGATCTGTGTGTGACAAAATATGCATCAGACACAGCACTTACCAAACTGAGCTACTGAGCCACTGCTGCCTACTGCCTGATTGATACTTTCCTAGAGGTCACCTGGAAACAACATATGTCCTGGTAATAGTAGTACAGTTTTATACAAGACTGCAGTGACAGTTGAACACACATGCATGAGAGTCATTCATGACAGAGACACTAGGTAAACTGTACATTAATACATAGAATGCAGATGTACACAATAAAAAGTTAGTGGGTGGAAATATCTGTGACGTGTACAAACCATATTGGAGCATTAGGTTAGCTACCTGACCCATATACAGTTGCAGATAGTATATTTGCAGTCTACAGCTATTACAGTTTCATACTTGCCTGCAGCATCATACCTCGAAGCAGGAATTCATATAGCTGAAATGCAATGGTTAACACAAGACAGTCCTGATTTGCACAATATACCTTGGGTGTTCCTGGCATTCCTTCAGATGTTAGTGCAGAACAAATGTCATAATGCATATATCTTGTAGTACAGCTGTAAATCTACAGTTTAGCATAACACTCTTTCTTAGCCATACCTTGAGACAGTTAGTGGTATTCTTTGTGTTTTTATATCAGAGCAGATGTCATACTCGATTTCATGAACAACAGCCCTACTTACACACGTATTACACAACACCTTTATTAGGGGTACCTTCTTGCAGTTATAGGTAAATTTTGAGTCTTTGTTGCCCAACAGTTTATATAATGCAGGTGTTGCAATACAGCAGTACTTCCACAATTATTGCAGTAGAAACTTTATTTCATTAACATTATCAGGTTTAATGCTTTAATCTTCCCTAATCCAATCTAATTTTTGTCACGCCCACATATGGAGAACAGCACCCACAACTGTTAGCTCAATGGCAGAAGCTTAATTTAGATACAAGCTTCGCCTATATGCGCTTGCTAATTGACTACTTTGCACCTATTGAAAAGGAACTTATCACTAACATACAGAGACTACAGGATGCCATTTATTTGAAATATCCTGTAGCTCTGGTGGACATTAAAATTAGTGAAATCATAGACCAAGTCTTGGTCTATGAACGGAAATTGCTTACACAAGAGAAGAAGATACAGCGTGACCTCAATGATTTATCTAACAACCATGTATTCACATGGCCAAGGGAGAGGAGTGAGAAAACTGTGAATGAACAGTCTAATTCCACCCTCAATCGCAACCAACAAAGCTTACAAAATCGTACAGGAAACGTAAATGCTGTTTCTGATAGGAATGTCCTATCATAGCTCAATCACTTAGCTATGTGGCGATGCCCACTATGTCCAACTCCACCTCTAATCGTACTAAGAGAGTGATTGCAACACAGGAAGTTCCTAATGCTTCTATACATGTTTCGTCCAATACAGGAGTTCCGAATGAAGGACGCCTGACAGCTGTTAATGAACCAGTAGTGCGTTGGAAAGAAGTTGAAGGAGTACAGACACAGGTTTTTTCCAACCTGACACTGCGTTGCCGACAGAACAGGAAGTGATCAGTAGAAGGCCTGGAGAATCAATCATGGAACAAACGGAGGTTTTTAGGGTCCGAATCAGGCATGAACACCTTGACCTCGATGTGGAAACAGGATTGAAGGATTTAATATGGAACATCTCCAGCGGAACTTAACTGACAATGAAATACAGGTACTGAATAAAGGCTTGTCCTTTATACCCGCTCAATCTGCTGATATTTCTGAAACTCTGACTGACTTAAGAATGCTTGCTAGGAATGTTAGCTTAAAGGCACTGTACTATAACACAGCCGAGAATGACAATAGCGGCCCAACTACTTTTAAAAAAAACAGCGTGTTTGTACCTTAACAACACCCAACAATTGAAACCTTTGTTAAGATGTGTGAGAGAGACATTTACGAGTTATTGAATAATAAAAAGATAAGAAAGGGTTTTGTTAACTTATCCAAAAGTGAAGAACGTGCATAGAGTGAGTTACAAATGATAATAACATTTCAATTAGACCTGCTGATAAAGGTGGTCAAATAGTTGTGATGGACAGACACTTTTATACTGGAAGTATTAATCATATGCATGATGATGTCAATACCTACAAATTGATTGATAGGAATGATGTTTTGAAAATAAGTGAGGTCATTATATATTCACTTACAGAATATTTAGAGTTATTTGTTGACTAGTGGGCTTTATAACTATTTTTAGTTGCACATCCAAGAGTACTAATTCTCAGTGGTTTACCCAAAATTCATAAGGATGCACTATGCCCCTCTTTTAGACCAATTGTTGCAGGCAGTGGGTGGCTTACCGAGCATATATCTATATACTTCGACAAACAATTTAAACCCATTTTATTCCATTGTAAATCTGTGCTAGTGGATACTAAGCATTTTTTGCAGGGCCTACATGCCTTTGAAGAGGAAAATGGAGACAGAGATATGGGATTGTTGATTACCATGGATGTTGCATCCTTATTTACTTGCATACTGAACTATGACGGCATACAGATGATTAAACAGGTTCTATTGAATAAGAGCACGTATGATTCTAGAAATATAGATTTCTAATGCCTACTGATGGAAATGGTGTTGGAGAACAATGCATTCACCTTTGATGAGAAGTACTACCTGCAGACCTATGGCATAGCTATGGGCACTTCATGTGCCAATAGCTACGCCAATCTGGTCATGTCAAGTTGGAAGGATGATGTGATGTACATCTCTGATTATTACATATCATATGTGCCCTTCTATAGACAATTTGTAGATGACCAATTTTTTTTGTGGACAGGTGATTTATTACAACTACACCGATTTGTTGAAGGCCTGAATACAAGCAGCAGCTTTTTGAAATTTACATTCATATACTCAGAGGTGAAAGTAGAGTTTTTGGATATTTTGTTAGTTAAGAGTGCAAACAATAACGTTGAGATTAAACTTTTCAGAAAGGAATGCTATAGACCTACATATGTACATTGTAATAGTATGCACCCTGGTCATGTTTTTCGTAATGTCTTGAAAGGACAGAATCTGAGGATAAGTCAACTACATAGTAATGACCAACATTTTGAAGTTGGACTAGATCAGATATATAAATGCGAAGTTAACAGCCCATCGGATTAGCACACTTGTACCATAGTAAGTGTGATAAATCAAGAGAAAAAAATGCAGGTACTTGTGCGCGAAGTGGGTAACAGGTCTGTTACAAACTTCTGACAGTATAAGTCCAAATATCCAATTTATCCAAGTAGAGTCGATGCAGATTCAGTATACATTCAAGTCCATTTATTAAAATTCAGTAAACAAAACAGAAATAAAGATGAGCGCTTTCACTAAACTTTTGCTTCTTCCGATCTTAACGTAACATAGTATAGTTCCACCCTTTATATAGTGTTGCCATTGGTTTTCAATTAAAATAATTGCAAACAATTAAGCAATTATATAAAAGAAAAACTACATTGTTATAAAAATCATTATAAAATCGAATATATCGCAGAAGGAATTATCACAAGAAATTGTCGTCATCTGCCCTTGAGTGTAAACCATTCATTTTTTCATACAGCATAAACATCTGATGAAATTATTTATACAATTCATTAGTGAGGTATTATAATTATACCTAAAATAGGTTTCAATATAGATTATTAAGATGTTACATGGATTTATATAACAGAGAGACCCTGTGTTGCGCTAAAAAAGAATTGCCATTAGTATAAATATAAAATACGCTTCAAGGGTAAATGGTTAACATCAACCATTTTATGTTTTGTATATTCAATTTCTGCAACCGGGACATATAATTATTTATTCAAACATTTAAATGGTACATTGTAGATATGCCTGGATAAGCTTCAAGTAGGAATATTAAAATTAATTAATTGTATAATTTAGTATTTTATACAAGAAATAGATATATATATATATGTGAAGTGTATTTATACCAAAATTATATATCTCTAACAAGATATATGTATATATATAACCAATGCGTATATGTAAAAACGGGATATGTATAAATATATATAGTATAGTATATCATGTTATTATATATAATAATATATGTGTATGAATTAATGTGTGTATACTGGTACATGAATGGGATATGTTAAATAGAATAAAAACAATGTGTCATATTGAGTAAATAAATAATCAATAATAAATAGAAATATAACATATGATATGTAATGTTCAAAATGTATATAAAGAATGTGTATGAATGTAAATATATATAAATATATAAGTAATGTATATAAATAATATAGTATATGATATATAGTATATAATTTAAATATAAAATGTTAGAAATGTATATAAATATATATAAAAAATATGATAGATAATGTATGTATACATTTATATATAACACTAAATATGTAAAAATCATTATATATGTATGTAGGAATTAAATATATGTGAATGTATGTGTATATATAAGGGGTATATGAAAAATGTGTGTAATATAAATATATGATTATATAAGTATACAAAGAGGTCATGTAATATATATATGTGTATTAATGTGTTGATATATTAATATATATGTGTGAAAGGGTATTAAAATCAATGAATACATAAATATGTACAAAATTAAGATGATAGTAGAATATTAATATATTACAGCTAATATGAAAAGTATGAATATGATGTATGGAGGCACTGTATAATTGTAGATTGGCCTAGATATGGTTTCAGTTATTTAATGTGTCTTCATTGTCGTAGGTATGGTTTGATCGAAGCTCTTTCATTTAAGCCATGTCCCCTATCTGCCCTCAATAAAATTATCCAGCCACTTTCTTTATCTTCTGTGTAGCATCTTATATTTCTCCCTTGGGTTTGGTGTTATAACCTCCAAAACCCTAAATGTAAACGTATGTTGAGCCCCTGTTTCTAGAAAGTGTTTAGCCAAAGCATTATTAATATTCTTCTTTCTGATATTATAGCAGTGCTCCCTTACCCTGTCTCATAGGCACCGATTAGTTTTGCCTACGTAGAACGATGAACAGGTCGAGCAAACTGCTAAATATACGACGTGACATGTCATACAGTTGGCATTGGCATTAATAACAATTTCTTTGTTAGAGTCTGGATGTATAAAAATGGGATTAGTGTTAATTAGTGAACAGAAGTTACAGTGGCCACAAGGCTTAGTAAAATTATCAGTATTCATATCCTTTCTGTATGTGTTATAACATAAAATCCTCTTGAGGTTCATCTTATTCCTGTACAGAAACATTGGTTTATCACCTACTATTTTCTTAATATCATCATCCATTGTTAAAATATCCCAATATTTACCAATGATGGACCTAATCTCATCATTGTCTCTGGTAAAGTAGGTAGAGAACTTAACCTTAGTTGGATTAATATTAAAATTCATGTTTCCTGTATTGACCGGTCCAAAATAAGGTGCACCTCTTGTTTCGTTTACTTCAGATGTTATTTGTAAATATTCTTCGATTTCATTTAATTTGTAACCCCTTGCTAATAACTGGTTTTTCAAATCATTCAAATCCCTTTCAAGGCCTATTTCATTAGAATTCATTCTGGACATCCTTAGTGCCTGTCCTTTCATAATATTTTTGAAAACATATGTTGGGTGCATGCTAGTTCTAAACAATAGCATGTTTCGATGACAATTCTTTCTGAAAATTCCTGTATTAATCAACCCACATGGCAATTTTTCAATAAACAGATCTAAAAATTCAATTCTAGTCATACTGTATTGTATTGTAAACTTAAGGCACTCAGTTAGATGATTAATAACCAAAGTAAAATCTTGTAAATCATTGACATTTCCATTCCATAAAATAAATAAATCATCCACAAAGCGTCTATAAAATATCACATTAGATTTGAACAGAGGGTTTTGAAAAAGCATTACTTCCTCCCAGTATGCTAAAAACATATTGGCGTAGCTATTGGCACATGGTGTGCCCATAGCTATGCCTTCACATTGTCTGTAAATATTGCCATCAAACATAAAAGCATTGTTTTCTAAAATCAACTCAAGGAAATGTGTTATAAGATCAATAAGAACGTCAGAATATTCACTATGCTTCTTAAGGTAGCATGCAACATAGGTTAGCCCTAATTAATTCGCGATTATTGTAAATAATGATTGTACGTCTAGTGTAACCAGTATTAATTTATCTATAACTGTATAATCCTTTAATCTATCATATAAGTCTGTTAAAAAATGCTTTGAATCTCGTAATACATATTGATTATTATTTAAAATACACCTCAAGTGTTTCTCAATAAAAACAGAAATGTGCTCAGTCACCCACCCCTTCCCTGAGACTATTGGTCTCATTGGTGGGTCAGTATATCTCTTGTGAATCTTCGGTAGGCCCTGTATAATGGGGATGGTGGGTGTATGTATGTATATATAAATAATCATAGAGGTTTTTATCAATTAAACCACTTTTAAAAATATCTGTTAAAACATCATGTACATAAACACACATATTATTAATGGAAATCATACATTCATTAACATAAAATCTATCTTGTAACATTGTGTTCATTTTAGATATATACCATTCTGTATCTAAAACCACTATTCCTGATCCTTTATCCGCTGGTCTAATAGTAACATTAGGATCATTTTTCAGTTTATTCAGACTAGCTCTCTCATTATGAGTTAAATTGTTAAGTCTTCTCTTGTTTTTTTGACTAAGTCCCTTACTAGTATAAAATTTGTGAAATTCTTCTTCTGTTAGTTTAAAATAAGTCTCAACCAGAGGATGATTATTCGGTATAAAATCACTCAAATTTTTAAAATTAAAGGGTTTCTTATCATTAGTACATGAACTAGGTGTCTCAACACCATCGTTGGATTCAAACAAATATTTTAACATCAAATTACGACAAAACACTTAAAGATCCCTCACTGTATCAATGACACCACTGTTAGTGTGTGGTATAAAATTTAATCCTTTATTCAGGAGTTTAATATCATCATTTGTTAATTCAATGCTGGATAGGTTAAAAATCAATCCCTGTGGTTGTTGTTCCATTCATGTACCAGTATACACACATTAATTCATACACATATATTATTATATATAATAAAATGATATACTATACTATATATATTTATACATATCCCGTTTTTACATATACGCATTGGTTATATATATACATATATCTTGTTAGAGATAATTAATTTTGGTATAAATACACTTCACATATATATATCTATTTCTTGTATAAAATACTAAATTATACAATTAATTAATTTTAATATTCCTACTTGAAGCTTATCCAGGCATATCTACAATGTACCATTTAAATGTTTGAATAAATAATTATATGTCCCGGTTGCAGAAATTGAATATACAAAACATAAAATGGTTGATGTTAACCATTTACCCTTGAAGCGTATTTTATATTTATACTAATGGCAATTCTTTTTTAGAGCAACACAGGGTCTCTCTGTTATATAAATCCCTGTAACATCTTAATAATCTATATTGAAACCTATTTTAGGTATAATTATAATACCTCACTAATGAATTGTATAAATAATTTCATCAGATGTTTATGCTGTATGAAAAAATGAATGGTTTACACTCAAGGGCAGATGACGACAATTTCTTGTGATAATTCCTTCTGCGATATATTCGATTTTATAATGATTTTTATAACAATGTAGTTTTTCTTTTATATAATTGCTTAATTGTTTGCAATTATTTTAATTGAAAACCAATGGCAACACTATATAAAGGGTGGAACTATACTATGTTACGTTAAGATCTGAAGAAGCAAAAGTTTAGTGAAAGCGCTCATCTTTATTTCTGTTTTGTTTACTGAATTTTAATAAATGGACTTGAATGTATACTGAATCTGCATCGACTCTACTTGGATAAATTGGATATTTGGACTTATACTGTCAGAAGTTTGTAACGGACCTGTTATCCACTTCGCGCACAAGTACCTGCATTTTTTTCTCTTGATTTATCACACTTACTATGGTACAAGTGTGCTAATCCGATGGACTGTTAACTTCGCATTTATAATTCTAATTTTTAACAAACCATTTCGGAGAGTGGGATAATCTGTTTTTGAGAGAGTTCTAACTCGTGTTTCATGTATGAACTACAGTACGTGGTTAGTCAGAGAAATTTTAATTTAACTGACATCACACTGCCTTACTAACGTTAACTTTACGGCAGCTGCAAACAACCAAACACTATGGCGGAAATTGAATTACCATACAAGCCGAGAGGTGAATACCGAGGCAAGGACAACGCGGAAACTACACAGATGCCCAGAGGTGAATATCGGGGCAGAGATGCACTTACATCGCGGTTCGTAAAGTACTTGAATGGAACATCTACACCTGCTTGGTTCTTTGAGGAGAACGATACAACTATTGATAACGTAACACCAGCAGTGGACATGGACAAACTCCATAAACTTCTTGGGGACATTGAGAAGGAATTTTATAAACTTAAATGGCTACAGACTCAGAGGGTTCATTTTGAGTTCTGTTTACAGAACAACATTATACCACGAGGACTTAGGGTATTTTCTATGCCCAGTCAAGGAAAAGACTACCCCGAGCTGTTAGCACTGTGGCAACGTATAAATATAGAAACAAGCTGTAAGTATTTAAGGCTTTTGATTGATTTTTTTCTGCCTGAAGAAAAGACATTGATAGATAATATAAATGCCAAACAATCTGAACTTTTTAATGATTTCCCAGAAAGTATTGTTAGTGCTCTGTTTGACAATATATTAGATTGTGTATCAGCATACGAACACAAATTGTTCCAGCAAAAGAAGACAAAGGTCTCTAGAGATTTTAGGGACTTTAGAACAGGGAATGTCTTCACTTGGCCTAGAAATGTTACTTATGATGTTAATGCTGTTAGAAATACACAAGCAATTGCACATACAAATGAAAGAATAACTATTAGTGAGAATAATGACAATGTTACTAGGCAGCACCACCATGATGATACCAACAGAGCTTCATCTAGCAAGAATTTTTATCAAAGCACTGACAAGACTATAAAGAAAATAGCACACACTACCGATGAATCAACATCAGGTAGTTTTATAACCTCTGACACATTAGGGAATGCTGTAATGCAAGGAAAAGATGGAACAAATCCCTGTATTGTCAGCAGCCACCTATCAGCTTCACTGAACAATAATATAACACTTGAGAATGATACAAATACCACTTGTAATGATTCCTCAGATGTTATACACTTGACACATGAGGGCGCTGTTAACAACCACAATTTATACCCAAGTGTTAGCATTACTAATACTAATACTAAAGATAAAATTATAACTACACCCGTTGTAAAACCTAAAATAAGGGACAAGGTTAATACCACAGGATCAGGTATTGATTTATCCTTCCCTTTAACCATACGTCAAGACAAGGGCCAAAGGAGATCCAGATCAATGAGCAGAGGGAGGCAAAAAAGAAAAATATCGGGGGAACCTCTGCACCATACAACTATAAAGAAAATGTGGAACAACAACCACAGGGATTGATTTTTAACCTATCCAGCATTTAATTAACAAATGATGATATTAAACTCCTGAATAAAGGATTAAATTTTATACCACACACTAACAGTGGTGTCATTGATACAGTGAGGGATCTTAAAGTGTTTTGTCGTAATTTGATGTTAAAATATTTGTTTGAATCCAACGATGGTGTTGAGACACCTAGTTCATGTACTAATGATAAGAAACCCTTTAATTTTAAAAATTTGAGTGATTTTATACCGAATAATCATCCTCTGGTTGAGACTTATTTTAAACTAACAGAAGAAGAATTTCACAAATTTTATACTAGTAAGGGACTTAGTCAAAAAAACAAGAGAAGACTTAACAATTTAACTCATAATGAGAGAGCTAGTCTGAATAAACTGAAAAATGATCCTAATGTTACTATTAGATCAGCGGATAAAGGATCAGGAATAGTGGTTTTAGATACAGAATGGTATATATCTAAAATGAACACAATGTTACAAGATAGATTTTATGTTAATGAATGTATGATTTCCATTAATAATATGTGTGTTTATGTACATGATGTTTTAACAGATATTTTTAAAAGTGGTTTAATTGATAAAAACCTCTATGATTATTTTTATATACATACACCCACCATCCCCATTATACAGGGCCTACCGAAGATTCACAAGAGTTATACTGACCCACCAATGAGACCAATAGTCTCAGGGAAGGGGTGGGTGACTGAGCACATTTCTGTTTTTATTGAGAAACACTTGAGGTGTATTTTAAATAATAATCAATATGTATTACGAGATTCAAAGCATTTTTTAACAGATTTATATGATAGATTAAAGGATTATACAGTTATAGATAAATTAATACTGGTTACACTAGACGTACAATCATTATTTACAATAATCCCGAATGAATTAGGGATAACTTATGTTGCATGCTACCTTAAGAAGCATAGTGAATATTCTGACGTTCTTATTGATCTTATAACACATTTCCTTGAGTTGATTTTAGAAAACAATGCTTTTATGTTTGATGGCGATATTTACAGACAATGTGAAGGCGTAGCTATGGGCACACCATGTGCCAATAGCTACGCCAATATGTTTTTAGCATACTGGGAGGAAGTAATGCTTTTTCAAATCCCTCTGTTCAAATCTAATGTGATATTTTATAGACGCTTTGTGGATGATTTATTTATTTTATGGAATGGAAATGTCAATGATTTACAAGATTTTACTTTGGTTATTAATCATCTAACTGAGTGCCTTAAGTTTACAATACAATACAGTATGACTAGAATTGAATTTTTAGATCTGTTTATTGAAAAATTGCCATGTGGGTTGATTAATACAGGAATTTTCAGAAAGAATTGTCATCGAAACATGCTATTGTTTAGAACTAGCATGCACCCAACATATGTTTTCAAAAATATTATGAAAGGACAGGCACTAAGGATGTCCAGAATGAATTCTAATGAAATAGGCCTTGAAAGGGATTTGAATGATTTGAAAAACCAGTTATTAGCAAGGGGTTACAAATTAAATGAAATCGAAGAATATTTACAAATAACATCTGAAGTAAGAGAAACAAGAGGTGCACCTTATTTTGGACCGGTCAATACAGGAAACATGAATTTTAATATTAATCCAACTAAGGTTAAGTTCTCTACCTACTTTACCAGAGACAATGATGAGATTAGGTCCATCATTGGTAAATATTGGGATATTTTAACAATGGATGATGATATTAAGAAAATAGTAGGTGATAAACCAATGTTTCTGTACAGGAATAAGATGAACCTCAAGAGGATTTTATGTTGTAACACATACAGAAAGGATACGAATACTGATAATTTTACTAAGCCTTGTGGCCACTGTAACTTCTGTTCACTAATTAACACTAATCCCATTTTTATACATCCAGACTCTAACAAAGAAATTGTTATTAATGCCAATGCCAACTGTATGACATGTCACGTCGTATATTTAGCAGTTTGCTCGACCTGTTCATCGTTCTACGTAGGCAAAACTAATCGGTGCCTACGAGACAGGGCAAGGGAGCACTGCTATAATATCAGAAAGAAGAATATTAATAATGCTTTGGCTAAACACGTTCTAGAAACAGGGGCTCAACATACGTTTACATTTAGGGTTTTGGAGGTTATAACACCAAACCCAAGGGGAGGAAATATAAGATGCTACACAGAAGATAAAGAAAGTGGCTGGATAATTTTATTGAGGGCAGATAGGGGACATGGCTTAAATGAAAGAGCTTCGATCAAACCATACCTACGACAACGAAGACACATTAAATAACTGAAGCCATATCTAGGCCAATCTACAATTATACAGTGCCTCCATACATCATATTCATACTTTTTATATTAGCTGTAATATATTAATATTCTACTATCATCTTAATTTTGTACATATTTATGTATTCATTGATTTTAATACCCCTTTCACACATATATATTAATATATCAACACATTAATACACATATATATATTACATGACCTCTTTGTATACTTATATAATCATATATTTATATTACACCCATTTTTCATATACCCCTTATATATACACATACATTCACATATATTTAATTCCTACATACATATATAATGATTTTTACATATTTAGTGTTATATATAAATGTATACATACATTATCTATCATATTTTTTATATATATTTATATACATTTCTAACATTTTATATTTAAATTATATACTATATATCATATACTATATTATTTATATACATTACTTATATATTTATATATATTTACATTCATACACATTCTTTATATAAATTTTTAACATTACATATCATATGTTATATTTCTATTTATTATTGATTATTTATTTACTCAATATGACACATTGTTTTTATTCTATTTAACATATCCCATTCATGTACCAGTATACACACATTAATTCATACACATATATTATTATATATAATAAAATGATATACTATACTATATATATTTATACATATCCCATTTTTACATATACGCATTGGTTATATATATACATATATCTTGTTAGAGATAATTAATTTTGGTATAAATACACTTCACATATATATATATATCTATTTCTTGTATAAAATACTAAATTATACAATTAATTAATTTTAATATTCCTACTTGAAGCTTATCCAGGCATATCTACAATGTACCATTTAAATGTTTGAATAAATAATTATATGTCCCGGTTGCAGAAATTGAATATACAAAACATAAAATGGTTGATGTTAACCATTTACCCTTGAAGCGTATTTTATATTTATACTAATGGCAATTCTTTTTTAGCACAACACAGGGTCTCTCTGTTATATAAATCCCTGTAACATCTTAATAATCTATATTGAAACCTATTTTAGGTATAATTATAATACCTCACTAATGAATTGTATAAATAATTTCATCAGATGTTTATGCTGTATGAAAAAATGAATGGTTTACACTCAAGGGCAGATGACGACAATTTCTTGTGATAATTCCTTCTGCGATATATTCGATTTTATAATGATTTTTATAACAATGTAGTTTTTCTTTTATATAATTGCTTAATTGTTTGCAATTATTTTAATTGAAAACCAATGGCAACACTATATAAAGGGTGGAACTATACTATGTTACGTTAAGATCTGAAGAAGCTAAAGTTTAGTGAAAGTGCTCATCTTTATTTCTGTTTTGTTTACTGAATTTTAATAAATGGACTTGAATGTATACTGAATCTGCATCGACTCTACTTGGATAAATTGGATATTTGGACTTATACTGTCAGAAGTTTGTAACGGACCTGTTACCCACTTCGCGCACAAGTACCTGCATTTTTTTCTCTTGATAGATCAGATATATGCTGACTTTACGACTAGGGGGTACCATGATGATGAGTTACAGTATGTACAACAAAACACTAGGAAGTGTAGGCAAACTAGAGGGAAAACGTATTTTTCCCAACCTCGAACATCACAACCTGTGGATAACAAGGCCAAGGATTTAGCTCCATTTCTTGGCCTTGTATTTTCATGTGATGAAAAGAACATCAGGGAGATTATACTTAGACACTGGCCCATCCTAGGAACCAACACAGAGATTTCCAGGATGGTGGGTGATAGACCTAGATTTGGTTATAAAAATAAAATATCTATACTACAAAAACTGTGTTTCTCCCAACGCAATTCTGTTATGAAGACTGAGAATATAACACCACATACTGCCAAGTGTAATAGTTGCTCTTTTTGCAACTATATTGATGAATCAGGGAGATACATGCATCCTGTCTATGATAAGCCTTTTACACATCTTCCAACGGCTGACTGTAACACTAAAGATTTATTTTACTTAGCGCATTGTATAGCCTGCAAAAGCTTCTATGTTAGCAAGACTAACAGACGTTTGAGGAAGAGGATATGAGATCATTTATATTGCACACGGAGGGGTCTGAATTACAGTGCAGTCACGAAGCATATAAACACATTTGGTGATGGACATGACTTCAGATTTTTAGTGTTAGAGGTTTTAAACCTAGATGTTAGAATGGGTGATTTGGTCAACAAAATGTACCAAGCAGAGATGAAGTGGATCTTTAGACTTGGGGCTCATTGTTCCCCTGGATTAAATGAACTTGCCTCAAGATAACCAGCATTGAGAGCTAGACCCCTAAATATGAGATAACCTCTTTCTATCTAGTTTTTGGTGTCTTAGACCAAATGATCTGTTGTGTTTAGCTATAAATTTGCTGCATTTGAATGTTAATCCTAATATATAGTGAATTTTATTGTGATGTGAGTCTATACATTATTTAGTTATTATACATTAAGCTACACATATTGTATCTACTGATATCTGAATAATATTGCACCTCTAGAGACATGAGAGATATATACATATATACAGAGATAGCTTTTAGTCATTTTATTTACAGCTTTATATCATACATATGCTTTTAATATTATATAATATAATAATATTACTTTTAACACTACAGATTTTACAGTTTTACATATACTAAGTTTTATATGTTTTGTATATGGTTAGTCTGCATACATATGCACTTGTGTTTTTAACTTGTTTTTAGCTTGGCTTAAAGCATATTATTTCCAGGTTGACTTTAAGAAGTGCTGGTGATTAATTACTAGTTCTAAGTACCTAGCAACCTGAATATGCCTTTTTCACTGATTGGATGCACTACTGAGTTTGTACTATAAGTAGCTAGTGCTTTATTCTGTTTTTTGATCTGAAGAGGCTATATGCAAAAGTGCTCATCTGTGTGTTATTCTATACATTAAACTACAAATTGGATCTACCTCTGCTGTGTACCACTGGTTGTATTTCTCAATTTTACTTTTTGACATTGTTTTTACACACCAGTGGTTCTTTTTTCCCCAACATCATTTGTTTTTGGATTTATCTTTAATCTTCCCTGTTTATTGCACTATAGTTCATAGTCAGTTATTGCAGTACAGGCCTACGTCCACATTCATTGCAATACACAAATCTGTACTGTATGTACCTACTGGCAGTAAATGAATTACTCTAGCTTGCATATTTGGCTATAGATTGCAAATTAATCTGTACTCACCACAATCACCGTGCAACCTGGCCAGGTGCCCTGCATGGGCCTCTAGGTTGCAAACTTTGTCCTGTGCAGCTGTAGGGAGAGAAGTACACCATTATGCATACCTGTGTATCACACATTCAGATTAGGTATTGGTAAAACAATGGAAACACTACTTACAAACTTTGGGGCATTCCCAGCCTGAGCTTCCTGGACCCTGGTGTCCAGAAGATCTCCCTTCCAATGCTTCAGATCATCATAGTGATGATGGAGCTGCTCATCTGTGTGAGGGATTCCTGTAGCACTGGTGAGATCATGTGCCAGCCAGTCCCAGTCCTCCGCCTTGTACTCTGATCTCTGGAACTGGCTGTGCAGCAGCTGGTGTTCATGGTCTTTCACTAGGAGTCCAACCATGACCCCGGACTCCAGATTGCCCCAGCGCTGCACCCAGAAGCACAAACCCTCTTCAACACTTGCCATAGTTCCTGCACAGTTCAAACTTCAACTAGTTATACTGCATTCTTACCTGTTGCACTTAATATAACCTGTTTTCCCACCCTTACATACCATTGGGCAGCATTTAAAAATGTGGCGAGTCACTTAGCTCAACTGAGCAGTGCTTAAACTGGCAATGCTTAGCAATGCTTAGCAGTGTGCAAACCAGCTAAGCACAGCTAAGCGGTGCTAAGAACTGCCAAGTGGTGCTTAAAAGGAGATTGTTTAAGCAGTGCTTATCATGGCTTAGCAAGGCTTAGCAGAGCTTAGCTGAGCACAGCAGATTAAGATTTTAAAATAACTAGCATAATTTATCTTGTGAAAATAATTGCTTAACTTCCCTTTCATGTATTCAAACCCCACACCTACTGTACAGAAGGATGTAACACTATCCACTTGGCTATGTAGATATGTAGATTGCTGTTATAATTTTACCTATACCTCTCAGCTATGTTTGAGCCCTGCTAAACACCATGCCATGCTGCGCAAACCTGCTAAGCAGTGCTTAAACTTGACATTTGCATCATAAATTAAATGCATCCATTTTCTATTTTTGGATGTTTATCATGTGTCAATCACTGTGCACTGTGCAAACTTAAAAAAAAAGAAATTAAAATGATAAGATTGCTTTTATTGCTATCAGGTACTTGGACAGTGGAGGGGGTGTGTTACTTATCTATAGACACAGTTAGTGACACACTCACTACACTGATTTAATATTGCCTTCCCTGGCTCTTCCTCAGTAATGTGCCTTCATTAATATGCATGGCGTTCTACCAAGGGGGAACTGCGTACATGGCCACAGTACCTTTCGTGTAGGCTGTATACTATGCCTATGTGGATTTTTTTAAATCTGGGGGATTATCTAGTTTCACTGAGCTATAAAAAATTCATGAGTCAAGTCAGTAGTCGGGTTTCACCTTTTTATTAAGTGGCTCAGATTATTGTTGCCACCTGGTTGCAAAGTCTCTTTAATTG
Organism: Protopterus annectens; assembly: GCF_019279795.1. NCBI lineage: Eukaryota > Metazoa > Chordata > Ceratodontiformes > Protopteridae > Protopterus > Protopterus annectens. The sequence continues at coordinate 1,492,996,997 of NC_056744.1, read as the reverse complement.
GGTGAAACTTCTTTTCAATATGTAGAATGTGAGAAGATTATATTGAACATGACTTACAGACATCACTGTAGATTCTTGAATTAAAAGCACATCAATCTAATAAATATTCTACAAGAATGAATCAATATAGCATTTGCATACAGTTGTAAAGACTGGTTTAAATTATGTGATATTAAGTTGCTTTTATATTTTTATATAAAACAAAATATAAGTTTAAAAAGTTAATATAAACTGAGACAATCTGCAAGTTTTCAAAAAGACACTGTCTAACATTTTACAAGTGGAAAGAATATAAGTATTCAATGTTCTAAGCAAATAATAAACTGTGTAAAAGTTTGAACACTTCAAACACAAACAACCTGGATTCAAGTGCAAATGGAAAAACGTAACTCAATGACCATCGAGTAAAAAACAAATCGAAATTTATTGTTATTGTAAGCGCTTTCAAAGGGGTCTCTGTTTTTCCATTTGCGCTTGAATCCAGGTTGTTTGTGTTCCAAGCAAATAATACTGTGTGCTTAAGATATTTACTTTTAACAACTAGACTGTTTACATCTATATTTTTTGACATTAATAAAGAGCATTTAGGTAACATACATTTCCCATAGATAAAAAAGAAATGTGCCTGAGTAACAGAATTATAGTATCTCATTTTTATGACACCATTTTGTATAATTTCTTGGAAGGGTACTCATTTAGACTTCAATAGCCTCCCTTGTATCAAAGCCACCCAGTATAATTTTAAGAAAAGTCATCTTGCCAAATATGCCTCTCAATCCCTGTTTCTCAGCATTTAAAAAAAGTTACAGATCTCAATCACAGAGAGAATTTTATTCATATATATGAAAATATTCAAATAAGACTACTTTATGGGCATTAGGCTTACAAAAGTCCTGATGGATGCTAGGCTAGCATATAGCTATGAATCTATGAGCTTCAATCATATCAGGTTGCTAACATCTCTGAATTAACATTTCTTTTAAAAATTGGGAACCTCACAGGTATAGAACCTTCATGACTGTAATATAGTATTATCAGTAAAACCAACATCTGGAATAGATATACTAAAATCCATACCTCCTAATCTTCCAAACATCAAAGGCTAGTGTGCTGCTCTGTCTTTGATGCTATAGGAGGATATATCCCAGTTGCAACCTGAACAACATAAGAACAACTAGCTATTTGAGTATTGAAGGGGAGAAAGTAGGAGTAGTGACTGGCTTACTCCAGGAGAGGGATATTTCCTTCCACTGGATGAACCCTGATGAGGGGAATGTACCATAATTATGGGGGCAAATCACCAGTAGAACTTAGAATATCTAACGTGGGATAGAACAGAATGAGCTCACTTGAGGTAAAATGTGCAAAACTGCCAGCTCCACCTAGAAAGAGGATATTTGAAAAGTTACCATGACATATGAGATCAAAATATGTTATACTGCAGACTGCTCCATTTCAGTAACCAACATTTTACCGGTGTGATTTCAGCCTTGAAAGCAGAACCAGAAAGTCTTAAAAACATAGTGGTAGGTCTATGCAGTTAATAATGCAACTGAAGTGAAAGGGCAAATGTTTCAGCTGAAGAGGAGAGGCATATAAAAAAAAAAAAAAAAAAAACAACCAGTATGTCTTTTGACATATACACTATAAATCCCATTTCACAATTTTGTTCATTCCACTTTTTATAATAAAATGTATCTGCCCATATGGCTCCTTTGACAGAATTGAAGTGAAAATCCTTTTAACTAATATTGGTAAAATGTAAATGAAGACTTCAGGATCATGAGAAATGTAATGTTACTGTATACATATGTTTAAGTGACTTCTTTAAATATAATGAAAATACATAATATAGTATACAATGAAGGTCTGTTTAGTCAGCTTGATATTAAATCATTAAGCTTTTATGAAAGAATTCTGCCATCAGGGCTTTTAAAAGAAAGAAAACATAGCTTGGTATCTGCTGCTCTCTAGTGTCAAGAGTTAGAACAGTAACATAATTGAGTGTTTCATTTCTTGAAAGAAGCATTGTTATTTGTTAATCAATGACTCCTTTAAAACTGTAATATAAGAATAGGTATGATCTAGCAGCATCCAGGCAATAGTAAAAATCAAAAGTGCCATAAGGGAAACTCCATGTTATCAGCCCCAACCTATATAAAACATAAGCAGTTGTATCAATACTATATATAACAGTGAATCAGCTCAGTAAATGAAAGAAATTTAAAGGTCTGTCATACATACCTCTCAACCTCTCAGTGCAAGAAATCCAGACAAAGCCTGACAAAATGGGGTAACAAAGGCTTGAAAACAGTGACAGATTTCAAATACTTTTCCTACAAACTTAAAAAGTTGCCAGAGCAACAGGGTTCGTGTCAACATACATTTTCTGAAGAATATGAAATCTGAAACTCAAATGTATGCCATTACCCAGTGGCTTCACTCCTCAAATCATCTCAGTGATTTGGCAGAAAACCACAAACCCCATGAGAAAAAGACTAAAAACAAGAGGCAAAAATCTAGGTACCTTGCAAAAATCTGGATAGTTGAGCGGCATGCTGTCATGTTTCAAACACCACTGTACACTTTAGGATATCTGGATCTTTGTGCTTCGATATTCTTAGGCACTTATTATATTTTATTTATTATATTTAATCATCATTCAAAATGTCATCACATAAAGTGGTTTATCATTCAATGATTAAGAGTGGAGTTTCCTTTTTTTCTCTCTTCTCCTCTCCTCCCCCTCTCCTCCCTCCTCCATCCCTTTGCTGTTACCCCCTCCCACCATATTACCTCAGTCATGTTTCTTAAGTTTCCATAGTATTATGTGTTTCAAATTAAAGGATCCAGATTAGTCTGAAATGCTGTCATTTAGATAAGAGAAAACAAGGTGCCTATATGGTAACCAGTAGGCATAGATAAGATGTACACAGCTGGCCAAAATGTCTAAATACTCCTATTCAGTGCTGCACTGACTACCCCATTCAGCTACTGTTGTTTTGCTGAGCCCATAAATATTAAAAAAGTAAGAAACAAAAGGTTTCACAATTCCCAGTTACTCCATTCATCAGCTGTTCAGACTACCTCAATTTAGTTATTGCTTTTTTGAAAGTTCCAGGAAGTCACAAAGTAGATCCAATGAGATAAGACTTCCTTCTTCTTCTTTTCGTCTTTTTCCCGGTCAGGGGTCACCACAGTGGATCACCTGTCTGCTCATGATTGGCAGTAGAGTTTTGCAGTGTTGAGTTGCCAGCCTGGCGCCTGACCTTCCACAAAAGGCACACACATGCATACACTCACACCTAGGGCCACTTTAGTGTGTCCAATCCACCTATAGCATGTCTTTGGGATGTGGGAGGAAACAGGAGCACCTGGAGTAAACCCACACAACCACAGGGAGGACATGCAGACTCTGCAGAGAAGGCACCCCAGCCGAGGATCAAACTGGAGAACCTCTTGCTGTGGTTGACAATGCTAACCGTTGCACCACCATGATCACCCTCCAATGAGATAAGACTTCCACTATTGTTAAATGAAAGTAAATGTGGGAGTTTAAACAGCCATGGAACTTTCACAACAGAACAGTAAAAATGACACTAGCTATACCCAGAAAACAATCAATCATAGAGTGGTGCACTACCAAAATTCACCACCATACTCTAATCACCTCACAGAGATCTGCAGCAACAACCGTTGTGCCCAAAGCAGGAGAATCCCTCATGAGCTAAATGACAGAAGCTTGTAACCAGAAAGCTAGTACAAATTGCAAAGAAAAAAAAAAGCACCATCTCCCAGATTCCGAACAGAAAACCTCATACAACCAAAGCCATATGTTTCTCTACAAATTGTCCTTAGCCCAATCATGTACATGCATCAAAACTCCTGTACAGAGGATCTCAAAACATCTAGGAACAAAAAGTAAAAGACAAAAGAAAAAAAAGAAAGAAAAAAGAAGAGGAATGGGGGAAAAAAGATTTATTAGCATCTAAACAGTTTCTTCAATTCAGTAGCTTTTCCCAGCAGACTGCAACTTTTTCTTGACAGCGATGTATTCTAAATATGCAGGGGTGTGATCCAAATAAACAATGTATATTAAATCCATGTTATAGATTTCTCATAAATGGCACATTTACACATCCGAAAAGAAAAACGCCACAAATACTTTAGCCCAATCCATTTTACTATATTATGCTAATCTATAATCGTACTTTTTCACTTTTCTTTTGCTTCCCGTCCACAAACAAATCCATCAAGAAAGTAAGAAGAATCTATGTTCATTAAAAGATATGCAGTCACTCTCAAGCAAGTTATAAACATTACGAATAATATTTTAAATGATAAGTAGAATTATAGTTGCATAGAAGTATAGTTGCTTATGTAAAGGTAAATTAAAATATTAATATAATTTCTTTTCTCTTAATACACAGTCCCCTGGATTCTCGATGCCCTGCACGGCATGCATGATTAGTGCAGGAGCCCTAGCAGGCAATATGTCTGCTGTGCGATCCAGGAACAGCCTGCAGGGGCATGCACAAGAACCTCTGCACTAATCATTCATGGACTAAGCCCTCCTATGCAAATCACCTCATTTGCATGAGAAATTCATGCAAATGAGGTTATTTTTCAACCCAGGAAGCTTGCAATAGTCAGTGCAAGACAAGTGTTATCTGCAGAAATGTACTCGGTTAGTAACAGAGTAAATTTCTGCAAAATCTGAAATGGAACTTTGACAGCTCCAAATAAATGCTACATATCATTGAGGAAGCATACCAGTGGCCAAGTATAAGGCCATTGGCATTGCAAACAACAGAATAAATAAAAAAAAACCTTTTATTTATTTTCGCCGATCTTGGCTGTTTAAGCATAGGGCAGTGGTGTGCAAATTGGATTGTGGGGAAATTAATAAAATAAACCTAAAATAAGCATTCTAACTAAAATCAGTATTCTGCCATGCAGGTCAATGGCAGGCAGAAGATAACCTGGCCAGTGAGTAATGGTTGCTAAGAAGGGAGGCTCAGTATGAGACAAGTAACTATGCATTAGCAGGCAATCCTGTGCAAATGAGGGGAAGGATAGTGAATCTCAGTTTTCCCCAGCATGTGAGACAAGTCCCAACAGTGTAAGAGTATGAATAGCTGGGTGCAAGACTAAGATATAGATGACATCATGGGGGTGGGTGTCAGGCATACTGTAAGTGGATTGAAGCCCTGTAGCTCGGGATTGCTCCTAACTTAGCATAGCTAAGCCAGGGGGTGTTTCTAAACCTGCCTAGCACTCTTCACAAAGCCAAGCAGGTGCGCGCGCCATGCACTGGGTTGTAAAGAAAAAAAAGTAAACCAGGAAATAGCAGCTCCGTGCACATCTGAGCACTCTGTTTGCGCAACACACCCCTGGTCTTAAACAGGAAGGCAATGGGGAGGGAAAACAGCAGTAGGAAGGTAATCAAGGAGAACTAGCATAGCTGTCAGGTGAACTGTATCAGAATCAGCCAATTACACAGGCAGCAAACCAACCCATCCCAGAACACTACTATAAACTAAGCAAGCACCTTCCCATCTGTTTTTTTCCACACTCTACATCACCGGTGTATACAAGCGGGGACATTTTGACAAACAAACCTAAAAATGAGAAGGGCTGCAGCAGGCAACATAGAACAACGTGTGCAAGAAGGAGGGTGGCCTAATGGTTATGGTGTTTGCCTTACAAACACGAGATGCAGGGTTTGAATCTCACAAGGGATAAGTGGCTAGGCTTAAAATGGCTCACAAGAGCAGTCAGCCTAGTACTAATCTATGAACCTATGAACCTAAGAGGCTGAGGGTGGTGAGGATGTCAATGCTGTCAAACAACCCACAGTGAGAAGAAGGAGAAGAGTGTACAGACCCAGGGTAACCTACCAGGGGCTACATGAGCAGGAGATAGTAGGAGTGCTATAGGATGGACAGAGACCTCCTACAGCAAATAGTTGAGCTGTGCCGACCACACCTGACACTCCAAACTGACCGAGTGGAACCCATCCCAGTGGATACCAAGGTTTGTGTAGGCCTAGGTATACTAGCCAAAGGTACCTACCAAAGCATAACTGGGGATATCATGGGGATCTCACAGGCATCAGCATCCAAAGTATTCCACCAGTTCCTGGATGCCATGTCAGCACATGCCATATATTTTCTCAACACAAGTGAGGTGTTGACCAGCAATATGCGTCTCTTCCACCAAATAGCTGAATACGCTGGGGTAGTGGGTGCTATAGACTGCACGCACATATGCATCAAAGCACCACCTGGTGAGCAGGGGAGGGCCTACATCAACCACAGGGGCATCCCCTCCATCAACTACCAGGTTGTATGTGATGCCCAGGGCATTATAATGAATGTGTGTGCTGGCTGCCCTGGAAGCTATGATGATTCCACATATGGCATCTGACGCAGCTGTACCAGAGGTTTGCCAATGTGGACATCCCTTATTGTCACCTAGTGGGGGATTCTGGGTACACACTGGAACTGTGGCTGATGACACCCATCAGAAATGCACACACACCTGAATGACAATGCCATAATGAGCCACACTCACAGGCCAGACATATAATAGAGTGTGTGTTTAGGATGCTCAGGGGATGGTTCTAGTGTCTGGATACATTTGGTGAAGCCTTGCAGTATTCACCAGCTACATGTACCCAAATTGTTATGGTATGCACTATGCTACACAATAATATGATCCTGCAGAAACAGCTGCAGCAGGAACAGCATGGGTCAAGGCCACACAACCCCCCACCAATTGCAAGGCCTGCACAGGCACAGAGTGACTTAGAGGAGGAACAACCTGCGCCTGCCCCAGTAGGCAGAAGGTGGTGTGCCCAGTATGCCCCAGCCTTGGCAATGCATAGCATATGCACTGACACAGTAGGGACCCAGGGAATGACACCTCTCTCTGACTTGCACATACAGTAAAAGGGATGGCAAACATGACACTACCTGTGCTCAACCATGTATAGGGAGTGTACTATGTGCATCTGACATAGGCAGCCCTCCAGCACCATCCATAGGTCTGGCACACCCTCAAGGTAAGTCAATCAACCTACCAATTGCCAAATGGAGTAGAATGTGTTGTTACCTGTAGCTATGGTATGGATGTGAGTGTGCAAGGGAATTGGGTGGCCGAATGTTATGGCAACAGACAGTAGACACCCATAGTGGCACCATGACATCTGTAACACATACTGGAGTCACCATAGTAGCCAGTACTACACAGGGTGACAAAACCCACTGCAGGAAATGGGCTGAGTGACATGTGTGTCCATAAGACCCACACATGCCAGTCAGGAAGGTTCAGATACCCAACAACCATCTCAGCCAGCAGGACAGGTGTAGACAAACCCAAACAGAGCCTGTGACATGGCCTCAGAATGATGGCTATGGTTAACCTCCCAGGCCTACACAGACAGACCACAGCAGGGCAGGCAGTGGGATGTTAGTTCTGAAGGGTAGGAAGTCAGACAATAATATGTAGGGCAACCAAAGGCACGATCTGTAGTACACTGGCATGCCTCTAGTCAGCATGATAGTTAGCAGTACAGCATGAAATGGAGTACCTGACATACCAGTACAGTCATAGAAAATGGGTACAAGTGTCACGTGTGCCCCTCACATCCTACATAGTAATGTAAAAACAGTCAGGTGCCCCCCCAACCCTGTGTAGAAATGTAGAAATAGTCAGGTGTGCCCCCCCACTATGCAGAAATGAAGTAACAGTCAAAGCCAAATGATCGATGGATAGCCTGCAGAGAAAGCATGCTACCTGTCGGTGTACAACACAAAGGTCAGCACTGCAGCACAAACTACCTGAACATGATCCACACATTCAATACAGATGGCCATACTGGGCATGCTCACACACTTAGAGAAATGAAGGCAATGTCAATCAACAACATACTGAAAGGTCATACTGGGCATGCTCATACACTTAAACACATGAAGGCCATGACTGCAAACACCAGTGGACCAGACATATCTGGCAGTTGCAGTTGTCAGTGTGGACACTTGTCCATATGCACTGCTCATGCCTTGAACACACAGTGGATAGGAATACAGACATATATGTCAGGACAACACACTATAATTAGCCAAAGGTAGATGTACATAGATGTGTGGAAGAGGGTGACTGTGACAAGGAGCCATCCAGGTCTGTCCCACCTAGCACACAGCCAGAGGGCCCCAAACACATAAGGTGCAGATGTCACTCACTGCAGATACTAGCCCCCAGTATCTATCAGCATTACAGACTATGTGGTGCACGTGCCAGCTGTGCAACATGACTGTACAAGGAAGTAGTCATCTAGAAGCTGTATACACGTATCTGTGACATATGACCCTGTGTGTGCCCGCATGTGACGTGGCAACCCCTAGATGAATGGGTTATGGCCCATGCACACATTACCCCCCCACACACAGTCCTACTATGACAAGCCTGCTGAAGTCATCCAATGTGAAATACACCTTTGGGAGAGTAGCAGCCCAGTAATCTCCGTAGTGTGTCCTGTAACTGTGTACTGCTGTAGTGTGATAAAGTACTTAGATAGGTGTTCTAACCCCATACTTGGCAACTGTGTGTGTTTGTGTGCATGTCTGTCTGTCTCTGACTGTGTAGAGATCAATGCTTTTAGGGTACTCACACACCTTACAATTCATATACTCAACTTTGCCAAGGCTGCTGATGTCATCCAATGTAATATACACTTTTTGGGAAGGAGTACTCCAGTAATCTCCGTGGCGAGTGCTATAACTGTGCACTGCTGTAGTGTGATAAAGTAAGTAGGTAGGTAGGGGTTCTAGCCCGAAACATGGCAATTGAGTGTGTCTTACTGTGTAGAGAGCAATGCTTTTTAGGATACTCACACTCCTTACAATTCATGTACTCAACTTTGCCAGGGCCGCTGATGTCACCAACCTAGAAATACACCTCTGGGAAGGTTGTAGCCCAGTAATCCCTGTAGTACATCCGGTAACTGCGTACTGCTGGAGTGTGGCAGTTCTGGATGTTTTGTGTGTGGTCCAATGTCTGTGTATGGAGCAATGCAGTATAGGCTAGTCACATGCAGTAAATTTGAAATGCCCTACTTTGGTAATCCTGTTGATGTCATCCATTGTGAAATATACCTTTGGGGAAGGAGTTTTCTAGTAATACCCATGGTGCGTCCTGTAAAAGCTCCATGCTGTCATGTGATATAGATCTTGGTTCAATACCAATACATGTCGGTTGTGGATGTTTAGCGTATGTCTCCCAGTCTGTGTAGGGAGCAATGCATTTTAGGCTACTCATTTGCAGTACATTTGAAATGTCCTACTTTGGTAATCCTGCTGATGTCATCCATTGTGAAATACACCTTTGGGGAAGGAATACTCCAGTAATGGCCGTGGCACATACTATAACTGTGTAGTGCCATAGTGTAATAAACTAGTTAGGTAGGGGTTCTACTCCAAGACATGACAGGTGTGTGTGTGTGTGTGTGTGTGTGTGTGTGTGTGTGTGTGTGTGTGTGTGTGTGTGTGTGTGTGTTTGCAACCCATATCGTGTGTAGAGGTGGTTGTGAGTGTGTGACACCCATGGCCAACGTGGAGTGGGTTTTGCATATTTCTTATATGGTGGCCTTACTATATATCACAATGTCAACCATACTGGGATTGCAAGGTGGAGGAGGATGGAACCCAACTGACAATACTATACCAGGACCTCGACTGTTGGATAAGAATTCACTGCCACTTGGGTAAAAATAAACAAACAGGTTTATTACTTCAACGTTAAGCGCTTTCAGCTGTCCCCAGCCTTCATCAGAACAACTGATCTTAGCAAACACAGAGTTTAAATACATAAATTAATTAGCTCCTTAATTGTTAAATTGGTTAAAAAACCGCCAAAACTGTTAAAACATTATTAAAACAATAGGTAATATCAAATCCCTTTGTGTTAACTATATCCTTTTGAGAATCGAATGTTAAGTATACATATTTAATGAAAACATTCTCTAGTGCAAAGCTAAAATATATACAAATTATACGTTCTAAGTAGTATATTAAACTGTACTATAAAATGTACTGTTCTCAACCTTTGTTCACAACTTCATACTGTCTTAGTGTGACAAGCATAAATATTTACTATTACACTCAGCTTACATGGGCTAGAATAGTCCTATTTTTGATTCATGATATAATGGCTTCTCCGTATGTTATTCTAAAGCCAAAAAAGGTTTTAAACTAATAAAATCATTAAGTCCAGGGGGTGTAGTGGAGTCAGTCAGAATCTGCCACTTGCTTTCACATAGTGCTAGCTTTGTTTTCCAATCCCCTCCGAACGGTGTGTTATCTACCTGTTCAATAATAGAGAAGAGGAAACTGTGGTCAATACCTTTGTCTAAGATGTGCCTGCATAATGCGTTCTTGGTGTCTCTCTTCCCTATTTTGTATTGGTGCTCATAAATACGTCTATTTAGTTGTCTCTCAGTTTTCCCGATGTAATGGGCATTACATGCTATACATATGGCCACATAGACCACTTGTTTGCTTTTACAGTTCCCCCTTTTACATCTGATTGTGGTGTGACATATATCATCTATTTTGATTGTTTTGCTTGTGTTTATATATTTGCATTGTTTGCAGTTGCCACATTTGGTAGTCCCTTTGTCAATATCTCCTTTATACCTAGAGTGGCCATCTTTCTCCAATATTCTCTTTAAATTAGGGGCTGTTTTAAAGACACATCGGGGTTTCGTACCCAGAATTTGCTCTTTATCTATGATCATCAAGGTTTTCCAGTGTCTATCCAATATCTCTTGAATCAAGTGCGTTTTTGGGGAATACATAAGTACGCATACCCTTCCTGCTGATGTACCAAGTATATCTTCTTTGGTAGTTGGTTGAAAGGTACCTAACAGTGGAATGTATCTTTTACCCCATTCTCCGGTAACGTATTTGATAGCCCCTTCCACCATCTTCACTGGATATTCTCTCGTAATGAACATATCCTTGATAATGCCCATTTCAGTTTCCACCATACTTTCGTTGGATGTCATCCTAGCCACCCGGATGCATTGCCCTTTGACTATATTGCTGAAAATATGGGGGGGATGATTACTGCTGTAATGGACATAATCATTGGAAAATGTTGGTTTTCTATAAATTCTAGACGAGAAGTCACTTTCGTTTTTGGTAAGTAAGACATCCAGATAAGACATTTCTTTGTAACTGTAATCAAATGTGAATTTTAAGAAATCCACTGTTTGATTGAGAAAGGTCATAAATTCCCGCAACTTGTCTTCCGATGCCCTCCACACAATAAAGATGTCATCTAGGTATCTGACGTAAAGAGCAATATGACTGTAATAAGAACTTTTGAAGATGTGCTCAGATTCCCATTCTGCCATGACCAGGTTTGCAAAAATGGGAGCACAAGCTGCTCCCATTGCAACCCCCCTGGTCTGTCTGAAATATTCTCCTTGATGTAAAATGTAGTTGTAATCTAAGACAAGTGACATCATGTCACATAGGAGGCTGGTCTTGTCCCAGGAGAAATCCGTGAACTTCGTTAAACTTCTTTCAAAAAATTCCAACCCTTCAGTCCTGGGAATGCTGGAAAAGAGATCCACAACATCTATGGTCAACAAAATACAGTCAGTGTCGTGTAGTTCTTTCTTGATGGTCCCCAAGAATCTCCACGAATCCTTGATAATGTGAGGGATCCCGTCATATGTCTTTTTTAACCAGCCATCTATCAACTGACCTATTTTGAAGGTTTTCGAACGAGAGCCTGAGACAATAGGGCGGAACGGAGGTTGTTCGATGGACTTGTGCACCTTGGGTATTCCCACCATCTTAGCTAAAACTGGGTGGTCAACTTTTAAAAAAGAATAGGTCTCGTTGTTTATCCTATTGTCGATTAAGTATTCCTCAAGGATAAGATCTATGCGCTTATGTCCAATGTTAACTTGATTTAAGGATATATTTTCGTAATTTCCTGAATGGTACAGAATGTTGTTAATCTCCTGGTCATAATCCTTGGTAGAAAAAATCACGGCTCCTCCTCCCTTATCAGGTTTCATGACTCTGATGTCTTTATTCTGGGAAAGATCCACTAGGCATTTCCTTTCTGTCCTGGATAAGTTGTCCAAAACATCCCTGTGTTGTTGTTTATCTTTGTTGTATGTCCAGTAAATATCATTACAAACCAGGTGTTCAAAGTTCGTCACGTGCGGATTAGCTGTGGGAATGTAAGTACTTTTTTTCTGAAGTGTGGTCCCTGCTATACCTGTGGTTCTATGTGGAAGTAGGGAAGGTTTGTCAAATTGTAGAGCCAGGTTCAATTTCCGACAGTATTTCTTGATTTCTTTGATACTGTCTATGATGTTCCAACCCCTCATAGGTATAAACTTCATACCCTTGCTTAAAAGATGGGCACAAGTCTCATCTATGTCTAGGGTGGTGTAATTAAAAACCTTGAAACCTGCATGAGTAATGATCTTGGGGAAGGTGTCAAGTACCCTGGTGTCAAAAGAGTTCTCAACTGGCATGTTCCTTACCAAAATGTTATCCAACGGATTGGGCTCTACCACTGACGTGTGATGTGGCCCATGCTGTGGGATTGTCTGGACTTGACATCCCTCCATGCCGGATGGTATCTCCCCCCTTGAAAATTTTCATGCCCGCCAGTTTTATCCGTGTCATTCTTCCTGGTCCCATGTCTATCATGTATATCTGTGTCCTTCTGTCTAGGCCAAATGTATGCTCTCTCTTCTCTATATGTCTCTATGTCCCTTTGAAGTTTCTTGTCCTTTCTACTTACACTAGTCTGTACCGACTCCTCTGCATATACAAATTGTTTGGCGTATAATTCCTTCATACCATCATATTCATGATGCTGTAAAATAATGTTTTGAATCATATCCAATTTGTTTACCAATATACTCATTTTGTCATCCATATGCTTAGTTAACAGCTTCATATATTCCTGTCCAAACCCATCAAATAAAGTATTGAACTCTTTTTCCACCTCAACAGTATGTGGAATCCCTAGAGGTAATTTAAAAAATCTAATCCCTTTAGGCACTATGTTAAGTGATAGACATTTCATTAAATAGCTACGATCAATTTTGGTTTTTTTATATGTTTGTAATTTTTTACCAAAATCCAGTATATAATCTTTTAAAGATGTACCATTGTTCCCTAAATAATTATTATTACTGTAGTTTTCTCTTTTATCTTTGTCGAAATAATCCTTATCGTCACATAAAAAACGTTCCAACATTACATCTCTGTTTTTAATTTTGTCTTTTTCTATATTGTCTTTCGCCCTTACTATAAAATCACTGTGTTTATGACAGTTTGCATAAGGACGGCTCGGAGAGTCGTGCCTTACTTTTTTTAGTACAGTACCTTTGTTTTCATATCCATTGGTAGGGTATCCTTGTGTGAATACTTTAGGGCGTGCTCCACCATGCTGATTGTCCAACTTTTTCCTGCACACGCTGAAATCAAAGGTACAGTCCTGTATCGAAAACTCGTGTCTTTCACTAAGGAGATGATCTTCGTCCGTATGTACTAAATCGAGTGTTTGGAATACATCCTCTTGGTTACCAATTTGCGTGTCATCCTTATGCCCCGTTGTATGTACTGCTTCTTGTATCGCATCCGAATCCAGTAAAGCTTTAGGAAAGCTGCAATCCGGTGTGCTAACCTTGTTGTAGTCAAGCAGTCCCTGCCGACGCTTCCGCATCTGCGTACCATGATCCTTCTTTGTTTTGATAACATCCGCTTCGTCCTCTGACGTGCGTCAGGGACTGCTTGACTACAACAAGGTTAGCACACCGGATTGCGGCTTTCCTAAAGCTTTACTGGATTCGGATGCGATACAAGAAGCAGTACATACAACGGGGCATAAGGATGACACGCAAATTGGTAACCAAGAGGATGTATTCCAAGCACTCGATTTAGTACACACGGACGAAGATCATCTCCTTAGTGAAAGACACGAGTTTTCGATACAGGACTGTACCTTTGATTTCAGTGTGTGCAGGAAAAAGTTGGACAATCAGCATGGTGGAGCACGCCATAAAGTATTTACACAAGGATACCCTACCAATGGATATGAAAACAAAGGTACTGTACTAAAAAAAGTAAGGGACGACTCTTTGAGCCGTCCTTATGTAAACTGTCACAAACACTGTGATTTTACAGTAAGGGCGAAAGACAATATAGAAAAAGACAAAATTATAAACAGAGATGTAATGTTGGAACGTTTTTTATGTGACGATAAGGATTATTTTGACAAAGATAAAAGAGAAAACTACAGTAACAATAATTTTTTAGGGAACAATGGTATATCTTTGAAAGATTATATACTGGATTTTGGTAAAAAATTACAAACATATAAAAAAACCAAAATTGATCGTAGCTATTTAATGAAATGTCTATCACTTAACATAGTGCCTAAAGGGATTAGATTTTTTAAATTACCTCTAGGGATTCCACATACTGTTGAGGTGGAAAAAGAGTTCAATACTTTATTTGATGGGTTTGGACAGGAATATATGAAGCTGTTAACTAAGCATATGGATGACAAAATGAGTATATTGGTAAACAAATTGGATATGATTCAAAACATTATTTTACAGCATCATGAATATGATGGTATGAAGGAATTATACGCCAAACAATTTGTATATGCAGAGGAGTCGGTACAGACTAGTGTAAGTAGAAAGGACAAGAAACTTCAAAGGGACATAGAGACATATAGAGAAGAGAGAGCATACATTTGGCCTAGACAGAAGGACACAGATATACATGATAGACATGGGACCAGGAAGAATGACACGGATAAAACTGGCGGGCATGAAAATTTTCAAGGGGGGAGATACCATCCGGCATGGAGGGATGTCAAGTCCAGACAATCCCACAGCATGGGCCACATCACACGTCAGTGGTAGAGCCCAATCCGTTGGATAACATTTTGGTAAGGAACATGCCAGTTGAGAACTCTTTGACACCAGGGTACTGACACCTTCCCCAAGATCATTACTCATGCAGGTTTCAAGGTTTTTAATTACACCACCCTAGACATAGATGAGACTTGTGCCCATCTTTTAAGCAAGGGTATGAAGTTTATACCTATGAGGGGTTGGAACATCATAGACAGTATCAAAGAAATCAAGAAATACTGTCGGAAATTGAACCTGGCTCTACAATTTGACAAACCTTCCCTACTTCCACATAGAACCACAGGTATAGCAGGGACCACACTTCAGAAAAAAAGTACTTACATTCCCACAGCTAATCCAAGACGTGACTTAACTTTGAACACCTGGTTTGTAATGATATTTACTGGACATACAACAAAGATAAACAACAACACAGGGATGTTTTGGACAACTTATCCAGGACAGAAAGGAAATGCCTAGTGGATCTTTCCCAGAATAAAGACATCAGAGTCATGAAACCTGATAAGGGAGGAGGACCCGTGATTTTTTCTACCAAGGATTATGACCAGGAGATTAACAACATTCTGTACCATTCAGGAAATTACGAAAATATATCCTTAAATCAAGTTAACATTGGACATAAGCGCATAGATCTTATCCTTGAGGAATACTTAATCGACAATAGGATAAACAACGAGACCTATTCTTTTTTAAAAGTTGACCACCCAGTTTTAGCTAAGATGGTGGGAATACCCAAGGTGCACAAGTCCATCGAACAACCTCCGTTCCGCCCTATTGTCTCAGGCTCTCGTTCGAAAACCTTCAAAATAGGTCAGTTGATAGATGGCTGGTTAAAAAAGACATATGACGGGATCCCTCACATTATCAAGGATTCGTGGAGATTCTTGGGGACCATCAAGAAAGAACTACACGACACTGACTGTATTTTGTTGACCATAGATGTTGTGGATCTCTTTTCCAGCATTCCCAGGACTGAAGGGTTGGAATTTTTTGAAAGAAGTTTAACGAAGTTCACGGATTCTCCTGGGACAAGACCAGCCTCCTATGTGACATGATGTCACTTGTCTTAGATTACAACTACATTTTACATCAAGGAGAATATTTCAGACAGACCAGGGGGGTTGCAATGGGAGCAGCTTGTGCTCCCATTTTTGCAAACCTGGTCATGGCAGAATGGGAATCTGAGCACATCTTCAAAAGTTCTTATTACAGTCATATTGCTCTTTACGTCAGATACCTAGATGACATCTTTATTGTGTGGAGGGCATCGGAAGACAAGTTATGGGAATTTATGACCTTTCTCAATCAAACAGTGGATTTCTTAAAATTCACATTTGATTACAGTTACAAAGAAATGTCTTATCTGGATGTTTTACTAACCAAAAACGAAAGTGACTTCTCGTCTAGAATTTATAGAAAACCAACATTTTCCAACGATTATGTCCATTACAGCAGTAATCATCCCCCCCATATTTTCAGCAATATAGTCAAAGGGCAATGCATCCGGGTGGCTAGGATGACATCCAACAAAAGTATGGTGGAAACTGAAATGGGCATTATCAAGGACATGTTCATTACGAGAGCATATCCATTGAAGATGGTGGAAGGGGCTATCAAATACGTTACCCGGGAATGGGGTAAAAGATACATTCCACTATTAGGTACCTTTCAACCAACCACCAAAGAAGATATACTTGGTACATCAGCGGGAAGGGTATGCGTACTTATGTATTCCCCTAAAACGCACTTGATTCAAGAGATATTGGATAGACACTGGAAAACCTTGATGATCATAGATAAAGAGCAAATTCTTGGTACGAAACCCCGATGTGTCTTTAAAACAGCCCCTAATTTAAAGAGAATATTGGAGAAAGATGGCCACTCTAGGTATAAAGGAGATATTGACAAAGGGACTACCAAATGTGGCAACTGCAAACAATGCAAATATATAAATACAAGCAAAACAATCAAAATAGATGATATATGTCACACCACAATCAGATGTAAAAGGGGGAACTGTAAAAGCAAACAAGTGGTCTATGTGGCCATATGTATAGCATGCAATGCCCATTACATTGGGAAAACTGAGAGACAACTAAATAGACGTATTTATGAGCACCAATACAAAATAGGGAAGAGAGACACCAAGAACGCATTATGCAGGCACATCTTAGACAAAGGTATTGACCACAGTTTCCTCTTCTCTATTATTGAACAGGTAGATAACACACCGTTCGGAGGGGATTGGAAAACAAAGCTAGCACTATGTGAAAGCAAGTGGCAGATTCTGACTGACTCTACTACACCCCCTGGTCTTAATGATTTCATTAGTTTAAAACCTTTTTTGGCTTTAGAATAACATACGGAGAAGCCATTATATCATGAATCATAAATAGGACTATTCTAGCCCATGTAAGCTGAGTGTAATAGTAAATATTTATGCTTGTCACACTAAGACAGTATGAAGTTGTGAACAAAGGTTGAGAACAGTACATTTTATAGTACAGTTTAATATACTACTTAGAACGTATAATTTGTATATATTTTAGCTTTACACTTGAGAATGTTTTCATTAAATATGTATATTTAACATTCGATTCTCAAAAGGATATAGTTAACACAAAGGGATTTGATATTATCTATTGTTTTAATAATGTTTTAACAGTTTTGGCGGTTTTTTAACCAATTTAACAATTAAGGAGCTAATTAATTTATGTATTTAAACTCTGTGTTTGCTAAGATCAGTTGTTCTGATGAAGGCTGGGGACAGCTGAAAGCGCTTAACGTTGAAGTAATAAACCTGTTTGTTTATTTTATCCAAGTGGCAGTGAATTCTTATCCAACAGTCGAGGTCCTGGTATAGTATTGTCAGTTGGGTTCCATCCTCCTCCACCTTGCAGTTCCTGTGTTGTTTTTAGTGACTTTTTGCTGAACCATACTGGGATAACAGATGTAAAATAGCTGAGAGGCTGGGGTGCAAAGCCATACCCATACATGTGACATCATGGCCAGGAAATGACAGTTAACAACCCCAGTATTACCCAGATCACACTCTCTACCCATGTGTCACACACACATGCCTAGGCAACAGCCAATATGTGGGTAGTACACTGCATATTGACCACCGATAGTGACTATGGAGTGATAGCAGTAGGCTACAGAGGGCATGTCACCTTGCCCATCTGTCCAATATGCACGTACATGCATACAGTGCACCTCCCCCATGTTCCCCAATGGACACCTGCACCACCTGTGGTGCCTTCACATGTGACCCACAATGGACATACTATGCCTGAAAACATGCCCTGTATGGACAGATGCCACTGACACCAGGGAATGCTGTTAGCATGCTATCAATGTAGGTGCAGGGTAAACCTGCTGCCAATTATCAGTTCCTGCCACAGGTGAGCAAGACTGGCACATCTGATGATAATCCGTGTTCACAACATGGGCCAGACACCTCAGGTACAGTTCCACATGTCACTGTACATGCATGTGGGAGGTGTGCACATCCTAGACACCATCCATGTCATGGACTAAGGAACACAGACATTGCAGGCAATGCACAGCATTGGCCACACACAATAGTCACCCAGGTGACTGGATGGGGGATGCAGTACCCACCTGTGTGGGAAAATGCAGAAACAACAGCCCTGAGCCACAATGCAGACCATTGTCATGTGGCCTGATGCCAATGTATACCCATCACCTACCCTTGTATAGCTTGCTGGCACAGTTGACCACCACACACCCATGCAGACATGCACCCATGCATGTCAGTACTGGCACCCAGTGTGTTTGTGTGTGTGTTGTATGGTGCGTATGGCCACATCCACACTCACTACAACCCCCATGGGCATACTGAAGCATGCTGTCCAATGTCTGACACCTCCTCATAATCTTTGCCCTTACGACCTCTGTATGACCCATGTGGTGCATGTGATACCTGCACAGTGATGTGTTGTGGCAATCCCACTACTGATGGGTTGTACTCCTGGCCCTGCCAAGTGTGTCAATGTGTGTGCATCACTGTGAGACTGTGGCTGTGTTGACACTGGCACCTGTTCATGCAGACAGGCAGATGTACTTCACCTACCTGATATGTACCGTATCACTGTTGCAGATGTCACTCACCATCACTTATATATTCTGAGTGCTCGACAACAGGTAACCCATGTGGCGCATCCAATAACTACATCTAACTGTGATAGCACTATATAGTTGTTGAAGGTTTGATGGTGTGTGTGCAACAAACATGCTACAGTTTTACTTTTCCACCCCTCCCTGACAGGTATTTGCGTCTCTCTGCCTCTCCCACCCCCTCTCTAGTGGAAGTGGAGACCCACACCTGCTATGATTAGGTGGCAGCAGCATGTGTAGTTTAAGTGATGCTCAGGATCAGATGATGGCCTCTGCACAAATTGTAGCCTCCCCTAGCTGCTTGCATGTGGAACAGTTGTGGTAACATTCCCATAGCCAATTGCATGGAAACACACTCCAATATCTAGGAACATCATGATGGTGTTGGCCCTTTTTATTCACTGTGATCAGGAACTAAATGTGTTTGGCAAACAGCATCTCAGATGGATTGGGGATTTACCTCTAACAACATACACTGTGGAAAGAGGGCAACAAACAGGATGGGGATGTGTCTGACCTGACTACAGACTGTAAGTGCTTCTATACTGCATTTGGAGTAATGTTGGTTTAACAGTGTTTGTCTGGATATGGCTGTCGTACATGTTGCAAAACCTGCCATGTCAGTTCCATGTTTATGATGAATCTCCATCTGCAGGGTCATCTGCAGACTGGCCAGTGGTGTGCCTTTGATTTCATGTGTTAGCCACGGAGAATCTGTCTGTGGACTTCAGAAGGTAGTGTGAGGATTTCACTCTGTAGATGGTGAAGGCCGTGACAGATACTAATTTCATATCCCTCATAGGACATATGTTGCAACAAACCCTGTTACAACAGTGAATGTATGAGGGTATCACAGTAACATGTCAATATTGGCCCTGTGTATGTGCTTCGAGCCACACTTCTGTCAACCTTTGTACATATGTTGACACCATAATTAGTTTCATCATATCTGATAACAAGCCAGTGATATATCAGACTGCTACACATGTTATTTATAGTAGGGGTTATATTTCATGACATAACCTGGACATTCTGTGGATGACTGTATAGTACTGAGGTCTATGTGCTTATGGTGAATGTTGGCAGTGTATTGTTAATATGTACTTTAGCCTGTGTACAGACTGTGGTTGATGTCATTGTCCTAGCTCCCCTACTAGTTGATGTTACATGTCACCCCAGTGCATGGTATCATATTGGCATACATGTTCATACAGCCATACACACACACATGTCTATACATATATATATATATATATATATATATATATATATATATATATATATATGTGTGTGTGTGTATATATATATATATGTATGTATATACATGTCATATATAGATATGTTGTATCTGTTTACAGATTCATATATTTCCACACATACATCTAGATGATGGTATTCATTCTCTGTACTGTTGCATTACTGGACTGGATGATATGTTTGTGAAAACATCAGGATTGTGCATAACTGCTATGACTTAGTGGTAAATCACTTTGTGTATGGTTTGCAGGGTCCTTGGTTTGATCCTTCCAGGAGCTGTTTGTTTTGTTGCTGGGCAGAACACGCCCATTAGCTACAGACAGCTTAAGGCAATTTTTAGCAGTTGTAAGCAGGTCAGCGTGGCGGTAAGCACTGCCTACACAGGTTAAGCAATATAGAAGCTAACTGACTGTAAGTTACTGTAACTGGAAGTTGGCAGTGCTTAGCTCTGTGCAAAGCCACTTACAACGGCTTTAAAGGAGTACTGCACCCACAGACTCAAAAAACACGTTTAAAACATCATGGCATGGTGTTTCCTACACTTTAACAGCACTCTGGGATTATTTACAGGATTTTAAATATTTTTATATGTAATTCCAGACTCTGACCACCTGGAGGCTGGCATATTGATGTGGTTTGGATAAATCAGGTTGCCATCCAGTATCCCAGAAATCATTGTTTGGCTAAAAAATGTTACATCACGCAGGCCTCCGTTTGCCTAAAGTTCCTGTCATTTCATAGATGTTGCATGTGTACAAAGTACTGAGTAAAATAGAACAGTGTAAGTAACATTCCCTGCTGCTAGATGACTACTTAAAACAGAAACAGTGCAAATGCCACAGAACACACTCAAAGTGCTGTTTACTGCTGCCTTTTTTTCTAATTTAGTTTAAATAGCACTAATTTGTGAGACAATGAATTCCAGACCATTTACTTCTCCCCTCCCACATAACACTTAGCTTCCCTAGCTGTCAAAGTCCTGAGGATAATTTGACCTGGTAATTCCATTGATTGGCAGATCTCAGCAGGGTGCTTGAGTCATGTAATTTAATCTTTGCTCTAGCATTTCCTTTGTTAGGGGGGCATTTTTTGCTGCACTATAGCCATGGACTTACTTGACTGCAATCACATCCAGTAAGGTCTTGCACCAAGGAGCTAAAGAATAAAACATTTATACTATTAACCAGTTTAGATCTTTATTAATTTAAGTGTTAAGGTATCACTTCATGCTTCCACCTTGTTAAAAATTGAGATTTACATGTGCAAAGTGTGTTGGTATGCAGTGTTTGCCTGCATATGTTTTTACTCCACTGGTTGGTTTGCAAAAAAAACTTTTGCAGTGTCCCTGGATTTGTCTTTGTACACACAAACCACATTGCTATATTTTCCCCTTCCTTTTTCTTGTGTCCAGAAGTCACTTCTAACAAAGTACAAAGAACATCAAGGTTAACTTACCTTGAATTAGATAATGGATGCCACTACAAAGAATCACTGTTGAAATATTTGTGCATGGACAAAATCCCTTACTAAATCTATTTGCCAGCCTCCAGTTCAATTGGTGCTATGGCTTTAATATACTGGTGTGTTTGCTCATGCCTTCCAAATACCTCCACCATTACATACCACTTTTGCAGTGTAGTAACCATCTGGCATGCCCATACACCTTTAGCCATCAGTATGCAGCTACTCCTGTTCATGAGTATGTGAATTCATTTTCAGACTTAAGGTGTGGAAGCTGCACTGAATAATTCTAGGTGCTTGTTCATGTTTCACATGGTGCTTGCTTAGAGCTACTCTCATGTTAAGCCACTATGAATATGTTGCACTGCCACCTCTGGTACCAGGGTAATGTTTTAATCTTTCTATTCCCACACTGCACACTAGCAGTATCTGGTGCAAATACAACAGAGAAGTATGCAAGCAATACACCACCTAAGCATCATTTGCAGGGCAGAATGTATAAGTATGCATACCAAATTTCTGTGTTTCCAAACATCGGTATTACTACACTACTACTGAATAAAATGAACAGCACTCAGGCTGGGGGAAGGACAAGGGAGCCATGACATCACAGAATGGGTGGGTCTTATTATTTTAGTTAGAATCAGATGACGGATGTGGTGATGTCACTTTGGGGGAGGGAACTGATTAAAAAAAAAAAAGTACCTGCACTGCCTGGCCTCGATGATGTCAGTAATTGTGCGACTCCAGCAAGCTTTATTCAAACGTGAGAGAATCATTTTGTAAGTGAAACCATCACAGTATGAGAAGGTAGGCTTCTGTTACAGAAGTAAGAGGAATTATAAAAATTGTAAATGCTTTATTGTTGTTGCTTTAAAGAGGGCAATTTAAATAGGGAGGAAAAGGGCCGTGAAGTTGAGGAATACATTAGAGAAACCTGTTGCACTCCTTTAAAGTGTCTTAATTGCTCTGTATCCAACAGCCCGTGTTCTGCCCAGCAACAAAATAAACTGTAGATGTATGTCTGTGTGTATATATATTTATATTTAAATGGATATAGCATATCTATATATGTAGATATAGAAATATATACATATATGTATGCCAATATATATACATATATACATAGATACACATACATCTATAGATATATATGTATACATCCATATGTCCACATATATACAGCAATAAATATAAATAAATATATATATATATATATATATATATATATATATATATATATACACACACACATCTTTATATATATATATATATATATATATATATATATATATATGTAAGCATATATATGGTTCACCTTTCAAAGGGACAAGATCATTTCACTGATAGCTGGAAGGTCGAAAGTAGGTTTTCAACATTGCACAATCTTGGAATAAATGCATTGAATGTGCAATGAGCGAATGTCACTATGCATTTGCTCATTGCAGAGTCGGCATTTTGTGTGTAGATTGCACTATAGTGGGGATAGGGAAAATGTCCCTTTCCCCACTTTAGTGCGATTTCGGAGTTAGAATGTTAAAGTAGGGGGGTGTGGGCGGTGCACAGGAGCTTGCCCCCCTGCATTACGATATGTATTCCAACTTGTAGTTTGAAAATCAGTGAATCTGCTTTTCGATTTGCTGGGCTTTGAACTTCGGTGCAATACGAATTGATGGATCTGTCCTTTCAGTTCGCAAAAAGGGCCATGCGGAGAAATGATTGTCTCCCTTTCAAATGTAAACCCATATATATCTATATAGGTATATATGGACATATATCTGTAGATGAAATTGGGAACATAACCAAAACATATATGTCCACATGCACCATTAATGGGTTTGAGAGACCCAAACAACATACATCTGGCACGGATTGGTATCACCCCCACAGCCAAACACGTCTGGCCTGCAATACACCACCAACCTTAACAGATCCCATAACCAGGACCCCACATGACAAGGGCAGTACATGTTAACAGTACTCCATCCTACCTATAGAATGTCAGCCTGGCATTACTAACATATCATGCAGTACAGTCAAGTGAATTGTCATGCTTGGGGGAACCCCCTGGGTAGGCATGGTACATAGCTGGGATCCCTCATACGATCCAATAGGCCTACAGCTGACAATGGATTCACCAATGTTGGCAAGGACAACCACAAATCGACCATATTAGCTGGGAACTACCACCCAGTAGCTTAATGAGCCTGGTCTGCAGGGACATGGAACATATCAACAATGAACCCATGGCCAATGTCACTGGTAATCTTAAAACCCTGGACCCTGCCAATGTTGGACTATGTCAAAGGAAGAGAATACAACCTGAACCTGGTATAGCTACTTGATGCAATCATGACAGGTGTACATGAGGGTTAGTAGGTCAACACAGCCTATGTAGATCATAGCAGGCTTTTGTACACCATCCTACATGTAGGAATGTGTGTGGATGTTAAGGGATCTACCTCCATTCACAGAATATGTTTCCCCCAGGACTGGTTGGTGAATGCCAACATTCCACAGGTGCCATCCCATGGACATACAGCCCTTCACAGGTCATAGATGTGTTAATGCCCTCCTCCACACTGTAGAGGTGTGCAATAATACTGGGGTTGCTATAACTCACTGGGTGTGGCTGTTGTAGACACATCCACCATCATTGCAGTTACTGTTGTGTCTATCCCCCCCCACATAACTGTCTGTAATACTATACAGTGTATGTTATCAGGTTGGTTAGTTGTTGTTTACACCATTCACAGTAGTAGAGCACCTCACACCCTACTAAGGGTAGGGCTATGCCACTGGCATTGGCACACCCATGATATTGATGTGAGGATCGCAGCAGAGTGGGGAAAGGGACATACACCCTGCTGTTGGCATGTTCAATGTCATTCAAATAGCAGACTGCATTTATACCAATGTGTGGTTGTGCCTATCCTGTCTTGGTGGGATTACATGGGCAACATATGTGTTATCTGCATGGGGATATACCTCCATGTGTACAGTCTTTGCTCTGTACTGCATCCAAACCAAAGGCCCTGTGTGTTGTACCCAGCCATGTCATGTGTACCACCCACTACATTTACTGGTGTCCACTGTAGAAGGCCTGCTGACACCACTACACCCATCAGCCATGTGGCACATGGACAACCACAACACAATCAGAACAGATAATGGTGAAAACAATACAACATTGTTAATTACAGCTATAATGCATCATGGCTGCACAGCTACACCTTCCAGGATGTTAGCATTTCACTTTACTGCTGACAACATGCTACACAGCATTCCATTGCTACACTGTTGTACAGTCACCCTGTGCATTAGCACCATATTAGCCTGTCACTGCATTGATGTTACTGATGACGGGATGTGACACAGGTACCATCATATGCACAGGGTGTGTTGTTGGTTTGCCAGAGGCCTAGGCTGAGTCATACAACTGACAACGTGTGTATGTGTGAGGGGGCTGAGTAGTGTTATGGGCCAATGGTAATCTTGTGTTGCTCTCAACTGTGTGCCTATCCATATGATAGCCAGAGGATTGGCTCTTAGGTTTTGTCTGTGCACCACACAGGTATTGTCCCAGATATATCAGTGGCATTCTGTCTGTTGAGTGCTATTAGTACATGGCTACATCTATTTGTATTTCGATTTCCTATTTCTGCATATGGATATGTTGCAACAAATCCTGTATCACCAGCAGTTTCCATGGTGTGTAGCAGCAATAATGCAAATATGGCCCTATGCTCCTGCCTCTGTCCTCCACATATATGACAGTCTTTGTCCTGCTGTGATACAGACAGGGGTTGTTAGGTAATGGCCTATCATTATTTACTGCTAACATTACTGCTATATTCCCAGTCATGTCATGGACTCCTACACCAACTGTTGGGCAAAGTCCATATATATGGGGGCAACAGCTGTACAACACATATGTCCCTTGTACATTCTAAAGGTCAGTGTGTGGTACACAGTGTTCCTTACCCTTGTACAGCCTTTTATGGGGGGGGGGTCAATGCCATTAACCTAGGATGTGACACCTTTTCAGGGATATAAGTGTTAAGACAAGGGTCATTCACTGTGATAGTGAGATGTTAGGTTAAGCAATGTTATGTAGGGGATACTGTGACATTACCACAAGTGCTACATTTCCTCCTAGGGCTTGACTACAGGGTGTAATTGGAGGCTGCTGAACTACATCTGTAATTGTTGATTGTTACTTATCTTGAAGGCAAATCCTGTGTCTACTGTTGTACTAAATGAAGGCCTTGGCCTGGACTGCATAGTATGGTATATATCCACATTGCTTGCATCTACTGTTATGTGTGGGCCTTGCATTCATCATTGATTACATATTTCAATGTTTATGTGTCAGTACTGGCATACATTATTGTATAGTACACAAATAAAGGTTTTCTGTGTATGCATACCTGTGTGTCTTGTCATGTCCTTTGAATTGTGGGTGGGTATATGTTTAATGTAAGTATTCTCATTTGTGGGAATGGTTGCCACACTACACATTTCACAGGTGCCAGTTACAGGGCTTGTGGCTGAGGGATATACTTTGCAGCCACTACTTCCACACTACTTCTACATATGTATGGCTACTAATACCTTTTGTCTGTGTATAAGTGTATGTACCTATATATACCTCATATAGCTATATCTCTAAATATGTATCTATATATATGTATCTATATTTATATCTATCTATATATATATATATATATATATATATATATATATATACATATGAACATATTTATCTGTGTATATACAATTGATGTTATATAATTATTTGTGAGTCATATATATATATACGGTACATGGTCGAGACCAAACATTCGAAATTTTGAGTGCTCGAAGATAGACTTTCAACGGCACTGTACAGTGCAGATAGGGAGAATTTCCCTTTTCTGCACTGAGGTGCCATCTAGGAGTTGGTAGGGGGTGTAGAGGGTGCAGGGTGGCTTGCCCCCCTACCTACACTGTTAAACTGTTTTTTTCTGTGCTTTCCTTTTATTTATTTATTTTTTTATGTTCGAACATCCAAATGTCGAACATTTGGTCTCAACCATGTAATGTTCAACATTTTGGATGTTCGAACATTTAAACTAGACTATATATATATATATATATATATATATATATATATATATATATATATATACATATAGCTGTCTATCTGTATACATTTACAGATATATATCTGTCCATATGTCCATGCATGTTCGGCCCATATTGCAGCCTGTACTTCATTCTCTTGGCAATTGACATGGATGATTGCAGCAGTGAAGTCAGTAACTAGTGCCGAAACTTTTGTTTTAGACTTAATCTCTTTTGACATATGTGTTCTAATACATATAACTGTGTAACTAACAACATTGTAAGTGTAATAGAGCAGTAGTTGACATATATCCCTATTTGTACTTACATTGTGGCACAGTTTGTCCAGACTTCTTGCATTAACAGGTTGTGTGGTATGATATTACTACATTTCCTGTACTGTTGACTGATTGTGCTGGATGGTATGTTTGTGAAAACATCAGGGTTATGTATATCTGCTATGGTTTACTGGTAAATCACTTTGTGTATGGAGTGCAGGTTCCTGGGTTTGAGCCTTGCAGATGCAGTTTATTTTGTTGCTGGGCAGAACATGGGCCGTTGGATACAGAGTGATTAAGGCAATTTAAAGCTGTTGTAAGTGGCTTTGCGCAGGTTTGCACAGTGCTAAGCACTGACAACTGTCATTTACAGTTTCTTACAGTCAGCTTCTCATACTCATACATGCTCAGTGTGGGATTAAGAGGTCAGGCAGCGTGCCTTCATTAATATGCATGGTGCGCTGCCATCCTCCTCCTAAACTGCCACTTCCATGCAGGACTAGACTCGTCCTGCACGGAAGATTAGTATATATATATATATATATATATATATATATGTATATATATATATATATATATATATATATATATATATATATATATATATATATATATATATATATATATATATATATATGTATATAGGTATAGAAAGCAAACAGCTTTATATGCAATGAATACTTATGTTCTATAAGAGCTTGCTACGAGATCAAAATAGTAACAGTTTACCTGATATGATGGTGATGTGACAAGAAGTACACAATAAAGAGAAAAACATTTTACTTTAAAAAATGTTGCAAGACAGATAAGGATGAAAGTAACATTTTATTTTTTAGAAGATGTGGTTTTGAGAACCTTTATTTTATTTTACTTTTTTTCACATCTGACCAAGTGTCTTTTTCTGGTGATCTTTTAGAGGTGGAAGGTAACCAATCCATATCATCTGAAAAGGAAATGAGGGGAATACAATAAAGCCTACATTGAGTGATTTTTTGAGTAGGCATAGTGGCATGGCCCTAACATGGAAGCTGGCAGTCGAGCAATCCAGTAAACAGAGCGAAGAGGTTGCATGAGCGTGCAGACAATGAAGTGTCTGTGGAATGCAAATCACCTCATAATCAGGTGAAATCCATGCAAATGAGGTTGATTTGTGATCCAATAAGCAGAAAGGTACCTGTGTAGGAGCAGTGTTGGTGTCAGAAATGCACACGGAAAATAACCGTGTACAGAAATGTAAAAATTATACAGCGGCCCAAAAAGAAGGTAGGATATTGCAGTGTAGGCATGGAAATGCCCAAAACTATGCCCAGTGAGTCCAAAAAGCAATGCAAATCATTATAAAAATATACATTTTTAATACACATATTATATTTGTGTGGCACGCAGCAACGCTCAAGCATGCCGTTATGCAAAAAAAAAAATTAAAATGTTGAAAAACTGAAAATAGGAAATTTGCAAAAATAATGCATTATAGTGCCCTGCATCCAGAGTGTGTAATGTAGGTTTCAGTGGCTACTAAGGAGGCAGGCCCTGGAGTAGTGCAGTATCCAGGGTATATGCAAGGATCTGTATGCAAATGAGCTGGGGTTACTGAATAGCAAATATGGGCCACTGTGTCCGCAGATAAAACCCATGTAGGACCAGAACCATGTTGGTGTTAACAGGCAGCTGACATCAAAATGGGGTGTGTCATGCTATGTTGAAACAGATTGGAGCTCAGCGGTGCCTGTTTGCACTCAGCTAAGCATAACTAAGCAGGGGGGTGAGTCCAGTGCTCCTAAGCTGTGTTTAGCCCCTGGACACATGTTTTAGATGGTTTAAGCTAAGTTGACTGTGCCTGTGCAAGGGGGTGTGTCTGAACTCCTAGCACTGTTTATACTAGTGTCGCTGGTTTGCATCCTGCACCACAGTGCTTAGTAGGGAAAGGAATTAAAAAAAAAAAAAAAGCCTGGGAAAGCCAATCAAGTATAAATGACTGATAAGCCCTGTTCCACTGACACTGGGCCATTCAAAACCTTCACTGATAAACTTGGCAGGTGGAATGCATCATAGTCAACAAATCATACAGGCTGCATCTGCAGCACACCACTATAAAGTATGCATACACCCTTCAATCTGATTTTTTCTGAGATACTCTGCACCATGGGAGTACACACTTGGGAATTTTAACTGACAAAATGATAGGGGCTGCTGCTCTGCTACATCTGTATGTGCTAGAGGCTGAGGTCAGTGCTGGTGCTGATGCTGACTAGGGGCCAAGACTGAGAAGGAGAAGAGTGTTCAGGCCCAGGGTAACCTTCCAGGGGCTCCATGAACTGGGGATAGTAGAGCACTACAGGGTGGACAGGGACATACTACAATAACTCACCAAGCTTTGCTGTCCTCAACTCAGACTCAGAGCCAACAGAGGGGAACCCATCCCAGTAGAAACAAAGTTATGTGTAGCCCTTAGAATACTAGCTACAGGTACTTTTCAAAGACCTACTGGGGACATGATAGGAGCCTCACAGGCATCTGCATCCAGGGTTATCCACCAGTTCCTGGCTGCCATGCAAATACATGCCAGTGAGCACATATATTCACCTCACACCCCTGAGGAGAGGGCTAGCAATATGCATCTCTTCCACTGTGTAGCACACTACCCTGAGGTACTGGGTGCCATAGACTGCACTCATGTGCACATCAAAACACTACCTGGTGAGGAGGGTCGAGTCTATGCAACCGCAAGGGGTATCACCAACTGCCAGGTCATGTGTAATGCCCAAGGCATTATCATGAATGTGTGTGCTGGCAGCCCTGGCAGTTATCACAACTCCCAAATCTGACACTCATTACAGCTGTACCAGACACTTGCTGGGGGGACATCCCATATGGCCATCTACTGGGGGATGCTGGCTATGCACTGGAACTGTGGATGATGACACCCATCAGAAATGCACACATACCTACCAAAGAACATCGTAATGAGGCACACACAGAAATGAAGAACGTCATAGAGCATGTGTTTGGGCTGCTCAAGTCACAGTTCCACTGCTTCAATATATCCAGAGGAGCACTGCAGTACTCTCCAACCACATGTGCACACATGTTCACAGTATGTGCCATGCTAAACAATATCATCCTGCAGAAACAGCTGCTGCAAGAACATCACAGGGAAGGGACTCACAGCCCCTCACCAGTGCCAAGGTCCCCACAGCCACAGGGAGACACATAGGAGGAACCCTCTGAGCCTGTCCCTGTTAGGCAGACATAGGCATGCCCGGTATGCCCTGGACTTGGCAAAGAGGCAACGCATAGCACATGTACTGACATCTTAGGGACCTAGGGACTGACACCTCACTCTGACTCACATATGTAGTAAAAAGGATGCCAGCCACACCACATAACCTGTAGCTTACCATGTACTGGCTATGTACTGCATGCATCCAACAGAGTCAGCCCTGAAGCACTGTTATCTCAACTGCGGCAGGCACAAGGTAAGTCACTCTTCTTTACAAGAAATGTATTGGGTACTAGACTAAAATAGCATATGTATGGACCTGCCACATGTATGCAAGGGAATAGAGTGGGCTACTGGGATACCTGCAGACAACTGACAGCTATGTGGGACAACAGGAACTCTCTGCCCAATACCGCTGCCCCATAATATGCAGTAGGCCCCAAGGCAGCAAAACCCACTGCACTATACGAGAAAAGTGACAAACAGTGGGGTCATAGGACAGATGCATGACTGTCAATGCTAGAGTCCCCTATCTCCAATGCACCCATGTTCCCATGCAACTGCAGTAACATTATATTTGCAAGGTAATAGCAGTAGACCACACAATCCCAGGGCTGTCCCAATCAACC
Organism: Protopterus annectens; assembly: GCF_019279795.1. Classification (NCBI taxonomy): domain Eukaryota; kingdom Metazoa; phylum Chordata; order Ceratodontiformes; family Protopteridae; genus Protopterus; species Protopterus annectens. The sequence goes on along the minus strand of NC_056744.1, from coordinate 1,492,965,920 downwards.
TGGTGACATGTTCCATTTCCACAATATGTAGGGGTCAATGTGCTATGTATGTCTGTGGTCGATAGTGTCAGGAATTAAACTGCACTGTCTGGTGGCTGTTGTGGCTTAGTGGGCTAAGTACATTACCATGGTTGATGGTGTTCATGATTAGAGACTGGCTGCACCTACTATTCTGCATGCGAGCTACACCTATGGTAGGAGTTCTGCAGACTGTTCATATGTCACTATTTGTTACTGCAAGAAAGCTAGACAAAGCTAGAGACAATGGATGGACAGGGGGCCACAGATTTGGATAGTACGCAGCTCTGAGTAACCTAGACAGTGGCTAGTAGAACAGCAGGTTGTAACAAGCCAGAGTAGCAGCAGGATGTAAAGACCTTCACGTAACCCTGTTAGTACTTACAACAAGTCAGTGGGCACCATCATACCTTTCAAATGTACAGAGTTTTGCCTCATATTTCTGGTCCATTTTTCATAACATTGCAGTTTTCTGGTAAACTAGTGGTAAATCAATAAAGGTTGATGTTAGAAAATAATGACAGACATTTGAGATGCAGACTGTATACCCTTCAGAATATTCATGCTAATACAAAGCCTGTTATTCTACCAACTGTCTATGTTTGTCTACGCTTGTAAGAGAAATATTATAAAATTATCCCTATTTTTGGGCCTGTATCCCACTTTTATATATGGCTTTTTCCAGATGTTTTGCTCTAACAGGTTGAGAGGTATGGGCACCATGTAGCATTATAATACCAATACAAACTGTCTGAGGACCAGGGCAGACATATGGGGAGCAATGCTGAATATCCTGCAAAACAGGTACAGTCAGAGGTGTGAAGTCTGTAACCCTATGTGCGGTGTTACATCTTGTACCCCAGTCACAGAATACCTACAACTACATAGAGCAGCAACTGTGGACAAAGCCAGGAACAGGAGTGGGACAAAGGCCCACATATAAGGAGAAGGGTGAACTGCTGGCCAGACAAATGTAGAAAGTGCAGAGTAGAACAGGTCATGCACTAGCATGGATTCCCTGCTGTGTCTGGAGTCAGTAACTCAATTGTCTATCAGCAGTTCCTTACATCAGTATATAATGATCTGCCACTGATGTACCAAGAAATCACATTGCTATGTAAAACGTACCAGACATATCATGAACAACCCTGTTCAGTCTAATACAATCTGTACACACCCCAGGTATAAGTCAGATATTACAGCCAGCACACAGCTGAGGAATCCCTTGGCCATTATATTAGGGAGGTGCTGGACTGTTTAACCAGGTGCAGCAGCCAACTGGCTGTAGCATATAAAATCTCGGACTGGAGTGCAGGTAGGTCTGGACTGGAGTCCCCTTGTAAGTACTGACGGTCACACTGGGCATGCTCCTACACTGAGCTAATTTCAGCCCATGTCTGAACCCTCATCTGCCTATAGAAATGAGATGTCAATATATCTTTGTGCATACAGGCAGCTATGTATACCTGTCTCTGCCTATCCCCATCAGACATGATTACCCTTATCTATCAGTATGTGTCGCATACAAAATATATATGTATCTGTAGAGTTTTATATAGATACACACATATATATATATATATATATATATATATATATATATATATATATTATATATATATCATATATAGAGAGACAGACAGGGGAGGAGTGACAGAGAGAGAGACACACACACAGAAAGGTATACAATGATGTAGTGCTGCAGCCACTTGCACACCAGTTGTTACCAGTGGCATGTGCAACTAGTATGGTGAGCTGTAGTGTACATTAGTAAGTAGGTAGGGGTTCTAATCTCACATCAGCCACTGTGTATGTCTGTATGTATGGATATTCCACATACAGCAGTATACACACACCCAATAGGCATATGTCTGTGCAATGGTCAAACATTTTAGTGGCCTACCTGTCAACAGCTGCTGAAGTCATCCACCCCAACAGCAGTGGCAGACAGTCTCCAAGCACATAAGCTCTGTGGTGCATGCAGTATGTATGTGGCACTATACTCTATGCAACTAGATACATAGGGGTTCTAATACCAATAATGGCAACTCAGTGAGAGTGTGTGTATGTGCGTAAATATATCCCCTCACAGCAGTGTATCTGTCTGGTCTATGTGTGTGCAATGCTAATACATTCATGGCCTGCCTACCTGTTAACCTCCATATTACCTTACTTTACAGGGCCTGCTGATGTCATCCACCTTAGAAGTACAGTTAAACACTCTCCAAGCGCATAAGGTCAGTGGTGCATGCACTAAGTGTATAACACTGTAGTATATATATATATATATAGATAGGTGGGGGTTCTAATCCCAGCAATGGGAACTCTGTGAGTGTGTGTGCTGTGTGTAAATATATCCCCTTGCTTCAGTGTGTCTGTCTTGTCTATGTGTATTCAATGCTAATACATTTTAAGGCCCGTGTTTACTTGTTAACCCCCACATTGCCTTACTTTACAGGGCCTGCTGATGTCATCTACCTTAGAAGCACAGTTAGACACTCTCCAAACACATAAGCTCAGTGGCGCATGCAGTACGTATGTAGCACTGTAGTGTATATATCTAGATAGGGAGGGGTTCTAATCCCAACAACAGCAGCAACTTTATGTGTGTATGTTATACAATGTTAAGGGCCTGTTAACCCCCCTAATGTGTGTGTACCCCCCATTGGCAACCTTTTCACGGCCTACTGATGTCTGTGGCACATGCGAAAAGTACGTAGTGCTATAGTGTATATAACTAGATAGGTAGGGGTTCTAATCTCAAAACCAGAGTGTATGTGTATTTGTAAGCATATCCCCTTGCAGCTGTGTGGTTGTTGTGCCTGTGTGTGTGTGTGTGTGTGTGTGTGTGTGTGTGTGTGTGTGTGTGTGTGTGTGTGTGTGTGTGTGTGTGTGGTGTGTACATATACCCACTTGCAGCGGTGTGATTGTGTTAGGATTACCACCTGTCCTACTGTGCATGTTGCAGTCCATGTTTGGTCAGGTGTGTCCATTGAAAACAAGTAAAACAATACAAATGTCCCAAGAGTATAGGACAACAAACATTTCCTACATTTTTCTAATAGTTGCATAAAACATGAAACACCTACATATTATGAGAAATAGCATAATCTAGGCAAATGCCACAAAAATAAGCTGTTATATTACAAAAAAAGTGAAGCTCTGTCCATTGCACTCACAGTAGGTATGGTTTGTCCTGCCAACTCACACATTACTACAAAAAGCGTCCCACATTGGGTATTTGGTAAAGTGGCAACCCTAGTCTGTAATGCCTATGTGTGTGTAATATGTATAAATTATGAGGCTCTGTGAGTAGCTGTTGCCCCTAAATAACCCACATGTATCTAGACATGAATGCTACCTGCCACCACCTACATTTGTAGGTACTGACCAAGTTTGTGGATGACTGTAAGTTGGGTGCTGTCTGTAATTGACTCCCCAAATGATGTCAGCATACTGCAAGAGGGTCTTACATCAACTACAGACTGGTGCTAAGGTCCTGGCCTCAAGCTAAATGCAAAAAAGTATCATCATACCATTTGGCAAAGACACAACCACACTGTTTAGCACATCAATGGCAGCCCCCTAAACAGACAACCTGTGTTGAGAGACATGGGTACTCAGGTTGACAATTTCACATTCAACCATTATGTAGCTGCACTGGTCAGAAAAACTTTGTACAAGGTTCATCCCATAGGTAAAGGGATTGCATCCAGAAAAAAAAGTGGTCATTACCTCGCTATAGTCCTCACTCCATAGATCAGTATTTTACTACAATGCCCCATTTGGTATGTGCCTATCCAGACATCTGCACCAACTGGAAAGGCCATGGAAATACCTCACAAAGGTAATCCATGGCCTCCAACACCTGTCCCATGCAGACAGGTGCAAATCACTATTTCTCCACTCTGTATCAGACAGGTTGCTCACAGGTGGGCTGTGTTACACCTACAAGGCAATGATGGACCCTGCCCTACTACAGCTGCCCCATATCTGTAAGTCTAACTCCTTGCCCATTACCTGCACGATATGCCTGAATCTGATATGCGACATCAACACAACCTGCTGGAGAGACAGGTTTTTCTCGCAGAGGTTGCCCTGTCTTAGGAATATACTTCCCATGCACATCAAACAGAGTACCATGCTGATCCTCTTCAAGCACAACCATGATGAGTGGATGGGAAACCACAAATCTTTTCCAGGGGTCCCACCTCTGTCCCTCATTCACAGGGGCAACAGGTGCTGACTGATATTTCTTTCTGGGGATAAACTAATGGCTAGGCTTGTAAGAGCCCCAGGGCCATTACTCTAGTAACCTCCTATGATCCTATGAACCTATGATCCTACTGAACTCCCAGGTGACATGTATCAAGAGTAGCATGCTGTGTCACAGAGTAAGCATGCAGGATTACACTGTCTGCCTCCATTGTCCCTCACACACTGTTCTACATATACTCACCTAGGTAATCATGCACATATACAGCCGTACCTTGGCAAAGTCACATTTCTTCCTTGCCACTATGCCATCCTGAGCCACCGTATTGACACCAGTTCTCCATGACGTACACACACACACACACACACACACACACACACACACACACACACACACACACACACACACACACACACACACTCCTGGAACAGAAACAGAAAAAGGTGTGGGAGACAACAGTCAGTCAGCAATACTACCACCAATGCAGCATCATGGAACAAATCCAACTAAAATACTTCCACTAGATAAAGCAGTAGAGTACTTCAATAATGTGTTTCTTAGTACTCTCAACAGTCTTGCCCCTATATGAACAAAATGAATTAAGCATAACCATGCCCCTTGGCTTACAAAAAGTACTAAACAGATTCTCATAGCTAAAGACAGAGTATGGAATGAATGGCATAAAAATAGCACCCCACAAAATGAAATAAATTACAAACAACTCCGTAAGACTGCTAAAAAGCTAGTCATTACTGACAAAAGAAACTATTACTCCACTCAACTAGACTCCCAAAACAACAATCCACAAAAGTCCTGGAACTCTATTATCTTACTCCTTAACCCTGGAAACCAACAAAATCCTATATCATCCCCTGATAAAGACTCACTAGAAATTGTCCAGGCCTTTAACACCCAATTCTTTGAAACTATTCAAAAACTTGTCAATGACTTTGCTACTCAAACAAACTCTACCTCAAACAGATCAGATAGTAACACAAATCCCCCCTCTCCTGAGTCAAACACAAGCTCCCCCCTTTAAATGACACCTCAGATAGCAACTCACTCATTAGTACTTTTACTATACAACCTATGCCCACCTTTCTATTACATAAACTATTAAAGTAATGCCATGCTCCCCCTCTGCCGACAAACTTCCAGCAGAATGCTTAAAAATTGCTTCAGATGCTATAGCATACTCTGTTAGCATTCTCATAAATCGATCCATCTCTGAATCATACATTCCACAACTTTGGAAAAAATCCATTATAACTCCGCTACATAAAGGTCGTAATGCTAGTGATCTATCTAATTACCAGCCCATCTCTATACTCTCTCCCCTATCTAAAATCCTAGAAAAGTGTATACACACTCAACTGTTAAAATACCTCATCAACAATAACTTACATGCCCCCACTCAACATGACTTCCACCCTGCACACAGCACTACCACTGCCTTACTTTCATTTACCAACACACAGCACTACCACTGCCTTACTTTCATTTACCAACACTGTCAACAAAACCTTAGATGCTGGTCTAATAACCTCTGTTATCCTATTGGAGCTATCTAAGGCTTTCAATACAGTATCAAACCCTAAACTACTACTACAACTAAAGTCCTTAAATTGTTCCCCACATTCACTGGCTTGCTTCTCCAAATATCTTTCTGACAGGAAACAATCTGTCAGATGGCAAAACAAGAATTCCGAATATCTCCTAAACAAAACAGGAGTTCCCCATAGGTCCATTCTTGGACCACGGTTATTTAACATTTTCATCAATAACCTCCACTGTTATTTAACATTTTCATCAATAACCTCCACAAAGCTTCCCACCTCAGTACTCTCTTCCAATACATGGATGATTCTATGAGAATCTCCTCTGCCAACAACTTGTCAGATCTTCAATATCTAACACAAAAAGCCTTTACTTCTATTGAATCCTGGCTAAATGATGCCCAACTTCTACTCAACCCAAAAAAATCTAAACTCCTAATATTCTCATCCAAACTTTTAAATCAACACTTCAAAATTATCTCACAAAACAATACCGAAATAGAAAAAGTAAAATCATCAAAACTTCCGGACATCACAATTGATGACAAACTCTCCTTCAATAACCACATCCATAATGTAATCAAGAAAAGGGTCTATATTGAATCAGCGAATGCTTAAAAAAGTGAATGCTGATTCATTGACCCTATTTCAGCGAACATTGAAAATCCCAAACATCCAGAACAGCAATTTTTTTCTCAGGGAAAAAAAATCACTGGGCCGGTTTCGGGAGTTTGCCATTTCCTCCACTGTGGTGCGATCTCGGAGTTGGTATATTTAAATAGGGGGGGTGTGGGAGGCGAAGCCCCCCACATTAAATAATGTTTTAATTTTTTTTTGTTGTTTGTTTTTTTTTGCGGAATAGTGATTTTTTTCCCTGGGAAAAAAAACATTGTTCCGAGTGTTCAGGATTTTCAGAGTTCACTGAACTAGGGTTGATGAATAAGCATTCGCTTTTTTAAGCATTCGCTTATTTAATATAGACCCCTTGATAAGCTATACAGGCATAAACATTTTATGAACACTTCCACCAAGTTAAAGCTGGCCAACTCTCTTCTCCTCCCCACCCTTCTTTATGGTAACCCCATTTTTACTAACATACATACAGCTCTGAAAAATAAATTACAGTCCTTAAAATAGCAACATTTGCCTGCAACATGCCATCTCAAACCCATCCTTGCCTTCCCATAAAAAGTATAAAACTGGCTCAACTTCTCCCACTATCTACAATACACCCAACTAACACTTACCCAGAAACTACCCCAACTTTTGCCCCTCTTTTCAGACCATTTTACATGCATACATACACCCCTACACATAATCTTAAGTCCTTAAGCAAACAGCTCCTAAGCATATCTAAGCCCAACAAATGAGCAGGAAAAAGCCTCTATTCCTTTATCATTGCCAAAGCTTGGAATACACTGCCCTCTTTAATTACTCAAATAGACTCCTTAAATGCATTCAAAACTGCACTAAAATCCCATTACCTCTGTATTCAAACATGTTCCTGTATCCACTCTCTTAAACCTCCATAACAGGTCACAGTCTCTGTCACTAGTCTCCATCAAATAATGTCCTTTAGTTCACACACACACCTTTGTTTTTGTTCCTAAATGTTTCTTTTACTGTAGCTCTAGATTCTGTTATTCTACATGCTACATTATTCTGCTCTTGCAGCAGCCTTATGGACCAAAGGTTTTACCAGAAAAAAAAAAGAGAGAGAGATATGAATGTTGTTTATACAGGCCTGTACATGCTTATATTTTCTATACTGCAACTACCTTAAACGTCTGTTAATACTTGTTATTATGTATGATGTTTACCTGAACTGGCAACTGATGTCCCTTATACTTTGTATATACCTACTCATATGATGTCATACCATATTTTGTAACCATTTTTGGAGCTTTTCTCCCTGGGCCTCCACTGAAAATTGGTTCCTGACCCAGCAGACTTTCCCGATTATCAAATGTCAATAAATAAATAAATAAATGTTCCTAAACTTTGATGTGTACTCATGACATGCCAGCAGAAAGCAATTTACAGGGCATAACACTACTGCACTGCAAACTGTCATTAAATGTACTATGGTCACCCTGAGCATCAGACACATATTTGTATGTAATTACATCAATGGTATGGATAACAGAATGTAGCACAGGTACCATCACATGCACAGGGTGTGGTGTGGAGTTGCCAAAGGCCTAGTGCCACACAGCTGACATTGTGTGTGCATGTGTCTGGAGGGGTGCTGATCAGCTAGGCCATGGAGAGGAGCTGTGTGTGATTGTTGGTGACCTGCATGTGATAATGATGTGTGAGTGTGTGCGTGTACACAGTCAAGCCATGTGCTAGCCCTACATGAGTTTATGTTGGACAGCTGTAGACCATAGATGGCAGAATGTACAGTTCACTGTCTCTGGACACAAACATGGGAACTGGCTATGCCAGAGTGGCACTGATGCCACCATGCCCAGGGTCAGATGCAGTACTATTTGCTGATGGTGACTGGTGTCAGCTGGGTCCGTTTCCTTCACAGGACCACCCAGGACCACATGCCCATGGCCTGCCACATTGTAGTGTGGACAGCACCCTTCCTTCTGTAGTATTGGTGGCACTGCCATTATGGGAGCGTGACTGTGCACGGCCATGTGAACTCTCAGCTGATGTTGGTGCTAATGGTTTACTATCAAAATCACAAATGACAAAATGAATTCTGGTCATTCACATGATTCACAACACCGTAAAATGCAGATGCCAAAAGCCAGTATTTCAAATGTAATGCCGACTTCTAATTTTCGACATTATTTGACATATGTTTTCCCTTGTACCTTTCAGAACAACAACAACAGATAGTGCAGTTTTCAGCAGTACATACATACTGCGTAATGAAGAAGTGCCTGTTTTTGCAGAGGACAAGTCCCCCTGCACTCCCCATGGGGGCTGCACCCCCCACACCCCTTGCAAATTCAATATTCCAACTCCAAGATTGCACTACAGTGGGGAAAGGGTAAATTTCCTGATCTGCACTGTACCATGATCAGTGCATTCGCTGAACTGAGGACTCAAACTCATGTAGGTTGGCAACACGGATGTCAGCCAACTGTTATTCAACATTCCAATTTGCCGAACCTACACACGTCATTTCGATAGTAAACCAGTGCTGACCTATGTTCACATGTCCAATGCCCTACTCCCACTGCATCTTCCAGCATAGACAATGCATGGTCAAGGACTGACAATGTCTCACCCTACCATCTGTCCACTACATCGGTGAAATGATGCATGGCATCACCAATGTTGTGCATGGAGTCACGGATGCCAGATAGTGATGCATCCATGATCCTTAGCATCCATCTAGTGTTGAGTTCAGAATGTGCCTCTGCCTCCATGATGGACCAAAACATGCATCAAGTGACTTGTGATGTGACACCTGTGACAGGTGATGGATGGACAGCAGTCCTCCTTCAAGCACCCCTGTCAATCTGCCTGTGTGGGACCTCCCAGCTCTTTGGCTATGGCTAGTGTCTACAGTCACAGATGCCATAACTGCCACACTCTCCTGTTCGATGCCACCACTCTCTGACTGTCAAATATCTGTGGCCACAGGGGACTGGGTATGTCTGGGCATACTGACTGTGTGGGGGGACATTGGGAGAAGAAGTGGGATGTCAACCTATGGGACAGATTCAGCCTCCAACAACCCCATCTGTGCCTCACTATGGTCACCATCATCATTAGAATATGATGAGACAATGACATCAGGTTGTGAGGGGGACAGACTCCAACCCCCATGGTCACCTGTGAGGAGGAAGACAACATGACTACATTAATACATGCACTATTATGTCTGCTGATCCACACACGCACAAACACACACACACACACACACACACACACACACACACACACACACACACACACACACACACACACACACACACACACACACACACGTGAGGTGCTACAACTGCAGTATACATACCACACCTTATTACTGATCTCATGCCCAACGCACAAGCAGACCAGAACAAACATAGACAAGACAGGCCCTTAACAACATGCAGTGCAGCTATATCTGGTTAATGTTGCCAGTACTATACACCTGTGAGATAAGTGACGTCAGTGTATGTGATGGACCTTCACCTAAAACACAGTGCACCCATCTCCACCATACTATTGCCCCCTGTATAGTAGACTGCATACACCTTCACAAAAATATGTGCAAATATGTTACAACTCCTGCAAATATGCTACTGTGATTACCAATTCAGTGCACTGCAGTGAACCTCTCCATAACTGAACATACAAGTATTGTACTAAGGCTAAGCGTAACAGTTGTGTCTAAGGCAAACTGGCAGCCCTTAACATTCCTAGGGTATAGATGAGCCATAACTAAACAGTTTCACACTTTCCAGCTACAGGATGTTGGACTCCGGCCACACCAGATGTACCTATGGAATTGTGGGGGAGAGGTATTGTCAGCAAACAGAAATATGGCATTGGTACAGGATAATATTTGCGTATATCAACATGTACAGTACAAATTGTGATACTGCCCACATTGCTGACATTCTGAGTATGTGTGCACATGTGTGTGTTACAACCCCCCCCAAATGCAGATTGACCTGACATCCATGTCCAGGTATGCAGAGGTTGCCACTATGACTGCTACAGTATTAAAGTGATGACCAGGAGGCTTACCTGGATGCTCCTCTGCAGTGGAAGCTGTGCCATCCACCTCCACGATGTATGGGGTGATGGATGCTTGTGATCTGGTGTCTGAACTCAGATTTGCCAGGAACTCCTCTGTGGCTGAGAGTGGTTGTTGTGCTAAAGGCCCACCACTGGTGCCAGCATGGTCCCTGACCACAGCTGTGGCCCTTTGCTGTGCAGCATTTATCATGTCTGTGGCCCGGTGTCGGACCTGCTCATAGCTTCTTTCCTGTAGCCCTATGTGATTTATTGATACAATGAGGTCTGCCCACAGTGCAGTGTGTTTTTCCTCATTCTGGTGACTCCACGACAACAGAATGTCATCATGCAGTCTGAGCCCGTCAACTATAACTTCATTCTTGGCTGCAGAAAAAGGTGGGTTCCTCCGTTTGCACATCACTCCTAAAAAACAAGAAGGGAGAATAAATCACAGGGCCACATACATTGCTCTCCATTATGTACACACCCTGCACATCCACATTTGCCAGCACTAACCTCTGCTAACTCCCAATCATACCCCGCCATCTATCAACACAGCATGTATGTGGGTATCAGCAACATAGTGGCAATACATCATGCATTTCCTTCCTCATCCTGCTGTTTCTTGCTACTTGCTGCATGTTCTCTAAGTTGTTCAACTGCATCTTTTCTGTTGCACATATTACTGCTTGTTTACAGCCTGTCTACATTGTATGTGGTAGTGTAAGCCTCCTACCTTTGTTTTAATACCTGGGCAGTAGGACCACCCCTTTGGTCTCCCTGGTCTTCCTCCATCAGATTCTGACAAATATGGCTGGACAGTGTCCTACAGTTTCCCCTGCCATTCTGGTTGATATGGGCATCCTGACACAGTGTAGCACCCACCTCATGTGCACAGACAACCATCTACAAACACCACCAATGAACACAATTGGTGACAGATGCAATGACATTAGGAACCTATAGTCCATGCTCTCTCCTTCTCAAGCCCACATATCTGGCACTGAAAAGGTTGTCAACACAATCAGTACACCTCGCACACCACCCACACCTACACAACACACACCCACATATGTGGAGGTCCTCTACATAAACATCTCCAAACAAAGGAGACCTCTGAGGCAAAAACACATGCAAACTCAACAGCCCTCCACACCACATACCACACAAACCCACACACCTGTGTTCCACAGCCACTAAAGGCGTCACCATAAATCAAACATATAGTCATAGGAGACTCCATTGTGAGACACACAGATGTGCCTCTCACCAGGCTGTATATGGGGAATGTCACAGTTACTTGTTTGTCAGGTGCCAGAATCTGCCATATCACATATGCACTGCTGTCTCTCAACAACAGGTACTGTTATGAGTCTGTCATAGTCCATGTTGATGTACTTGACCTGAGATGCAACTCCCTGAACTATATGAAGTGAGACATGATTGAGCGCTCTGATTATGTGTCCCGGGCAGATCTGTCCCTAGCCTTAAGCAGCATTTTGCTATCACACAGAATGATATTGCAATACAATCAGGAAATGATTGACTTTAACAATTGGCTTGATTTATGGTTCCATTCCAGGGGGATACAGTACCTGACAGCCTGGGATGATATAATCAACAGACCACAATGCTTTGCTAGAGATGACCTCCATCTGTCTCACCTGGCCTTCAGGCTTCTGGCCATGGTTCATGCCACCCCCATAGTGCCTTTATTAGGAAAAGTGGTGATATTAACACTACCAACATAAAATTGTCAACAAATCGCAAATTGAAGGGCATGCTGCTAAACGCTAGGAGTCTAAACATGAATCTGCACTCATTGCAAGCAGTCTTAACCCTGGAAAATGCTGACATCTGTGCAGTCACAGACACATGGTTCAAAACTGCAGAGAGTACCCCAGCCTTACATGATCACCCATCCTATCATACACTAAGACCCCAAAGTATGGGCAATAAAGCCAAGGGAAGTTGGATTTCACTATATATGAAAGACATACACACCTCCAGCTGATCAAACAGTGAGACACACAGGAGACACTCCAGGTGCAGTTAACCATTGCCAAGACCCCTGTTCAAATCATAGATAGTTACTGGCCCCCACATGTGACCAGGAAGCCCATTCTGCCTATATGGAGCTGTTCAGTTCTATCAGGATTCGACTCTGTACTCTGATCCTGGGTGACTTTAACTACCCAAACATAGATTGGAAGAACTACTCTTGCCAGCACACAAATGCCCAGAGATTCATAGACTTTGGCAATGCAAACACCTTGGAACAGTTAGTTGCTACCCCCACGTGAGGTGAAGATCACTTCGAGTTGATATTAAACAACATGGGTAACCACTGCAGCATCCCTGCAGTATCATCCTCCATGGTAAAACCAACCATAAAGTGGTCATGTTTGCAGTCACCATCTCCCACAATACCTATCTAGCTAGGGTCAGACATACAAACATCTCCAAAGTTGATTACAGCCTCCTGAGGGATGGTATAAACAGCTTCACAGCTCCCTCCCCGTCTGTAGGAACTGGCATCAATATCCACAAATACACCAAAGCACTATACATGCATTTGTATACATGCATGGAGTCAGGTATACCTGATAGGACTACATCATCCTTTGCAAGGATAGGTAAACCTGTCTGGGGACATCTGCAATAAATAGACTCTATAACAACAGTGAAATATTGCTGTCCGAGACCAAGAAGGAGCGGGTGGCCTGTCTAAAGCAATGTCTCCTTAGCCTGAACAAACAAATAAGTGCACTACTGAAATCCTGCAAAGCAAACTCCGAGTCCACATTAGCGATGTCCACTACAGACAGTCATAGCTATCTCCTTCTTCACATATGTCTGCAACCTAAAAGGAAGCACCCACATCTGCTCAGAAGTGGTGGTAAAGGACACCAGATATATAAGTGCTGTAGATATAGAAAACTTGCTGCCTGACAGAGTCAGTGAAAGCTTCACCCCCTGCCCCCCCCCAACAGTACATCTGAACTTCCCCAGTACCTGCCCCTTCACCTTATTTCTAGGGAACAGGTCATCACTGCCATCTCAAAGTCATGGAATGCAGCCTCCATGGGACCCAATCACATCACAGGATGCATCTTACATGACCTCAAGTATGAACCAGCACCACCATTAGGCACTGTATTCAACCAAAGCCTGAATACTGCCTTTGTCTCATCTGAGTGGAGGACACCCACTGTCATCCCTTTACATTAAGGTGGAGCATCCACCAATCCGGCACATTATAGACCTATCAGCCTAACTAGCCTGATCTGCAAGGCCATGGAACAGATTATCATGAACTTCATTAACAAGGACATTGGTGAGCTCCACACACTTGATCACACACAGTTTGGCTTTGTCAAGGGAAGATCATGTCTGTTATATTTGGTTGATGTCCTTGACACAGTCACCAAATCCATGGATGAGGGGTAGACACTGGACACTGCCTACCTTGGCCTGGCCAAAGACTTTGACAGTATTCACTACTTGGCCATAACAGATATACCCTCTCAACTGGGCATATGTTACCAGATGGGTAGCACACTGGCACACTGACAGCACCCACCTAGTCAATATAGGGGAAGCCACCTCGAGTGGTAGACCCATAACTAGTGACATAACCCAGTGTTCTGTCTTGAGCTGTTATGTGTGATTTACTCTTCTGAGGTGCAGGGAACAACCAGTGGACTATGGAAGACCATGTTTGCTGGACTGGATGTTGGGTGCTGTCACCAAATCTCCTAGTGATGTGGACATCCACCAAGAGGGTCTCACACAGACACATGAGTGGTGTCAGACACATGGCCTCAGGCTGCATACCACAAAATGCACCATCATCCTCTTTGGTGAGAGTGACGTCCTGACTATCACATTACTAACAATATCCTAATCATGGAATCATTCATGAGGGATTTGGGCACACAGGTTGATGACACCATGACATTTGAGCACCATGTTGCTTCCATTGTAAGGAAAGCCTTCTACATGGCCCACCTCATACATAAGGTTATCTCATCCAGGGACATGGGGGTCATACCATCCCTGTATTCATCCCTAATAATGCCCATTATTGAGTATAATGCCCCTTTCATCATGTACCTCACAAAGTGCATGCGGCAGCTGGGGAGACCACAGAGGTTCTTAACCAGGGAATACCAGGGCCTCAAACATCTACCATACTGTACACATATAGGCTAAAACCCCTGTCCCTCTACCCAGTTTCATATAGACTCCTCAGAGGTGACCTCTGTCTGGCATACAAGCTGATCATGGACTCCACCTTGATGGGACTGCTGCACATCTGCAAGTCAAGCTCCACTCGAGTAACCTGCATACTTGCCCTCAGCCTGCTCTGTGACATCAAAAAGACTTGTTGGTGGGTCAGATATGTATCTTAGACACTCACCCAGCTGTGGAATGAACACCCTGTCCACACCAGGCAAAGTACCCTTTTACCCCTTTTTAAGTGAAACCTGGATAACTGGTTGGTAAACAGAACATACACCCTTGGAATACCACCTGTGTCCCTGCTGGACTGGGGCATCGGGTGCTGACTTACATAAACATGGGCTAAACTCTGGGCCAGACTTATGAGGGCCTCAGGGCTAATAGCCAAGTAACCTCCTATGATCCTAGCTATAACGGTTATGGCCCTGTGTGCTGTGACAGACTGTGTTGTTATGTCTCCACACCCATCACTGCCATCTACTGTGATGTGTCCCATATGGGCACGTCCCAGTACCATGTCATACAGCCAGCATCCGACAAATAGGTGAGTGGTACTACAAGTGTATGGGGATAGTCCAGCAACATCTGTGTGACCCAATGACAGACAGCACTGCAAACATGCTGTAGGATGTCCTCCCTGTAGGTGTCCATCATCCCAGTACACAGATGTTTGCAGAATGTGTACATGTGCCTGATATATGTGGACACTCTGCCAGACAAATGTGGATGTCTGGCAAACAGTTGGACAATATGTAATGGTTGTTCCCAGACTGTGGGAAATCTGGCTGTCACACACCAGACCCCTCAGAAAACAGTTATGGTACCTTAATATCTGGTACTGTATTCATTCCCTTATGTTGTATGCTGGATATGTGCACTCTGTTGCTGAGGCCGGGCCTGTGTCCCCCACTACTATTGGCTATAACCTGCTGTCCTGCTGTAGGGAGTTAACAGGTATGCTAGCCATAGCTCTCAAGCAATGACATATGGGTGTGGAGTACACAGTGACCTAGCAAGAGTACATCAGGAACAGTCAGGGACATCTGAGCAATGTTTGAACTATGCCTGTGACATTCACAGACTAGGAGGAGCTGACTGACAGTACATCATGTGATATGCCAGCTGTATCCACCAGTACTTACCATCACTATTGTCTAAAACCCAATCCAGTAGCATTCATACATGAGCCAACCATTGTGGGAGGGACTCAGAGGGCCAGAGCTTTGATGTATGTCACAGCAGACAGAGCCAAAAGGGAAGCCTGTAGGTGCTGGACAGCTGACTAACAACAACATGCCATTCCAAGATATGTACTACAGATCTACTGTTGTAATCCCTATTTCCCTTAACTGCATCCTCCCATCTGCATCCCATTACATGGGGAGTTCTATTACATACATGGTATAGTGCTGTACTCCTTTATGTGCAGAAATCCCATAGTACAATGCTTTAATATCACAGTCTGTCTTTGTAAAGAAAGTCATAGACCTGTTTACCACAGATAGCTTGCCTTTTGTAGGTAATGCTCATGAACAGGTGATTGCCTATGCACCAATCTGTGGCTCACACTTGCTAACTGCATCCAAAGCAGCTGGGTTGCATTTTCATTAGCCAATGGTATGGCACCACAGTGCTATATTTAAGGCCTTCATGTAGACCTTGGCCCTTTTCCTGGCCTGTGAGATGGATATTATCGACGTGTGAGGACTACAGCATCACAGAAGGTAGATAAAAATACTGTCCTATGTCCGGATTGATGTGGTATGTCCACAGTTTTTCATGCTATGTTTGGCCATTGTGAACAGACTTTCTGATTATGTGGCAGTTTACTGTTTAACAATGTGGGTTGAGGTCAGTAAGGGGACAGACAGATGCGAGTGTCATACATTATTTGCATCAGATTATGCATGCTGCTGCAATAGCTGCTGGTCTATCAGCTGTGTATGTTTGTAGGGGAAGACTGTGTCATATGTCCCTGTCACTTGACCACCCTCCTCACCCTTTATGTATGGGTGTTGTGTGGATTCTCTATTCTAGGTGGTTGGGAAGTATGGTAGGTCTGTAGCAGGTAGTTAAACATAATGCCACATATGTTGTAGGCTGCAGCTGCTACATTCTGCCCAGGAGCCATACTGGGGATTGTGAACACATTGGGCAACAACAAGCTGTATATGTCAGTGAGGGACCAGTGTCAGCTCTGTTATCACAGCATAGCCAGGGCTTGCTGAGCAATGCTGTTAACACTCTGGTGCACCTAGTCACACAAATTAGTAACCCATTTGAACAGATATTTGTTGTATATTTTGGCTTTTCCCGGTTAGAGGTTGCCACAGCTGAACTCTGGTCTGCTAATGACTGGCAGTAGATTTTTACATACCGAGTTGCCAGCTCTGATGCACAACCTTCAATGAAGGTGCACCCATTCACGCATGTCTCCACACAGAAGATGCTTTAGCTGAGAATCGAACAGGACAATGTCTTACTGTGAGGCGACAACGCTACCGCAGCACCACCACCACAGTGAAACCCATTTGAACAGCTACTACAGCTATTTATTTACCTGTAATTCCTGTGGGGAGAACATCTGTTAACAATACATAACTGTTTCTATAAATATTTATTAGTACTTGTCCCTGGATTCGAACCCCGGTCTGTGTGTGACAAAATGTACATCATATTGACTGATATATTCCTAGAGCTCACCTGGTTACAAACTGTGACCTGGTAATAGAGGCAGAGTGTTATACAAGACTGCAGTGACACTTGAACACACATGCATGAGATTCATACATGACAGAGATAGTAGGTGAACTGTGCATTAATACATGGAATACAGGTGTAGACAATTAACCCCTAGTGGGTGGAAATATGTGTGATGTGTACAGACTATATTAAAGTGCTGGGTTGCCTGCCTGATCCATATACAGTTGCAGATGGTATATTTGCAGTCTACAACTATTACAGTTTCATACATGCCTGCAATAGCATAACTAAGTTCAGGAATGCACATAGCTGAAATACAATGGTTAACACAAGACAATCCTGAGATACACACTATTATACCTTAGCCATTACTATTCTAGGTTCAGATCTTAGTGCAGAACAAATATCATAATACATTATATCTTGTAGTACAGTTCCACATCTAAACTTTAGCAAAACAGTCTCTGTCAGCTAATCTTCAGTCACTTCATGGCATTATTCCCGTGTTTTCTTCACAGCACTTGTAATACTCGATTTCTTGACCAACAGCATAAAATACACACATTGTACACAACACATCTTTATTAGGGGTGGCATCATGCAGTGATTGGTATACATCTAACAGTCTTTATTGATGAATACTTCAGATAATGCAGATGTTGCAAGACAGCTATAATTCCACAATTAATGCAGTAGTAACTTTATTTCCTTAACATTATGAATTCAGTTGAACTTTATTGCCTTTACATTATGAATGCAGTTGAACTTTATTTCCTTAACATTATTAATGCAGTATAAACTTTTATTCCCTTAACATTATTAATGCAGTAGTAACTTTATTTCCTTAACATTAGTAGGCCTCATGCTTTCATATTTATTGAACTCTACCTGGCATTACTCACTTATATCAGTCCAGGTCTATGACCACATTCATTGCAGTACACTCAAAACAGAATATACCTACTGTCAGTTACTACTGTACTCTTACTTGATTATATGACTATAGATTGCAGGATACATCTGTACTCATCACACTCACAGTGCAACCTGGCCAGGCACCATGCATAGACCTCCAGGTTGCGAGATCTCTCCTCTGCAGCTGTGGGGAGAGAAACACACCATTATGCATACCTGTCTATCACACATGCAGATTAGTTATTGGTAAAACAATGCTAACATTACTTACAAACTTGTGGGGCATTGTCATCCTGGGCATCTTGGATCAAAGTGGCTAAGAGATCCCCCTTCCTATGCTTCAGGTCATCAAAATGGTGACCCACCTGCTCACGTGTGTGGTGGATACCAGTTGCTCTGGTGAGATCGTGTACCAGCCGGTCTCATGTCTCCGATTTGTATTCCGACCCCTGGTACTGGCCCTGCAGCAGCCAGATGTCATGGTCTTTTACAAGAAGTCCAACCATGACCCTGGACTCTAGAATGCCCTACTGCTGTGCCTGAAAGTGTGCACCTTCTTCAACACCTGCCACAGTTCCTGCACAGGTCAAACTCCAACAGGTTCTGGCTGTATTCCTACCTGTTCAACTTAAATAAGACTATTTTCTCTCCCTTTGCCACAATTGGGCCATTTTTAAAAATGTGGTGCTTGGCTTAGCACTGCACAAACCCTCTGAGCTCAGCTGAGCAGGGCTTAAACTGTCAATTCTTAGCAATGCTTAGCAGTGTGCAAACCAGCTTAGCTGGACTGAGCAGTGCTTAAATAGGCATTGCTTAGCAGGGCCTCGCACCCTTAGCAATATGCAAATCAGTTAAGCATTGCTAAAACATTATCAGTTTAAGCAGTACTTGACTATGCTTAGCTGTGATTAGCAGAGCTTAGCTGAGTGTAGCACTGCAGCATTTAATAATAATATATTTCATAATTGTGTACTTGCAAAATAAATGTCTAATAAAATGTCTGTGCATACATACAATATCCCATCAAGGGTGTAAACATACTCTTACGTGTATTTGCAACATACATGCTTAATAATCTGTTTGTGTATTCATACAAAAGTCAATCACGGTTTAATAGTACTTCTCATAAATGTGTATTTGCAAAATAATATTAATAACCTGTCTGTGTAATCACACAATATTTCACCAGGACTTAAAATAATTCTCAGGATGCGTATTTACAAAATACCCTGTCTGTGTATTCATACCCTACACCTACTGCACATGAGGCTGTCACTCTAACCATTCAGTTACATAGCTATGTGAAATGCTGTTATACTTTTACATATATCTCTCCACTACATTTAAGCACCACTGAGCATCGCAGTGTGCAGTGCAAACACACTCAGCTTTGCTTAAACTTGACCTTTGTTTTACAATTAAATTTATCCGGTTTCTATTTTTAGATGCCTGGGATGTGTCCACAGCTAAGCACCACATCGTGCAGTGCAAACACAAAAAAAAAAAACAAACAAAAAAAAACTTTTTTATTACATTGCCATACCTGAATATCTGTCACTTTCACAGTGCAGGGGGTGTGTTACTCATCTCAGGATCTCTGGACAGTGTAACACACCCTCTACCCTGATTCTGTAACCATGTTACACAGCTCTCCCTCAGTAGCATGCCTTCATTAATATGTAAGGCACGTTGCCGAGGGGGAGCCACAGTCATGGCCACAATACCTTCCGTGTAGGTCTTCCACTACTCCTACATGGATTTTATTAAATCCCTGGGATAATACTATTATTTTTAATAAGAGAGCACTTCTTCCATAGTAGTGAAAATCCTAATGCCAGAAGATAGTTGAAGTCTTACTTTTACACGGAAGATGAGATGTGCTTTGATGTTGTTCTCTTTAAGGTGTTTTACTAATGGCCATGCTTTGTTTGTAAGTTATATAGTTTTGGATGAATAATCATTATCAGATCTGATGTTTGAATAATCAGATTTTATTGGAGCTTTCAACCAAGCAGTTTTTAGTACCAGTTCTTTGTCTAGATAGGATAGAAATTTGATTATAGTAGATCTTGGTTTAGATGTTGCGGTAATATTATCAAGTTTCCCAATCAGTCTGCAAGCTCTCTCTCTAATCCAATGGAGAAACTTTCTTGTAGGTTATGTACTTTAGGTATCCATCCTGATAGGAAAGAGACCATGTTATCACCCTCTGTTCTCTATGGCAGACAAAAGATTCTTATGTTATTTATTTTCTCTCTGTTCTCCAAGTCATCTAGTTTCTTCATTAACCAGTAATTTTGATTATTTGAGTTGACATTTGAGATTTATTTTTTTAAGTCTGGTATCAATGTCTGAAACAGCATTCTTAATGTCTGAGACTTTTGCTTGAAGTTGTTGAAATAAGGTTTTGAAAATATTTGTTTGTTTTAGACTGTTCTCTTTGACTTCTTGAAGATTCTGTTGAAATCCATCTATTTTAATAGTTAAGTCTTGGAATGCTGATGTCACCTAATGTAGTTCTTTCTTAATAGCAGAGTCTGTAGTTCTTCCTTAATAGCAGAGTCAATATGATTATTTTTCAAGTTACTCATCCTTCAGTATGTTAGAAGAAACATTCCCTTAAATATTTTGACAGGAATTTTTTTCTAAAAAATACCAAACTTTCAAGTATGATAAGAAAAGGTATCAAAACCAGGCACAGCAGAGCAGGAGAGCGACAATATATGCAGAAACAGCTGTCGATTCCAAAAGGCAATTTTATTTATAATCCACAAAAGGTTCTGAAGAAGTCTCTATCTTGACAAAGACGAAAGCGCTTAAACAATTTTTAAATCGTACTTTTTTGTGGATTATAGATAAAATTGCCTTTTGGCATTAACAGCCGTTTCTGCATATATTGTGGCTGTCCTGCTCTGCTGTGCCTGGTTTTGATACTTGTTTTTCGTGTTCTGTTTTTAATTACATGATAAAAAAGGTGTTTAGTAAAAGGTTAAGAATGAATATAATGGTAAATTAATAATTTTTCCTGTCAATAATTTTAAAAAAGTGTAGAGCTCTGAAAAAGAGCTGTTAACTCTGTGACATCTAGGTTCCACCTAGCATCCCTATATTTATTTTTTATTTTTTTTTTTATGTAATTTTGTATATGAAGGTCAAATTTAAGACTGCCATTCAGTGTCATTCATAATAATTTGCTATGAGAAGTGACTTCAGTGGTTATATTATCAAGAGAGAATACTTTACATTTTGATCTTTCTTGCAAGAGGGATTTGGGGGAAAAAAGTAGTAGCAGATTTTTTTTTTTATGGTTGAGCATGAGTTATGAATTACAAAGCCATGCTTCAGTTGCTGTTAAAGCTCCCTGAGTAAGTTTTTGGGGTTATGCCATGTTGTCAGATGTGCAAATGGGTGTAGAGTCATCTGCATACTGTATTAGGGAGGCCTGTTGTGTGGATGTGTGGAGGATGTTGGTGAGAATGTTAAAAGGAGGCGAGCAAGAATAGAACCTTGTTGTACAGCAGTGGTGACTGGAATGTATGGCGAGAGGGTGGAGTGCCATTTTACTGACTGATACCTATTGAATAGGTAATGTTTGAACAATGGAAGGTTGAGCTGAAAGAGACCTGATGAGGACCTAGAGTCAAAGCTCTCTCCCTTGCAAGACAGTATATTTGGTACTCATAAGGGTGTCAACACAAACAGCATACCTCAAACACCACCCACACCTACACAACACACACCCACATATGCAGAGGTCCTCAACAAAAACAAACCCAAACAAAAGAGACCTCTGAGGCAAAAACACATGCAAACTACACTGCCCACCACACCACATATAGTCTGCACACCTGTGTCTCACAGCCACTATGGCCTAAACATAAACCCAACATATTAGTCATAGGAAACTCCATAGTGAGACACGCAGATGTGCCCTTCAACAGGCTGAATAAGGAGAACATCACAGTTAGTTGTATGTCAGGTGACAGAATCTGCCATATCACCCATGCACTCAAGTCTCTCAACAACTGGTACTGTTATGACTCTGTCATAGTCCAGGTTGGCATGAATGACTCGAGATGTACCTCTCTGGACTATATGACGAGAGACATGATCGAGCTTGCTGAATATGTGTCCCAGCCATGTATGTTCCTAGCCTTAAGCAGCATTCTACCATCACTCAGAATGATGCCTCAGTACAAACAGAAAATGATTGACTTTAAGAATTGGCTTAGTTTCTGGTGTCATTCCAAGGTGATCCAGTACCTGACAGCCTGGGAAGACATGACTGACAAACCACAATGCTTTGAAGAGATGGCCTGGAGCTGTCTCCCTTGGGCTTCAGGTTCCTGGCAAAGGCTCTTGCCTCCCCATAGTGTCTTTTTTAGGCAATTCCATGAGGTCAAAACTACCAACATGAAAATTTCATCAAAACACAAATTAAAGGTCATGCTGCTAAAAGCTAGGATTCTAAACATCAAACTGCACTCATTGCAAGCATTCTTAACCCTGAAAGATGCTGACATTTGTGTAGTCACAGAAAGCTGGTTCAAAGCTGCAGAGCGCACCCCATCCATACCAGGTTACTTATTCCATCATGCATTCAGACCCCAAACCTTGGGCAGCAAAGCAAAATGAGGTGGATTTGCAATATATATATAAAAGACATACACACCTCCTGGCTGGTCAAACAGTATGACACACAGGAGACACTCCAGGTGCAGTTAACCATTGACAGGACCCGTATTCAAATCATAGCTAGCTACAGGCCCCCAACTTTGACTCAAAATGTTCACTGCACCTATTTGGACCTCTTCGAATCTATCAAGATTCGACCCTTTACCCTGATCCTGGGTTGCTTTATCTATCCAACCATAGCTTGAAAGAAATATTCATGCCAAAACACAAATGCCCAGAGATGCCTTGATTTCATCAATCCAAATGTCTTGGACCAGCTGGCCGACACCCCCACAAGAGGTGAAAATATCTTGGACTTGGTATTAACCAACATGAGTAACCACTGCAGCATCCCTACAGTGTCATCCTCACTGGTAAGATCTGACCACAAAGTGTTCATCTTCAAAGTTACCATCTCCCCTGACCCCCAGCCCCAGCTAGGGACAAACAAAAAAACTTCCCCAAAGTTGATTACAACCTCCTGAGGGAAGTTATAAACAGCTTCACAGCCCCCTCTCCCTCCATATGAATTGGCAGATATGTCCAAACCTACACCAAAGTACTATACGAGCATTTATATAGCTGCATGGAATCAGGAATGCCCGACAGGACAAAATCCTCCTCCTCAAGGAAGAGTAAACCTGTCTGGTAGACATCTGCAATAAATAAACTCTATAATAAAAGGAAATAATTGCTGGTCAGGACCAAGAAGGAGCAGATGCCTAATTGGAAGCAATATCTCCTTAGCCTGAACAAACAAATAAGAGCACTAGTGAAATCCTCCATAGAAAACTTTGAGTCCAAACTGGCCACATCTACTAAAGACAATCACAAGGCTTTCTTCATGTATGTACACAATCTCAAGGGAAGCACCCAGATCTGCTCAGAACTAGTGGTCAAGGACACCATATACACAAATGCTGTAGATATAGAAAACCTGCTGGCAGACAGGTTCAGTGAAAACTTCACACCTCTGTCCCCCCATCAGTGAATCAGGACATCCCCAGCACCCCCCCCCCCCTTCCCTTATCTCTAGGGAGCAAGTCATCACTGCTCTCTTAATGGCAAAAAATACAGCCTCCATGGAACTTGATAACATCCCAGGCTGCATCCTACATGAACTCAGGAAGGAACTTGCAGCACCATTAGGCACCCTATTCAACCAAAGCCTGAGAACTGGCTTTGTCCCACCCAAGTGGAGGGCAGCCATTGTTATCCCTTTTCACAGAGGTGGAGTGTCCACTGATCCAGGAAATTATAGTCCCATCAGTCTAAATAGCCTGATCTGCAAGGCCATGGAGTGGATTGCCATGGATCTCATTAACAAGGACATTGGCAACCTACAAAAACTCGATCCCACACAGTTTGGTTTCATCAAGGGAAGGTCATGCCTGTTAAATTTGGTCGACTTCTTTACGTTAGAGTACAGGGAACTTTATTGGCAACTAGTCCTAGAGGCCAGCAGGCATCCAGGATTAAATGACACAGTCTCATTGATGCCTGTATTGAAGCTTAGACCAGCCAAATTGTGAGATATCCATGGTTTAAATTTCCTATAAATGATACATAATTGTAATACATACTCTATCAAATAAAAAAGTTTTATTAATAATTTTATTAATATTTTTATATATTTTTTTTTTTACTAATTTATATGGTCAACATTTTGCTATGTATTTTTAGATAGATTTACGTAGTGTGTTTTAATGTCTGTCCAGTAGATGGTGCCATTATACCATGCATTCATATGAATTTCCATTACCTGATCAAAAGTTATTTCTTAATTTATTATTATATATTATTTTTTACTCTAAATATGCATTTTTCCTGAAAATATTATGATTTAATAGAAAACCTACACAGATTGTAATATTTTAAATTGCATTCTGTGAGTTTAGCTGTTTTATTAGAGTTTTTTACTAATTATGATATATTAGCATAACTAATTTATTGCTGCATTACATTGGTTGATTGGGGTGATAATTAAGGTTTTAAATATGCATTACTGGTTAGTTCGCTCATCTGATGAAATTTCTTAGTCAAAAATGTAGAACGAATTGTGTTACACCATTTATGTGTTGGTGTTTCTTGTAAATAAAGGACTTAGTGTTGAAACTTGTTGGACATCCGGTGCCTATATTTTTGATTATTTAAGAGTAGTTGTATATAGGCTGTAGGCATAGGTTTGAATGTGAAAGTGGATGTGTTGATATGTGGCTGCTTAGCAGAGTTAGGATTAGATGTTTGGGAGTCCTTGTTAAGAGATGTTATAGTATCTATGAACTAACAGTTGAATTGTATTGTGGTTTCAAATGAGTTATTGGGAGAGGGTTTAAGGTTGAATTTATGGCCAGGATACAAGATTTTTAATGGCTATCCAGACTTTCTTAGCGTTGTGTATATTATTATTCTGAAAGTTTTTATAGTATAGTTTTTTGTCTTCATTAATTTGCTTTTTAGTATGATTGCGATGCATTCTGATGTTTTCAAGATATTGCAGGTTTTTTATTTTTGACATTCTTTTCCATGCTTTTTCTCCATTCCCGCATTTCTTCTCTTTTTGTATAGCTAAATTGCCATATTTGTTTTTATTCCTTTCCTTCTAGGAGGTGCAATGTTATTCAATATATTCTGGAAAATTGTACTGAATTCATTTACAGCATGATCTAACTGGAGGATTTTTAGGCAGATTTAGTTAATAGATGATAAGGTAGTAATGAACATTTCTAGATTAAACTTGGAAAGATTGCATTTTGTTGTATAGACATGGAGCTTAAGTGGAAGTGAGAGATGTCTGGATGTTTAGAGTGGGAGATGATCAGTGAGACAGTAAGACATTTTACCAAAGGTGATGTATTTGCTAGAGTGTGATACTAGGATCCAGTCTAATGGGCAATTTAATGTCTTGCAATAATGTATAGGGCTATTAATTAGTTATATGAAACCCAAGAAGTTCACACTAGATGCAGGGGAGAGTTCACTTTAGATGTTGGGAAGTTAAAGTTTATGTTCAACCAACTGACATTCACATCACCTAGTAGTATTTTTTGTTGTGGAATTGTTATGGGCATCCATTATAGGATATATTTTTTTAAATTTCTCCAAGTCTTTTAGGTTTCTAATACCATGATGAGAATGGACCCTATTCCTAAGTCAAAGTATGATTAAAGTTCATGAAATTAGTATTGTTTCAATCTTTGGTGTTAGGCAGAAGTGCTCTATACAGCACCCGCAATGTGTTCAGTATTGACTCCTTCTGCAATTCATATGGAGTTACATGTATCGGTAACATATCAAAGTATGATTGTAAATTCTTTTTTATAAGACCCGTTGCTCCTACTATTGTTGGAACTGTCTGAGTATCCTTCACATTGCCTTAGTTTCTGCCTGCAAATCCTGGTATTTTATGACTCTGTGCCTCCCTGTATATAAGACACAGTAATCACTGGGTGTAGCAATTTCAGTGATCAATGTTACTTTTGTCTTCTTTTCATGGATTAATATATCTGGTTTCTCACATCTTTTTTTGAACTGTTGGTAATGGGTGATCCCACATGATTTAAACTTCATCATTTTCTATTATGCTTTGTGGCTCATGTTTTCCAGTGTTTTTCAGCTACTTCAGTATTATAATATTTACACAATCCCCAGTGCAACAGTCTTACCACATTATTATGCCTTTCAGTATACACTCCTTCTGCCATTAGTATATCACAGCCAGCA
Organism: Protopterus annectens; assembly: GCF_019279795.1. NCBI lineage: Eukaryota > Metazoa > Chordata > Ceratodontiformes > Protopteridae > Protopterus > Protopterus annectens. Next base: position 1,492,939,178 of record NC_056744.1, on the reverse strand, counting down.
ACAGGATGTGCGACTCTTTTCCAGTTATGTTTTACAAAACCTACATTTGTCTGTTTCTGCCACATATTCAATGTACTTTGTAAACCAATGTGTACATACTCTACTGTCTTGGGCCACCAGTATTTAACCTTTCATCTTTTGGTTTAAATTCACCTCTTCTTAACCATTCCTGTGTTTGATCCTGATCAACATGAGGCTGTTCCAAGAGTTTTCTGTACTTGCAACTATATTTATGCATTTTATGCATTTCTTGCCTTAACATCTGATCCATTACCTTATATTCTTTCTTTTGTTTTTTTTTTTTTTTTTTTGGCATATTCAGTTTATGCCTGATTTTTATCTACTTCTGGTTTGATTTCCATTCCCACTTGACACCGATATGTTTCTGCTAAACTAAGCAGGGAAGTCATCTTAGACTTACACTCTCCATGTTTTAAAACTTTCACTCCATTTTAGTCTTGTGAGGTCAGTAGATATGTATGCAGTAATATATACATGTAATCAAACTCAAGGAGACACATACCTCCTTCACAGCAGGGAATATATTGTATTGGTATGCACTGATTTTTATAAATCATTTGATAAGCATGAAGCATCCATCTTGTTTTCCTGTTCAGCCGACTCATCACCTTTTGGGGCCAGTCGATCACTCCAAAACTGTAAAGTAGGACAGGAAGAGCAAATTGGTTTATAGCCTGGACTTTGTTCCTAGATGTCAACACTGTGTTTAATATTAATTCAGTCTTCTAAAATATTCCTTACTAAGTTTTTTCACATTTATTCATGTTTTATTGTTGATCCTTCATCAGTTCCCAAATATTTATACACTCCCTCTTGCTAAAGTTCTTTTATATCACATTCCTGTACCAGGTTGATGTTTTCTTGGTGCTGCAGCTTTTCAGCTTTAAAGGTTGCTTTTGCACATTTATCAAGATCAAATGACATTTTTGTATCATCTGAAAAAAAATTGACCACTTGCAGTCGTGCTTTCAGTTCCTCATCTGATGAACTATACAGTTTTAAATCATCCACAAAAAAGAAGATGAAAGTCTTTATACCTTGTTGTTTTCTGAGAGCCAAATTGTAGCCATGACCTAATCTGTTAAGTAGACAACTTAATGGGTTAAGGGCAAGACAAAAGAGCAGTGGTAGCAAAGAGTCACCCTGGAATATCCCCCTTTGCCCTGGAATAATAATTTGTCCTTTATCATGGCTTAACAGCAAAGTGGTATGCCACTGTTTCATGGTCGCTGTAATGTAATCAATCAATGTAGGTTGTAGCTTATATATTTTTAAGCATTGTTTTATCCATAAATGTGAGGATACTGTTAAATGCTTTTTTTTGTAGTCAATCCATGCCATATTTAGATTATTTCCCTTTTTACAGTTCTTCATTATGACCTTATTTAACAACAAATGATCCTTTATTCCATATGAATTTCTTTTGTTACCCATTTGTTCCATTGTCATGATTGCATTTTCTTCTAAATGACTATAAACTCTGTTGGCATCAATTCCAGTGTGTAGTTTTTATGTTGTCAGAAAGCAAGTTATTGGTCTATAGTTTTTAGGATAACTTGCAGGTTTGTTGTGAAGCTGGAGTATTATTCTTCCTGTTGTTAACCACGGTGGTATCTGTTCGGGGTTCTCATATAAATAGTTCTTACTCATGGCTAAATCTTCATGTAAAGATGTTGATACTTTTAGCCAGAAGTTAGGTGCTGCATCTGGACCTGGGGTTTCCAATTAGGAGCTTTTCTTAACTTTGTTTCTTTTACTTCTTCTATCCATTAAGCATCTTTGTTATGTTCCATGGGATCTTCATAGATATTTCTCCAAAATGTATCTATTTCTTCTTCTTTTGGTGGTCTTTCAATTAATTTAGCCTTGTTTCCCAATTCTCTATAAAACCTTTTTTGGGTCATCAATAAATTGCTTATTTTGTATTTTTCCTTTATATTTGTGTACATATCTTCTACGTTTTTCAGCCTGTGCTGATATTTATAGTTTATTTGTGCCTAATAGAGCCTAATCTGTTATAATAATGCAAGTTACTTTTAGATATCTATCTTTCTGAGTATTTTTGTTGATCTGTTCCTTCTTCTATACTCTTCTAACAGTGACAGTTCTTGTCTTAATTGCTTTATAGTTTTCTCTATTGAGTACTTCCATGAATGCATTTGATTTCTCCCCTTCCTTTCCTTTACTACCCTGTGTTCTTATGGTAAGACTGTATCTGTTATTAATTTAACTGCATAGCAATATATCCTATTTACTTCTGTTATACTTCATGAATCTCTATGAACAGTACTAATTACCATGTCCATTTGTTTTATCAAACTTCTAACTTTTTGTTTTTTATTACCCTTCTGTAATCTATTTATTTCACTGATCTTAATATGTCTCTCCATCTATATTAAATCAAGCAACTCTTCTCTTAGATCATTTTCTTCTAAACTGAGGGCACATTCTTTGTTCTTCACTTCCTGCGGGCATACTATAGAATGTTCCATAGCATCTTCTTGTGCCACGTTCTCTTCAGTTTCATCCTGTGTCATCCACTGATCTTTCATCTGGGAACTCACTGGCTTATCACTCAACAACATTGACTACATCAGAGTTGTCACAGTTTCCTGTTCCTTCCCTTGTTGTCCAACTCCAACTGAACATTTGAAGTGGTTTCATATGGAAGGCTCCAAAGTATTTTCATATGGCAACTGATCAGATGCTTCTCACTTCACTGGTTTCTCTTTAATTTGGGTGTCTATCGTTCTATCCTGCTGTGATATTATCTGAGTTAAATTTTCTGCACTAAATCCTTTACTTCACATAACCTCAGTTTCTATTTCTTTAACTCCTCTATTACTAATCCTATTTTCTACATTTCCTTTTTGTTTTTTTTATTTTTTGTATTGTAAAATTTTCCATGTCCGGTTGCCTTTGACTGTATTTCTCTTCAAATATTTTTGGTGCTACTCTTTTTGTTTTGATTAGTTTTTCTTTCTCTTTTTTATAAATATTGCACCATATTAAATCTCTTTCTTTCCCATGTCCATATTTCTTCTTCAGATGCCTCCCTCTCCTCCTGTTTCTCTTTACTTTGGGGACTAATTTTCCATCATGCTGTGATACAACCTGTGTTAGACTTTCTGCACTAAATCCTTCACTTCACAAGTATTCCATAACTTCACCTTCCATTTTTTTAACTTCTACTTTACTAAGCTTTTTTTCTACATTCCCTCTTTGGAATCTTATTTTTTATTGTGAAATTTCCCATATTTGGATGCCTTTGCCTGTATTGCTCTTCAGATATATTTGGGGCTGCCTTTATTGTGTTGATTAATTTGGCTTTCTCCTTTGCATAAATATTACACCATATCAGATCAATCTTTCTTTCCCATGTCCATATTTCTTTTTTTTACCTTTCAAAAGTCTCTAGATTTTGTCCTTTATATTTTCACACTTTCTCAGTTACTTCATCTTCCAAACATCCCAAGGTTTCTTGGTCTATATAGTGTTTTCATGGATCTGTTGTATTAATGAACACAAATTTGCATTTGAAGCTGCTGACAGTTTTTCTTGTGAATGTATTTTTCTTTTCTGTAATTTCTCTTTTAATCTTTTTGTATATCTTCTGTCTGGAAATTCAGGGCTTCTTGTATAATAGTAACAATACATAATTTCTTTCTTATCCTCAATAGTCCACTCTGTCATCTGTATGGGCCTGTTTTGGCCTATCAGTTTTTGTGATTTTTGTGGACTGCTACTTCCTTCAACAATTAGGGGGCCATTCTCCTCTTGGGCCTGGCCTAGCCCCATTGTGGAAATATTTCCATGTCTTGAGGAATCTACACTGTAATTTTTTTCCAGTCCTGGCACCAGTGCACCTACCAGGATTGGGCACTTTTTATCCTGACTCTTGTACACCCAGTTATCTTTTTTATTTTTTAACCTATTTCTGTCCATGATATATGGTATATAAAATACAGTTTACATAACAGTGCTATCTTGATGAGATTTTGTAAAAAGAGGGTCCACCTCATGAAGGTACTCATCAAGACTTGAAGATGAATTCAGTCGCAGCAATACTACTCTCCTTTGCTTGCTGATTTTACCATTTCTCCATTTGGAACCTATCTTCCAGTATAGCTGTACTGTTATCAGGAGAAGTGTAAAGAGCAGTAATACATATTTGTTATGAATTGTTTAATTTCAGGAAAGTAATAAGAAGCCCTGCTGAAGTGAATTTTGGTATTGGTTTGTTGTAAGGGGAAATGTTGTAGTTGTTGGGAAATATTAAAGCAATACCACAACCTTTCCTTTTTATATGGTCATTATGGAAGACATTATAGCTGGGAGGTATAATTTCAGAGTCATTTATGCTGGGTTTAAGCCAAGATACAGTTACAGAGAGAATATCAGGTTTATGTTGGATAATCCAGGCATGTAGTTCATCAATTTTATTTCTTATGCTCCTAATGTTTATGGCAGCAAAAATTAGATTACTGGTGTGGGGGTTGACCATTGTAGGGTTAGAGTAGTCTGTAGAAGAGAATTGTCTTGATGTTTATTGTGATAGGTGGGGCCAGGATTAGTGTGAATGCCTCCTCCTAGAAAGATTTTAGTATATTGGGGAATTACTGATGCTTGTATTTTGAAGAGTATCAACCTTCATGTATATATAGATGATATATATTAATTTATCATCCAATAATCTGCTCCTAGACCTGCCTAAATATTTCTACAAACGTACATGATTCATACTCTTACTACTTCTTTGAGACAAAATCAAAGTCAATCCTGGTCCAGCTCCACTCTCCCGCATAGTTCTGCATCAACATTCACGTTTTCTGTGCACTTTGGATTCTGTTTTGATTCTTAACAAACACAAATGTCGATATAAGATTGATAACTACACACACACACACACACACACACACACACACACACACACACACACACACACACACACACACACACACACACACACACACACACACACACAAGAAGGATGCGGCTGACATAGCAGCATTTTTTTAAATCCAGAGCTCCATGCCAGCTAATTGGAATGGAGTGAAGCCCTAGATTCCATACCTTTTGAAATCTGGAGATGAACCCTGTTAATGCGACAGCTCTCTACATTTCTGTGAGCCATTTCATGGCGGACTGTGATGCTGGCAATTTGCAGCCATTTATTGAGATCAACAGGCTGTTGCCCTTTTTCAGACAGTCACTCACTTGTTGTTTTTGTGGTGAGCAGTTCACATTGTTTTTAGATTTCTTGGCACTTTTGTTTAATTAGTTTGGTTTCTTTGAAAAGCAGTTGATGTCGGGTAGTGAAAACACGGTGTTTGTATTTGTTGTATAGAAGTACTTTTTCTACCCCCAACACATGGCCTTTTCAGTACTGTCGGGTTATAAAGCTTATTAAAATATGCGATGTATGGTTCCGTTTGTGGATTTTTTTTTTATTACTTGGTGACACTTGGCAAACTGATCAGTGGGGACAAAGTCCTTTTCTGGGTACTGCAGTTGTAAAGAAATAAAGCAAGGAAACATGATAATGTGAACCACTCCTATTTTAATATTTACAGTGCATCTGAACCAACTGCATCCCTAAATCAGGAAACATTACACAAAGGGGATGCAGTTTCATCAACCCTAAGGACTTTTTTGCATCTATATCCTGAGACTTGGATATTTTACTGGCTGGCCAGATATAGTTACTTAGTGCAGAGTTATGATGAGAAGGTTGAGTATTAGGATTGTATATGCAGGAAACCTTTAATTGTCCAGACTGGAAGAAAAAGAAAAAGAAAACAGGCAAAACAAGAAGAAAAAAAAAAAAAAAACTTGAAAGTTTTCAAAAAACTAAAAAAAATATTAACATTATATGCAATATATACAATGTTGGAAGCCATCCTTTTGTTGAATCACAGAAGTTTGTTTTAAATATCAGTGATACAATTATTTATGTTCAATAACATAGAGGTTTTATGTTATATCAGACACCTACTTGACATTTAATGTTAAGTACTCTGTATGTTTGTCAAAATTGTCTCTAGGAGAGAATTCCCGTATGTTTTGAAGTATATTCTTTTTTTAATTCTTTTAGTAGCTAGTTTGTGAGAGGTGATATATTTAACTGCCATTTCTTTAAAGTTGTTCCATGAGATGTTTTTGCTATTGTCTCAATTCTTAGCTATATAGAATTTAAGTAGTGCGCATACTGTAACTAAGATATGTTTGCGCATATTCCTAGGACTGAACTAGGAATAATATGAAGAATAATTGTTTCCCAAGACAGAGTGGTTTTTGTGTATCCAACTTTCTCTAGTTGCATTCTTAGAGAACACCAGAGCTTGGAGATTTTCTCACAACTCCAAAAGATGTGGAGGATATCCAATCTTCCTTAGAGCAGAAGGGGCACAGTGAGCTTTTTTTGTACCCAATTTTTTGAGAACAGCTAGGGTATGCATTATTGTTAATCATCAGTTGTGTGTATATGAGGTTTTTGAAAGGTATAAGTTTTAAGGTATTATTTATGCCTTCTTGTTTTTGTATTATTGAGAAATTATTATTTACGTTTTCCCAGTATTTTGAGTATAGTAACACAGATTTGTGTTTTACCTCATTTATTAATTTATATGAATTTGTTAACATTTTTTTCTTTAGCTGTTAGAGCTTTTATTATGTTTTGAGTATTTTCTATACTTTGTATTTCTATTTTGTGGTTTGAATATTTTAGGTTTATTATTGATATCATTTGTCTAAGAATGTAATTATAGCAAGCTTGTGACTTGAATGTTTCTCTTAGTTTATCAAGTGTGCTATCTTTGTACTGTAGGATATCCCAAACTATTAATTCTTTAATTCTTGGGAATGGTTTGAGATCAATAATGTTGTTGTTTAACTTAATGTTCAGATTCATACGTATAGGTTGTAACAGTACTAACAAATTCTGCAGATTGATAAAACGAAAAGGGGATTGGAATGCAGTAATACCATTGTTGATTATTGGGTGTAGTTTGTGAAAAAAAATGTAATTGGGGTTGGAGGAAAAGAACAGCTTTGGGATTTATGCTTATGGAATTTAGTAAATTTCCCATATTTTAATCAATATTGGGTACCAAGTCTTTTTTGCATATTCCACAATTTGGATCAACCTGTTTGCTTTTATAATAAGGAAATATAGGCCAAAATCTGGTAGCCCCAGCCTGCCTTTTATTTTTGGTATTGTAAGGTTTTTGTAACTTATTCTTGTTGTTTTAGGGTGGCATATAAATTTTTAGAGGGCCTTTTCCATTGCTTTGAGTAGTTTTTTTTTTTTTTTTGTAATTTGAGGTTAATAGAGTTTAGCTGAAATAGCATTTTGGGAAGAATATTCATTTTAATAAATGGCAGATTTAGAGAGAAGCAATAGGTTTAAATTTTCCCATCTTAAGATGTTTACCTAATTTTATACCATGTGTTTAAATACATTTCCTGATTCATGACATCAGAAACCCACCCAAGGAAGTCATGTGATTATAATATTTGAATAATATGTTTATATGTATATGTTTATATGTTTATATTTATTATGAATGATTTATGGGAAATTTATAATCACACGACTTCCTAGGGTGGGTTTGTGATGTCATGAATCAGGAAATGTATTTAAGTGCTTATCTGAATGCCTTTTATTTGTCTGAAGAAGTTCATTTTATTTATTTTACTATTGTATTATATACCTTTGGGAAATGGTGGTATGTGTTTTGGAAGATATGAAGTAGTAGCGGTTCTAGATAAATATTGAAAAGGAAGGAGATAGTGGGCAACCTTGACGAGTTCCATTTGTTATTTTAATAGGTTTAGAATACTGCTTGTTAATGCTTAGCATGGTTGTGGCATTATTCTAAATCAACTTGATGGCCATTATAAATGAAGTGGAGAAGTTGAAGTGTGACATTGTTGAGAAAAGAAAATCTTGGTCCACATTGCCAAATGCTTTTGAGGCGTCTATTGTAAGTGCGTATCTTGGATGATTGTCTTTAGTTAAAAGAGAAATTAGGGTGTCTAACATACAGGTATTGTTGCTTAGTTGTCTTTTTTTCATGAAGCCCATTTGTTCTGGGGAAATAATTTCCTCCAAGATTTTTTTGTAATCTATTAGCTAACATTGAAGACAGTGGGCAGGATTCACGAAGGCTTGCACAGAGTCTAAGAGTAGTGTAAGACTCCATGCAGCCCTCGCGATGCAGGAACAGCCTGAAATTCCGTGTAAGAGACCAGCTAAAACGTCTCTTACACGGACTGGGCATGGATATGCTAATCACCTCACTTGCAGCCGAAACGCATGCAAATGAGGTAGATTAGTGATCCACGAAGCTGAAACCAGCCCGTGTAAGAGTCGTGTTAGCTGCAGAAATGCACTCAGTTGACAACTGAGTACGTTTCTGCAAATAACACAATGGAGCCATGTCAGCTCTAAATAAAGGCTGCATATGTGTCAGGCAGCATGCCAATGGCCAAATATGTGGCCATTGGCAAGGTACCCCAATGCAAATATGAGAAAAAAGTAAACGCAGCGCAGCCCCGCGCAAACGGGCTGCGCTATATAAAACATAAAAATGAAGGTTATAAACCCACAAATGTGGGTTTTATGCAATACATGGATGTACAATGCAGGGACCAGCAGACCAAAAACAACATGGCCACCGTTTAGTGGTTGCTAAGGGGGGAAGCTGAGTCTAAGACATGTAACTAAGCATTAGTAGGCAATGTTATGTAAATGAGTGTTAGGATACTGAATCCCACTGCCACATAGCAAATGAGCACATTCTGAGTAGTGTAAGAGTTACATAAGGGGGGGGGGACAGAGTAGGAGATAAGTGACATCACAGGGGGGAATGGCAGAAGGAAATGCAGTTCATTGGAGTACAATGTTACGTGACAGATGTCAGACACATATCATGGAAAGAGGAGTGCCACAAGATAAGCATGGGAAAGTCAAGAAATGGAAGGTGTACACTGTAGCCAACACCAAAGTTTCTTGCTGGGCGTGCATGCACACGTGTGCACACCAGGAGGCGCGAGTAGGGCAGTGTGCACGCGTGTAAGGCAGACTGAGCATGTGGGAGCCTGTTGGCAGATTTGTAAGACTGTTTGCGCTGGTGTGCACGTGTTTTAACCCGAATAAGTAGATTCTAAACTGTGTAAGCATGTGTGCGTGCATGTAAGCCACTGTGAGCGTGTTTCCGCTGGTATGCGCGTTGCTCCCGCCTGAGGAAACAGAAAGGAAAAAGAAAGCAACAGAAATAGTAGTAAGCTAGCAGGGAATACTGCTGGAGCTAGCAGGTGAAAACAATTAGAAGCAGGCAATTACACAGGCAGAATACTAGCCCAGCCCAGCACTTAAAACTCTGCAAACAGCAGTGCAGGATGTTTCTCTCAAGAGACACTGCAAGACAGGAGTAAGCTATTAGAAGTGAAAACTGAAAAAGCTTCACTCAGAGCAGAAATGCTAGGGGCTGCCATAGCTGTCATAAGGAGACATAGGCGACTTGCTGAGGGTGGTGACAATGCAAATGCTGCCAGACAACCCACAGTGAGGAGACGGAGAAGAGTGTACAGGCCCAGGGTCACCTACCAGGGGTTACATGAGCTGGAGATAGTGGAGCGCTATAGAGTGGACAGAGACCTCCTGCAGCAAATTGTTGAGCTGTGCAGGCCACGCCTCACACACAGAACCAACAGAGGGAAACCAAGGTATGTGTTGGCCTAAGAATACTAGCAACAGGTACCTTCCAGAGACCAACTGGTGATATGATGGGGATATCACAGGCATCAGCCTCCAGGGTACTGCACCAGTTCTTGGATGCCATGTCAGCACATGTCAGTGATCATGTATATTTCCCCAATACCCGTGAGGTATTGGCCAGCAATATGCGTCTCTTCCAGCAAATAGCAGAATACCCTGAGGTAGTGGGTGCAATAGACTGCACGCACATATGCATCAAAGCACCAGCCGGTGAGCGGGGGTCGGGCCTACATTAACCGCAAGGGCTTCCCCTCCATCAACTGCCAGGTCATGTGTGATGCCCAGGGCATAATAATGAATGTGTGTGCTGGCTGCCCTGGAAGCTACCATGATTCCCATATCTGGCATCTGACGCAGCTGTACCAGACATTTGCCAGTGGGGACATCCCACATGGTCACTTAGTAGGGGATGCTGGATATGCACTGGAGCCGTGGCTGATGACACCCATCAGAAATGCACACACACCTGAACAGGAACGCCATAATGAGGCATACGCACAAACACAAAATGTAATCGAGTGTGTGTTTGGGCTGCTCAAGTCATGGTTCCGGTGCCTGGATACATCTGGTGGAGCCTTGCAGTACTCACCAACTACATGTACCCAAATTGTCATGGTATGTGCTGTGCTACATAATATGATTCTGTGAAAACAGCTCTAGTAGGATCACCATAGGGCTAGGACAAACAGCCCCTCACCATTGCCAAGTCAATCACAGGCAGAGCGTGACTCGGAGGAGGAACAACCTGAGCCTGCCCCAGTAGGCAGAAGAAGGTGTGCCCAGTATGCCTTGGCCTTGGCAAAGCGGCAACGCATAGCACATACACTGGCTCAGTAGGGACCCTGGAAATTATACCTCTGTCCGACTCACACATATAGTAAAAGGGACGCCTAAGTTGACACAACCTGCTTTCAAACATGTACAGGGAGTGTAGTATGTGCATCCAACAGGCAGCCCTGCAGCACCACCTGAGGCATGATTGCCATGTGTTAAGCAATGTAACACCATGTAGTATATGCAAACTTGATGACCCTGACTAACATCCTACCCTCACCAAGCATGATGCCACAATATGAAGATGAGATGATAAATTGCAATAATTGGCTGAAGTATTGCTGTTAGTCAAAGGTGATCCAATGTGTGCCAGCCTGGGATGACATGCTGAGCACGACATGATGCTCCACCTGCTAGGGGTGGCATGCACCTATCAGTCCTGGCCTTATGGATACTGGCAAAGGCTGTTGTTACCCCCAGCGTGCCTTGAATAGGTAAGGCTCAAAACACAAACCCACCTCCATAGGTATCACAAGGGATAAGAACCTAGATGTAATGCTACCCAATGCCAGAAGTCTAAACAGCAAGATGCATGCAGTCTAAACTTCTCCAATATGGAGAATGTTGATATCTGTTCTGTAACAGAAAACTGGGTCAAGGCTCACAACAGCACCCTAACACTACCAGGTTACACCTCATACTGTGCTGTACAGCCCCAAAACATGGAACAAGCTACAAAAGGAGGATGACTAGCAATAATTGTCAAGGATAACCACACCCCCATGTTGGTACCACAACAAGAAGCAGCATGGACTAGCCATGGTCAAGTAACAGTGGCTAAAACTGCCTCCCAGTTTATAGCCTGCTACAGACTACTGTCCTAACACCAGGATCTGCACTTGGCCTATGTTGGAATACATGAATATATCAAGCTCTCTAAACCACATTATATTGGGTGACTGAAAATACCAAAACATAGACTGTGAGCATTATTCTAGCTCCAACACCCTAGGACAAAGGTTCCTAGAATCCATAAATCAAAATGCTCAGGAACAACGTACCACTCCCACAAGAGGGGTAAGCATACTGGATGTGATAATCAGCAACATGGGTACTGGATGGCAAGATGAGAAGTGTATCCCTCACTGGTAAGATCAGACCATAGAGTAATCACACCAGATATACACATCCTGACCACAGTCCCTGGCCAGAAAACCACAGTGAAAAACATGTGTAAAGCAAATGTTGCACTCCTCCAAACTGATGTGGAATCCATTAAAGGCCCTGTGCATGTGCAAAATATGGGCCACACCTCAGAACCCATTATACAGGCATTCCATGAACACTGCCAGGAATGCATGGATTATGCAATCCCAAATAAAACCAAGACACAATGCCATACACGCAGGCATCTGGCATGGTGGACCCCAGCCATTACCAAGCCATGCAAGAGAATGAGGAAGCTACTACATGATAGAGCAAACCTAAAAAGGGAAGTAATCTCTGATCAGTAGTATGGCAATAAAATATGTCCACTCATACAATCCACTAAGGCCAGCTACAACAACTTAAATCTGTGAATCTTGAGGCAATGTTACACCTGCACCATGTACACAGACAACCCTCTCCTCCCCCCAAGAAATACAAATATATGTGAGAGATGCAACCATTTATCCAAACCGGAGGCTGAGCTCTCTCAACTCAGTACTGTCAAAACTAGTCAGGAGGAGAAGGTAACCACACACACCACAAACCCAGTCTCACATAGACCTATCACAACTGCAAACCAAAGACATAAACACAGAAAAACATTCCCGGAGACTCTAATTACAAACACACCACATCAACAGAGACCTCCAAAGCAGACACCCAAGCAACCACTACCTCCAGACATAGCACATGCAACACATAGTACACAAAGCTGGTGTGCCAAACAGTCACAGGCCAGAAGGAGAAACAACATGCCTGATACAGTTGTAATAGGTGACTCCATAGTCAGACACACTGCTGTCCCGCTCACCAGACTGAACAAGGGAAAGGGTACAGTAAGCTGCCTGTAGGCTGCTACAATACACCACATAACACAAGTACGCAGGTCACCCCAAAGCAAGTACAAATATGATGCAGTCATTGTCCATGCTGGTGTGAATGACCTGAGATGTACCTCCCCGGACTACATGAAAAGAAACATAGATGAGCTCTCCAATTATGTAGTCCAGGCTGGTATGACACTGACCTTGTGCAGCATCCTACCCTCACCAAGAATGATGCCACAGTACAAACACAGAATGATCAGCTTTAACAAGTGGCACAATTACTGGTGTCATTAAAAGGGGATCTAATGTCTGTCTGCTTGGGATGTCATGCTTGACAAGCCACACTGCTTTGCCAGGGATGGCTTACACCTGTTAACCCTGGGCATCTGGATATTGGCTAAGGCTCTTGCCACCTCTATAGAGCCTTTTGTAGGCAAGGCTGAAAAGACTAACCCCCCATCCCTAGAAAACATAAGTGGAAAGAAACATAAGGGTAATGCTGCCCAATGCCAGATGTCTAAACCTCAACATGCATGCTCCCGAGGCCCTCCACAGTATGGAGAACATCGATGTCCGTGCAGTGACAGAAACCTGCAGCAAGGCTCCTGAGAGCACACCAGCCCTACCAGGTTATACCTCATATCATGCGTTATGGCCCCAAAACCTGGACCAAACCATAAAAGGAGGGGGGGTATCCATATTCAGCAAAGATACCCACACGTCCAGTAACTGACAATGCACGAAGCATCGGAGACCACCCATGGCAACTAACCGTAGGCAAAACTGCTGTACAGTCTGTAGCATGCTACAGACCCCACTCTCACACACAGGAACCCCACTCAGCCTTCCTGAAGACACTGGACAGTATGAATGTCTCACTAAATACCAAACAAGGTACTCACAAATTACCACATAGGTGGTAATCCATTATGTATGGAAGGAGTAATCAGGGACCTAGGGACACAAGTGGACAGTAACCTGTCATGTGACACTCACATTGCCAACGTGGCTAGGAAGACCGACTATATTGGCCACCTTATCATGAAAGGATTCACATCTACATCAACAGAGGTCATTGTCCCCCTATACTGTTCTCTTATCAGGCCCATAATTTAGTACAATGCCTCATTTGGGATGTACCTTACCCGACACCTGCAGCAGTTAGAAAGACCTCAAAGGTACCTCACCAAGAGGATAAAGGGTCTCAAATATATGTCATATGCTGCCTGGCTGTAGACACCCCAGCTGTATGCAGTCACATACTGCCTACGCAGAGGTGTTGTATGCTTGTTGTACAAGGCCATGTCCAACACAGGATTAATGGACATGCTCCACCCCAGAAAACCCAAATCCATCAGAGCTGTGAGAGCGACAGATGTCAACCTAAACACATAATGAAGTAGGATGTGCTGGAGGGACAGATACATAACCCAGAGGCTCCCTACACCATGGAAAGGAATCCCACTCCATGTTAGGCAGAGCCCCTCACCGACTCTCTTCAACAGGAATCTTGCCAAGTGGATGGGTGATCGTAGATGTACACTGGGGGTCTTCACTGTGTCACGTCCAGACAGAGGCACAGTAAAGTAAATCCTAAATGGCCATAATATTCACATAGCAAGGGGTGGCGAAAGCCACACACACTCTGGCTAGGCTTATAAATGCCCTAGGGCAGATAGCCTAGTATGAACCTATGAACCTATGAATATATAAATTGTACAGGACACTAAGGATAATTACAAGGCTTTCTTAACTGATGGTAGGAACCTTGCTGGGAATTCACAGATATGCTCTGAATCACCCAAATATTACAAACAATATACCAAACACACACACATATTGCCAACATCCAACCTGACAGGTGCAGTGCAAACCCCCCCCCCCAAAATGCCATATCTATCCCAGCAGAGTGCTGTCCCCCTGACATTGCAGATGCTGATGTAACAGCCAGCATCTACAAAGCAAAACACACAGCATCAATGGTACCAGATGGTGTCCTCGGCTGAATCCAACATGGACTCCAAGAAGAATGGAACACCAAACACTACTGCTCAATGTCAGCCTTACTACAGGATATGTACCCAAAGAGCAGTGTACAACAACAGTGGTCCTTCTCCACAAAGGTGTTGCCTGAATGGATACTACAAACTACCACCCCAGAATCCTGACAAGCTTGGTCTGCAAAGCTATGGAAAGGATCAGCATGTACCTCAGGCATAAAGATATTGGGGACCTACTGACACTGGACCCTACCCAGTGTGGCTTCCATAAGTGCAGATCCTTCCCCTTAAACATGTTTGACTCATTTGAAACAGTCATTAAGGCCATTGATGAGGGGAATGTGGTCCACACAGCCTAGCTGGACCTTGCAAAAGGCTTCCATACAATACCCCACGTGTTCATTATAGATAAGCTCACCAGCTTAAATATAAACCCCTATGTCAGTAGAGGGGTTGCAAACCAGACCGAGGACAGAACTGACATGATCAGAAATGCTGCAGCCATGTCAGACTACAAACCAGATACAACTGGCATCCCACAAGGCTCAGTCCTGGGACCACCCTTGTTTGGTATATATGTCCCATAGGTACAGGCCAACATGGAAGGACTGTGTCTGAACAAGTTTGCAGAGGACTACAAACTGACCACCATATCTGACCCTCCAGCTGACACAAGCATTCCACAAAAGGGCCACATAGAAACAGACAACTGGTGCCATAGCCATGTCAGCAAGCTAATTGCAGAAAAGTGTATAGTCAACCCCTGTGGATATACAGTAAGTGCCCATCAATTACCACATAGGTGTTAACCCATTAAGTACTTAAGATGTAATAAGAGACCTGGGGACACAAGTTGACAGATATCTTGCATTGGACAAGCATGTGGCTGTAGTGGTTACAGAAACATACCATATACACACCTAATCATGAAGGTAGTCAGATCTAGATGAGGGGAGGTCATTGTGGCTCTGCAGTCATCCTTCATCAGCCCCACAATGGACTACAATGGCCCCTGTGGGATGTACCTCAGCAGACACCTCCATCAACTGGAAAGACCCCAAAAGTACCTCACCAGGAGTATCAAAGAGCTTGAACAGATGCCATGTGTTGCCTGATTAAACAAACTGCAGCTCCACACAGTGCCATACTGCCTGCCCAGAGGCAAGCTGTGCCTGATGTATAAAGCCATGTCCAAGCTGGAATCAATGAACATGCCGCACCTTGTACAATCTGAATGGCAGTGAGCTATGCACATGAGAGACCTGAACCCCAGCACTGACATACATAGGACATGCTGTACTGATTGATCCATAACACAGAAGCCACCCCCACTCTTGAGTAAACTCCCAGTACAAGTTAGCCAGAGAGTCACTCATTGACTCTCCTCAAGAGAAATTTTGATGAGTGGATGGGAGATGGTAGGTTTACCCTGGGTATCACTGTTATGTCATGGGTAGACGGAGGCACAGTATACTAACCATGACATATGTCATGGCATACTCCAGTTACAATGTGTGTCGAAGGACAAACACACTCTCTGACTAGCATTAGAAATGGCCTAGGGCACATCGCTAGTGTTTGCCAATGTCCACCTATGTTGTGGAATACACTACCAATGTTGGACAAGCCTGGTTTAAGTAGTCCATATCTGAACATAATGCAACATGGTCATATGTGCACAACTGGCCCCTAACCAGTCTGTTGTGCCCACTATGAAAATTTAAAGCAGTGATAGGACTAAAGCCCAGGATACTGTCCACCACAGTGAAAGTGCTGAACCAGTACACTATACGGTACTACAGTGTTTGATCAGTATGAAAGGATGTTGACAACTGTATGCAAAGTATCCCATGCAAACCCTGCAGGCACAGTATAATCCCTGTTGTGTTCAGACACAAAGCAGTTGGCCAGTAAGTACACAACATGACACCCAACACACAACCATAAACGTGAGATATTGTTGAAGTTCACACTCATCCACAAATGTGGTGGACTGCAGAGTTCAACATATGGAAAGCTCACACTGGGCATGCTCGCACACTTTGATAAATGAGACATATGTCAGACAACATGCCATGGAAAGCCTGAACTTGGCATGCTCACACACCTAGGCCATATCTCAGTTTAGCAGTTTAGCAGTTGGCCACACATATCTGATATTTGTACGTGTTATTCCAGGAACCAACCACATTACAGCAATCTGCCCAGTGCACACAGTTAAAGGACTACAGAGACATAAGTGATATAGTGGATCCCTCTCATATTCAAACATCTTCCACAGATACACAAGTTGTTCATAGAAACAGGGAATGCTATGGTAATAAAGACCTGCAAACAGTCTATCAGCAACAAATATTGTGCATCTGACAATTAAACATATGGGTGTAGAGGTCAATACTAGGCTGTTTGCCCTAGGGAATGAAAGCTTAGCCAGAGAGTGCTTGGCATCTGCCTCCCCAGTACAGTAGGCTACTGTGCCACTGTAAAGTAGGTCACATAAAGCACCATGCGAGGTTAGTGTGCTGTGCCTCCATCAGGCAGGGACACAGTGGAGATCCCAGGGGTTGAATTTGCTATGCCACATCCATGTGGCTGGTGTTTGCTGGAAGAGGGTTGGTGAGGACCTCTAACAGTAAGTGGGTGTCAATAACAGACTGAGGGGAGCCTTATCTGCAGTGTCTGGAGAATTTCACTGTCAACACTTTGTTGTGATGATTATGAGGGATTGAAGTGTCATGCCAGTACTGTTCAGAGATGTCCTGCCTATGTGGGCTACTGCTCTGCAATGTATTAGCTCACTCCATCTGTTGGACAGCTCATATATGGCTGGTGTACACCTGACAGGTGTCCTGTTGTGGAGGAGTCATGGGTATATTTGGGATAGCATGATCAATGCAAACCTTCCACATGCTCATAGAATGCAATTGTCAAGGATTATGCAGAGTGGCCTGTATACTCCCCCAGCATGGGTCCTTTGAAGTCTTCCACCCCAGTCTTCACAAGTGCAAAGTCTGCTTTTGATAAATACACTTTGTTTGCAGTGACAACCTTGCCTGGGGTGGGGATGGGATATGGATGTCCAGGGAAAGGTGGGTATGGTCAGATATCAACAATGGTGGTCTACCTCTGGTGTGGAACAGTGAGTACCCATTTTGCAGATGGTCAGGTGCAATATGTATTCCCCCTTGTGGTTGTGGTGAGTGGTCCTGCCATAGCACATGGACTCACAAATTGTAGTGGCTGTAGGGTAATGTTGTAGAGGCCTGAGTTGTTCCCACACACAATATACCTGTACCTGACGTTAACAACTGGAATGGTGTATGTGAACACCTTCATATCTTGGCACTGTTCCCAGGGAAGCAAAGTGTGTGTCCTGGATGTGGGAGGGGTGGTCTGAACTGGTTGTGTTGTGTGTTACAGGTCCTGTGGTCACGAAGCATGGTATAAAACATAACCTGCCAGTGCTGATGTGCATATCTGACCCTGAAGTAGGTGGCTGCAAATGCATATCTATGCTATCCCCCACCTGACAGGTAGTAATAGATGTACATACCTCTGTATGAATAATGATGTCAGCACCCTATAAATACTGCAGGTGCAGAACAGATGCCCAATAATTTGGATAGTGCGCTCTGCTAATGCACCTCCTTCAAGTGTCATAATATAGTTAGGTAGGGGTTTGAATCCTGCAAATGCTCAGTGTGGGTGAGCGGAGTTGGTGTGTGTGCAATTCTGTTTGAGAGAAATGTCCCTTTTGGCAACTAGGAGAACACACTACAGGATGCACATTCCCCTTTCTAAACACTGATGATGTCAGCACCCTATAAGTACAGCCAGAGAAGGGAAACCTCCCATTAATGTGAATAGGGCACTCTGCTAATGTGTCCGTCTCGAGTGTCAAAACATAGTTAGGTAGGGGTTTGAATCCTGCAAATGTTCAGTGTGTGTGTTTGGGTGAGGGGGGTTAGTGTGTGTGCACTTCTGTGTAAGAAAAATGTCCCTTTTGGCAACTAGGAGAACACATTACAGGATGCACATTCCTCTTTCTAAACACTGATGATGTCAGCACCCTATAAGTACAGCCGGAGAAGGAAAACCTCCCAGTAATGCGAATAGCGCGCTCCGCTTATGCATCCGTCTTGAGTGTCATAACATAGTTAGTTAGGGATTTGAATCCTGCAAATGCTCAGTGTGCATGGAGGGGGGTTAGTACGTGTGCAATTCTGTATGAAAGAAATGTCCCTTTTGGTAACTAGGAGAACACGATGCACATTCCTCTTTCTAAACACTGATGATGTCAGCACCCTATAAGTACAGCCGGAGAAGAGAAACCTCCCAGTAATGCAAATAGTGTGCTCGGCTACTGCGTCGCGTACTAGTGTCATAACATAGTTAAGTAGGGGTTTGAATCCTGCAAGTGTGTGTGTGTGTGGGGCGTGAAAGTAGGGTGTGTGTAATTACATGTGTGAGAGAACTGACCCTTTTGGCAACCAGTACAACACACCAGCTGCTGCATATTCCAATCTCTAAACAGAGATGATGTCAGCACCCTACAAGTACAGCAGAAGAGGGCAAATCTCCCAGTAATGCAAACAGCACGCTCTGCTACTGCGTCTCTCACTACTGTCATAGCACATTTAGTGATGTTTTTGAATTCCACAAATGCCACGTGTGTTTTTGTCACACAGAATGCCCGTGTGTGTGGGTTGTTGTTCACAATAATGCATGACATCGATTAAACCAGTAATGGCAATGCACACACATGATGTATGTGTGTGCCAAATACACATATATACCTGTGACCTTCAATAGTTCCCATGTCTGACGCCTGCTGCATGTGAATACATGGTATTTGCACTGGATAATATTATGACTGTGGTTTTCTGTGCGGGTGCTGCATGTGGTATGTGTATATGCAGTGTGAGTTGTATATGGTATCATCCTAGCAGTGAGGGATACACATCTGGTCTGGGGCATATAGTCTACATGTTGTTGATGAACAGGTGCTGCATGTTTTCACCTGTTGTGGGAGTGGTAACAAGTTGTTCCATAGCAATGCAGTGACTACATGCTAGGAACCTTTCTGCTAGGGTGTTGTAGCTACAGTAATTCATCAGCATTCAGTAATACTTCAGCATTCTTGGTGATGGTATGATGCCAACCAAGGTCAGGGTCATACCAGCCTGTGCCACATGCTCAGAGAGCCTTCTATGTTCCCTATCATGTTGTCCAGTGAGGTACATCACAGGTCAGCCATAGTGGCATGGACAATGACTGAGTCATATGTGTCCATGCCTCTGACTGACCTGTATGCTTGTGTTATATGGTGGACCATAGTGCCCCACAGGCATATCACTGTGACCTTCACCTTTTCCAGCCTGGTGAATGGGACCTCACTGTACCGGACAATAAAGGTACCTAACACAACTGTAGCAGGTGTGTTGTCTAGCTGTACAGGCTGTGACAGTTTGGCACACAGGATTTGTGTGCTATGTGTTGCACGTGCTGTGTTCCGGCTTAACGTATGCCTCTGTGCCAGCTGCAGAGGTGTCTGCTGCTCAGGCAGGATGTTATTCTGAGGCTCCAAGAATGCCCCAGTGTGTTCATGTGTTTGGATTGCTGTCAGTGTAGGTCTACATCAGACTGGTATTGTAGTCACTGTAGTATTTCATGCCACCTGACAGGTTATGCCAGTACTGGGTTCTGAGTGCTTAGTCCCCAGTTTGGCTATGTGGTTGCATCTCACACATGTGTTGTACATTCATGGGTAGGGGTGAGGGTTGACTGTGTACATGTGGCAGCTGTGACATTGCCACATGACTCACATATTCCACAACTGTACCATAGAGGTGACTGACAAGTGACCTTTGCACATGCTACCATAGTATTGTGATTGCCATGGTGATTAACAGCACATAGGGCCAATGGGGAACAAGGTACAGAAGGTGAGTATGTGAGGTTGTAGTGCCTGTGATTCGTTAGCACTGGCATATATGACTGCTCACATGGTCAAATGCCAGGTAAGTCATATGCAATGTGCCACAGGCAACTTACATGCGAACAGGACAAACAGTGACGTTCTGTCAAGTGAGACATGGACATACATATAGTGAGCTATGCAGATGTCACTAGGGATCCACAGAAGCTCCGTAAATCTGCATTGCAGGTGGAATCGGTGTTCCAGGGTAACTGCAAGCAAACATGCATGCAAACAAAGCTACAGTAAGCAGGGCTGCATGTAGTCCATTGTACAACAAACAAGCTGTACCACTTCCAGTAGGTAACAGTGCAAATATGCAGGCACTATACACATGTACATGGAAATACACAGGTCAGATGGCCAGGGTCCAGTCTCAGCGCACACAAGTGCACAGACCATGTACCATCAGGATGTACAATAAATGGACGGAAACCCAGGTGCTCATACCTGCACTAATACACATGTCAAATAACAGACACTGAGCCTTCACTCAGTGGTTCCATACTTAGTAGGATGTATGCTACCTGTCCTGCCACCACAGTATCCCTGATATTTATGAGGATTCTCCCTCCTGTCAAAGTTAGTTTTGTGTGTTGGGGCTGTCTAGCATGGTATGAGGTGTGAGCTTGCAGTGCTAGAGTGCTCCTGTTTGTCCTGTACCAGTTGTGTAGTACTGCACACATATCAACATCCTCAAACATCTGCATTGCAGAGTCCAGTGTGGGCAACATGCCACTTTCAGTTTACATGTCCATCATTGCATATCAATACTTTCATTACCTTATCCCCTGTGCTACCTATGTATGTGGCCTTCTGTTGACATCCTTACCACCAGTATGCAAACATGTGCAGATGATACAATATGGTACTTACCATGGGTGTAGAAAACAGTACAAGACAATCATACCCTTACTGCATCAGGCATGCTGGGATATACCCACAATTATATCAGCACACTGTACTGTTAACAACATGATACTATTACTACACGTCTATGTAGTCACCCTGTGCATCAGCAACATGTTAACCTGTAACTGCACTGATGTTACAGATTGCAGGAGGTGGCAGTTTCATCATATGCAGAGGGTATGAACTTGGTATGCCTGAGTCTGCCACTGATACCACCAATTGACATGTATGTGTATGTGTGTTGGTGAGGGACAGCAGTACAAGGTGGGGCAATGTTGATGCAGTGTGTGCATGCATGCGGTAGCCCTAGGTGTTGTCAATTTGCATGTGTGTATGGATGCACACAGTTCCACCTCATGGCTGCCATATACCGGTGTCTGTGGACAGCCACAGACTGTACCTGCCAGGTCATACAGATCAGTGTCTCTGGCTACGGACACGGTACCTGTGCCTTGCGGGGGTGCTACGGACCGTATCTGGTACTAATCCAGACTGGGTACTGTCATCAGAAGCAGGTGTTCATTGACTGGACACAGATCCCTGTTGGGCCTGTCCAGAGCCATGTACACGTGGTCTCCTGGGGTGGTCTGATGACAGCACAGACCCAGTATTGCTGGGGCTGCTGCTGGCACTATGGGGGCGGCCGCGGCCCTGTTGTCATCCGCAAGCGATGACTGACAGCTGCTGCTGTTGCTGGCATACGCCCACGTCTACGCCTCAACCGTCCACTATTGCTCTGGCTCATGGACATGTAGTTGTGGAACTGATCTAATATGTCCCCACAACGTCTTTCTATGACATTGGTGAAATTACGGATGGCAGCCGCAATGTCATGCATACTGTCACTCATGGCTGTGCGACATGCTGTCAGCTCCCTCAGACCCTGTCTGGTGTACCGTTCCATACGTGACTGTGCCTGCATGACAGCCTGAAACATAGCTGAGGTTTAAGACCTCTGTGGGCACATCTGACAAGGGCAGTACGCCCACGGATGCTCCCACGAGAACCCCTGGACATCTGTCTGTGTGGTACCATCTCAGGGCCATGCCCATGGCTGCTGTGTGGGGAAGCATGTGCCACAGATACCACATTACCCTGGTCAATGCCCACTGTATCCTGTCCATCACCTAGGGACATTGGTGACAAAGGATGTATTGGCAGGATGACTGTGCGCATTGATGGGGTTGACAGCTGTGTACTATCAATTGGCTGACCAATGATGGACCCTGGCACACCTTCCTGTGCCATTACACAGATATCATCATTATCACTACCCGTGGCACCTGATTCAGGTTCCCTGCTGCATGACACCAGAGCAGCACCAGAACCTGTGGGAGGGAAACAGGAAACACAGTTTACAATGTCTACACAATGTTACCAGTGATGCACACATGCACACATGCACACGTGCACAGGTGCACAGGTGCACACATGCAGACATGCAGACATGCACACATGCACATGTGCACAGGTGCACAGGTGCACACATGCACACATGCACACATGCACACACGCACACATGCACACAGGTGCACACATGCACACAGTTGCACACTTACACACTTGCACACTTACACACTTGCACACTACTCAGTATATGAGATATCAACACACAGACACAGACACACCTGCATGCATACACAGAGCACTATTGATTGAGCCTAATATTACTATTACTATCAAGACTATTACAGGTATTGTTAATACACACTCACCAGCATGGATAGGCTGCATTGCTGTTACACTGGAGGGACCTGCAGAAGTGAGGAAATGAATGTCAGTGGGCACAACTGTGCCATTGTTACTGAGTATGATACAGGTCAGTAGTACAACAGTTGCCTTTCACAGGTCAGCTGCTGATATTGAGAATATCACACTTGCACATTAAATACTATGATGACAGCTACAAACCAAGGACACACCTCACACATGCATTAACTACCAGTGTACACAACAGTCAACTATACATATGGCATATTACCTGCACATTCGTAGTCATGGTGCTGTGTGGCTCCAGCCTCCATCATAATGCAGGTCTGCTTCTGTTGTTGTTGGTGGGCTGGAGCCACAACACTTAGGAGTAGTCCCTCCAGTCTGGTGAGTGGGGGATGTGTAGCCACCCAACCACCTGTGGCAACCTGTTGCCTGTGGATATCCGACGCACGCTGATGGACATTTCTGATTAAATCACTGCAGTGATGTCGTACCTGCTCATATGTCCTATTATGCATGCCTATGTCATTTACCCGACGGACCAGGTCTTGCCACAGTGCAGCCCTCTCCTGCTGATTCTGGCTGGTGCGGGAAAAGAGTATTGCAAAATCCCACACCAGGCTCTGGTGTATTTCCTCATCCTCGGCTGCAGAGTATTCCAGATTGCACTGGTGAGCCATGGTCCTGCAAAAGAAAATAAAATGATATCAGAAAAATATGTCAGCAGAATTTGGCACACATACTACACATGCTACTCGACTGTTCTGATGCAACATATCTCCCATATATAGCATCTGTCTGTCTATTGGTGGATACACATGTAAATGGCCAGGTATCAGTGCTCAGGCAAAAACTGTGCAACAGTACCTGGCACACTCCATACGACATACTACCAAACCCCAGCAGTCAGCACACTGATTCAGGTCCAAAGCACCTCCTCACTCAGGGGGTTTGTATCGAGGTATTGTATGGAGAACATCATCAACTACTGTGATCTGACTACAAACTAATCGCCCTGGATATACATATCCCACCTCCACCACCAGCACAAACGACTACAGTGAATAACATTTCAAACGCAAACTTTACACTTCTTAAGACTGAGATGGTATCCTTTAAGCCCACTGGGCCAGTGGAAGCCACAACCCACAATGCTGACTCCTTCACAAATTATTTCTACGGACATCTCCGAGAATGCATGGATCATGCAATCCCATATAAGACCAAGACACTCTCCACAAAGGGTAAGCATCCTGTCTGGTGGACCCCAGCCATAAACAGATTTTATAACAAAAGATGGAAGCTACTGCAAGACAGAGCATAATTCCATAAAGGGAAGGCATGTCTGATCAGCACTAGTAAAGAGCTATGTTCTCTCATACAAACATCCATGGGCAACTTTGAGAGGGAAATCACCGGGGACACTACAGATAACCACAAGGCCTTCTTCAGTTATGTTAGAAACCTGGTCAGAAACCCTCCAATATGCTCATAGTTAGTACACAACAACAAATAATTCACTGAACCCACAGATATGGCAACATTGTGGCAGACAGGTTCAGTGCAATTTCCCCCCCCTCCCTTTCCCCCAAATGAAGACATACTTATCCCAGTTGAATGTAACCTCCCTGTCATCACAGATGTTCAGGTGAGAGCCGCCCTCAGAAAAGCAAAAAACACAGCATCAATGGGACCTGATAGTATCCCCGGTTGCATGCTACATGAACTCCAAGAGGAGCTAAACCCGCATATAGAAGTGCTATGTAACACTAGCCTGACTACAGGATATGTACCTGTACACTGGTGTACAGCAGCAGTGGTTCCAATCCACAAAGGAGGCACCTCTACATACCAATACAATACAACACAATACAATGCAGTACAATACAATATGCTATTGCCCCTGGGACTACAGCAGCATACTGTTCTGCTACCCTGACCTTTGTGACACATGTGATGTGATGTGATGGTACCTGCTCCTGTCAAACAGTTACACAGGGTGACTCATATGGCATATTACCTATCTGACTAACATTCAGCAGGGGTATGTGTGACATGTACTCATGGGGAGTCTTGCTTCTTAACGCTGTGTGGTTTATTGCAGGGTATGTCTTATCTGTGGGTAGGAACCTGTACCTCCGCCATGTGCTCTCTAGTGTGGTATCAAGGACGACCCACAGCGGTCATTTAGGTTGTGGATGGTGTGAGGTGTTACTATGGTTGTTGGACATCTGTCATGGGTGTGATTTAAGTATGTAAATCCAGGAGTGGTAACCTCTATGTGGGTAGTATGTGTGCACTCTGTGGTGTTGTCAGTCACTGTGCATTGGTAATGTGTTTGACTGCATTGTCACAGTGTCGTACATGTCACTGTGTCCTTCTCCATATCTGTAGCTGTCATGTGAGGTACATACCGTGGCAGACATTGTGTGGTGAGGAGGGGTACACTGACCTACATGTCCATAGCTGACACACCATGTCTGCTGACACATACCATGTACAGGTATTCCAGGAATAGTGTGCCACTGTGATTATCATTGGGGGGCCTATTGTATACGTTTATGACCCTGTTCACCCCTGACACATGCAGTGGTGGGCAGCCAATCACATATCTGGTGGTTACTAGTGTAGGTGATTTGAAATGGGGTATGGTACTCCAGTTTCAACACTGGCGTTCACTCCATGCCTTTGTCACCACGCACCTGTTGCAATACATCTGTACACATGTGCCTCACTCAGAATCTCTCTCTCTCTATATATATATATATATATATATATATATATATATATATATATATATATATATATATATATATATATATATATATATATATATATATATGTCTGTATACATATACACATATATATATCGATGTACATATATTGCTATAGATATGGAGGGGGGTGTGACAGAGGGGGTGAGAGTGACAGAGGGGGTGGGACAGGGGAGTGTGAGATAGTCATATACAGTCATATCTGTAGATAGTCAGATCTGTCTGTCTATGTATATGTATCTACATATATCTATATCTGTATGTGTGTATTACATATATATGTTTGTACATATTCTATCTATCTACATCTGTCTATGTATTCCTACATCCCTCTCTATCTATGTATACATATATATATATATATATATATATATATATATATATATATATATATATATATATATATATATATATATATATATATATATCTATAGACATACATACATACATACATATATTGACATACATACGTATCCATATGATAGATAGGTATATCAACATGTTTGTTTACAAAACGGTATACACACACTAACATACTGCTAAACATATATAACTGTGAAACCTACATTGTACATAGCACTACAACCTACATTCAACCTACATTGATATGTGCACATAGATGCCCTCACATACATATGTATGTATAGCCTTCACTGATAGTTGCTGTATGTCCCCTGCCCTATGCACATCTTCATATACATATAGATACAGACCAATGACACATATGGAGGGTTCACAGTATGTAGACTTTTAAAGTATTACTTTACATTACCTGTGTTTGTCACAGCTGCTTGCATTGCCTTTTGGATCGGTGTCCTGCTGCTGCTCCAGTTGACAGATGACAGCTTTCTAGTAGGTTTTGTTAATAAGTGTTTTTGTTTGTGTATTTTTCTCTCTCTCTCTCTCTCTCTCTCTCTCTCTCTCTCTCCCTACCTCCAGAGGGTGCAATGAAATTATTGCATGTGTGGACTGGGTGTACAACATGCTTTTGTAGGTATCTGCATATGTCCATGTGATGGCCTCTGCACCAATTGTTAGCCAGCATTTGCTAATTGCATGCAGCCAGTTGTGTACTGATTGCAGTTCTCACTGTGATTTCAGGACAGTGCTATAAAAAGGTATGTGAGATAGGTGTAGCCCTTTCAGATTTTAAGGGCAGGGACCATGCTGGTATGCTGTGGACACTGTTCTGTGAGTGTAAAGGTTAGTATCTCTCTCATATTTCTGGCTGTGTTGTAGATTAACATTTCTCCATTCATTTCTCCAGTTTCCTGTACTAAGTGTGTATGTACACTGACACCTAAGACTACTACTACTGTTAATGTGGGTGTGTGTGCTTTCCTGTGGGACATGTGGTGTAACTGGTATATAGCAGTGGCTCTTGCACTTTGTTGCTATGGCTTCAATATTTGCCCTTTACATTCACTACTTGTATGCCTGATAGGTGTCTTGACTGTAGTGTGTTGCTGTGGCTTTCCTATCTTTCATGTACATTCACACCTTGGAATGCTTGCTATATCTGATAGGGTGTTACTGCATGCAGTGTGGTCTGGCCATGGTGTGGGCCTTGACATCTATTAGGGTATTTGAGTATGCTGCTGAGCAGGCCCCAGAGACTCTCAGGGGCATCTTTAATCTGCCTCATGGAATAGTACATATCAGTGGGGTACACCCATTAAATTGTCTGGTATTCTGCAGTTGTGACTGTGGGTTAGCATGAGCATATGTATTACTACACTATTTCTGCCGTGCAAGTGGTGCATACTTTCAGTACTTCATAGTTATCATTGTATGTGTTGTAACACCTTTCTGCCTACTGTTTGTACATTTCACAGGGAGTCTGTGGGGCATCCCTGTAACTCAGTCACTGTTGCTATGTCTGGGCTCTTAACTATTCAAATATGGCAGTGTCATACCTCTCAAGTGTACAGATATTTGCAGGATGTCCACATTTTTGCCTCATATTTTGGTCCATATCCCATAAAACAGCTTTTTCTGGCAAATCACTCTGGGCTCAAGTCAGACTATAGTGACAAACATTTCAGTTTCAGACTTCGTACCCTTCCAAAAATCCAAAATAATGCAAAACCTGTTACTCTCTCAACTGTCTAAGTTTGTCGGAGCAATATTTGAAATGTGTCCCTGTTTTTGGGCCTTTGCTCCACAGTTTTTATTACTTAGTCCAGATGTCCTGCTGTAAGAGGTTGTCGGGTATGGGCAGTGATTATCCTGCTGTGAGTATGTGTGTGGCTTGCAAGGTGCTACAGTGACATTATTACCTACTAGCTACCAACTAGCATGGCTGTTTCTGTTCACACACTACTATTATCGAAATCCACTACATTTGACAGTAAATATACATGGCATGCTTTGTGTACTACACATCCTATATTCCCTTTACATTCATTCCTACTATTGCATGATATATTTATTGTAGCACAATGTTCTTATATAGCAGTCATGGCTTAGTGGTAAGTCATGCAGACTACTGTTTCCAAGGTCCTGGGTTCTGGGCTGACAGTGGGATTTTATTTTGCCTTTAAGCAGACTACAGGCCTTGTCATTCAAAGTGACTAAGGCACTTTTAACCATTTGTAAGCGGGTTAGCGTTGGTTTGCGTGGAGCTCACGCATGCGCACTGGCATTTAGCTCCACGCACACAAGCACATACCCGCTTACAACTGATTAAAAGTGCTTACTTTTGCGCACATCCACGCTAATTTCTTTGAAAGAAATGAAAATGGGGAGACAGGAAAGTAGTGAAAAAGGGGTCACAAAGAGGGTAGGACAGTAGGGAAACAAACTCAAGTTTTGCAGGAGGGATGTAGGTAAGGCCCATAGCTGCCCATTTCTTCATCAGCAACAGCTGTGCATATGTTTGTAATTTGGTGTGACATTTGAAACCTTCCACCCCTGAGACAGGTGTAAGGACAACAATAATACTTGTTATACAGCCAATTGTAATTGACAGTTTACATGTCCAGCAGACATGTGTTCAAAATGGGCAGCTCTGTATGGGGCGTAATTTTTTTGTGGGTACAGAGTGCTCTTTTTTTTTTTTTTTTTTTTTCAGGTGAGAGTGGTATGTCAGTTACAGGAAGTCGGTATAGCTGGGGAGGTAGGTTGGGTAGGTTAACAGACAAGACAAACAAGACGCATACAGGGGTGGTGTATGACACATGTGGGGGGGTTACACAATTGACGGGGATGGATGTTTGGATATCTCGAGCCCATGAGCCCACAGATGGCAACAGTGGAACTGAGATCCCCACCCATGGGCAGTTGCCACTGTGCCTTCACTCCCCAGGACGGGGCTGTGCTGGGGGCTGTGTAGGCCGGGCAGCAGGCACACCCGTGAGTTGTGCCACCCATGCCTCAAGCTGGCATAGGGGCCCAAGCACAGCGTGCCAGATCTCCCTACGCACCACAGTCCGGACACTACAGAGGGTGAGTGGATGTTCTCCTCCGGCCTCGCTTGCAGAGGGGGGACGAGCCCCCATCCCCTGCAGTGCTTCCACCTGCAGGTGGCACAGGGCCACCGGAGGAGGGTCCAGCCTGGGCACTACTGCCAGGTGCACTCGCCAGCTGAGGAGGGAGAGGTGGGTCCGCTGGAACCCGCCTTCCCTATCGTCCTATGTTTTGCATTATGTTATGACAGTTTGGGTTAGTAACAGACAATACCATTCACAATTAGTTGTAACAGCATGCATTAGTATTCCCATTAACCAAACACCCATATATTCAAGCCATTGAACAGCAAGCATAATACATGCATAATTTGAACAGCAATACACAATCCAACAACATGCAGGGTTGATTGATGGCAACAGGCCATCAGGTTTGGATGTATGAACAGGGCAGATACATCAACGTACATGCAAATATGTATGAACCAACAGGACAAATGTCCAGGGGTGTTAATTGTGATTGCACATGCCAATTTCACGTGGAATGGATTATATGTGGTTATAGGGTAGGGTGAAGAAAATTTAATTAACAACTTCAAATACCAATACATATGCTGTACATTTCTACTAGCTGCAGATATATACACACTACAGTTCTGCCTACAGTTTCCTATGTGATAACTACTTCAGGTTGGTGATAGGAATGTTACTGCTACATCAATATACATTTCATTTTTATTCATACACATTCATATCTGGCTCTGTTCAGCTACATCATCCTGCTACATTTGCTTTATATAGCTATAGACAACTATGGATGTTTGGTATTTCAGACAACCATACTATCTGCATATTGCAGACTGAGAGCAACATATCCAGATTTTGGGACACACATTCCAGCTGCAGTACTGTTTTCAACACATGTTACTGTTTGGTTCTGCCTGTCACATTCATTTCATTCTGTACTGACTGCAGTATACTTTATTCAGGAGTTATTACTACTTTATTGGTGGATTCATATCTCTTTCTCACACTCTCTCACTTGTTTTATTTTTACAATTCAGGATGGTACTTAATTCTAGGCTTTATTGACATGTTTTACCTGTAGTTATAGCAATCCTTTCCAACAGTCTCACTTATGTCATGTTTCTGTATTTCAACAGGGATATATTTCACACGTGTTTTACTCAGCTTCTGCAGCTATACTTTTCGGCCTGCTGCAGGTTATGTACTATTATGTTACAGGTGGGACATCTTTATTTCAGACTTGTTTCATTTTTATGTTTGGATTACAGGCTGCATCACACTTTTGTAATCAAGCAATACTTGCAATCACTTTTACACTGTTACTTGCACATTTTATTAATTAGTGACTACACTGCACTCTTTTGGTAACTGTCATACTTATATATTTATTTACAGTTACAGGGAGAGAATTACTGGCCTGCCTGGTGGCGCAACCACTCCAGCCTATCACCATAGGCTCGACGGTTCGCAAAACAGACACCTGCAGCTGTAATATAAATAAAGTAATATTGGAATACACATCTCCATAATATCAGCTAGGTTAATTTCTTACATAAATAATTACATGTAACTTACTCAGTAGTGGGGCATTGGGCATTTGCCAGGCCTCCTGGATCCAACGGTTCAGTTGGTCCTGCTTCTGTCTATTCAGGTCCACATGGTGGTGACGGACCTGCTCACCAGTCCTTGGTATCCCTGTGGCACTGGTGAGATCATGAGCCAACCAGTCCCATGCCTCAGCCCTATATGCTCCCCACAGGACCTGCCCTGCATGAGTTGGGCCTCATGATTGTGGACAAGGAGCCAAACCATATATTTGGACTCCTCAGTGCCCCACCTCTGTGCTCGGAAGCAACTACCCTCACCTACACCTGACATCCTGGCTGCAAGTCGGTTCTACAATCAGTTATTCTGTGTATTCCCACCTATGGGGCTTATATATGCCGTTTTTCCTGCACTTATCTGTGATTGGCCATTTTGGAATTGTATCAGCTTCACAAAACCTGCTTTGTCATGCTCCGCTTTCTATTCATTCCTATATATATGCTATTAACTGCATTTCTAACTACAACTGTCATGGCTTAGTGGTTCTGTACTTTGACTATGTTGCATGGTATCCTGGGCTTTTTATATTTTATGACTGTCTACACAGGCTAGGAGGTGTGTCTGTGTAAAGGCAGTTTTGATACAGCTTACTCAACGTTGCCCGTCGGTTAGCTTGTTGGGGTGGTGCGCAGCTCCGCGCAAACGGGTTATGCCGGTTTACGCGTCGTTTGGCTGTCAGCATGCATATTACGCTCAGCTCAGCTACTTGCACACAGTTTCAGCATGTTAAAATGATGCTCAACCCCGGGCACTCATTTTACACCTGTTAAAACACTGCTCACCTACGGGCACTCATTTTACACCTGTTAAAACACTGCTCACCTACAGGCACTCATTTTACACCTGTTAAAACACTGCTCACCTACAGGCACTCATTTTACACCTGTTAAAACACTGCTCACCTACAGGCAGATATCCTCAACTTGTTAGACTGTTGTTCAGCTATGGGCACATCTCAAATTTTCTTTTTATTTTTTTATCTCACATTTCTTCAAAATACATGGCCCATTTCATTACATTTTACATAAAATATAATTTTATATATGTACATATATGTCAGGGATTTGTTTTGTGCTTATTTCACTAAAAATAAAAATTGATGTTGTGGGGGCTCGAACCATGACTTCCTCCTCTTCAGCCGACATCCCTACTGCTACGCTATTGCTTTTTGGCTTACTTTGCATATTTAGTTCTTATATGCTTTTCCACTGACTGCTAACTGTGGCTAAGCGACGGACACACCCGCGCAAACGAGCGCACTCACGGGCAAACATCTTTAAAAATTATAAAAAAAAATATAACATGTTCATTTATACCTTTTATGTTCATAGTCTGTGGGGGCATGTGTTGTGTTGTGTTTATTCACATTTACACAGAGTCTGTCATGGGGGTTTACTTTCGGGACTTTTACTCTTCTGGGGACGTGTCCGTTTGCAGGGCTCACCCTACGGACACGCCCCCTACTGTCTTACATGGACCGTGTTAGCCTTAGGTGTGATTCAGCATGCCCTCATGCATATGCATGACATGCTGACGTCACACCGTTTAGCTGCAGCCTCCGTGTAAGCCTTGTAACTCTTACACGGAGGCTTCGTGAATCCTGCCCAGTATCTTTATGTCCATATTTATAAGGGCAATTGGGCCTGTAATTTCTGGGATTCAGCTTGTCTGAATTAGGTTTTGGGATTAAAACTGTCTTTGAATTATTTAAGTATTTGTCTGTAAAGCCATTTTCTATAATAAAGTTGTATATTCTTAGCAGTATTGGAGCTAGTATATTGCTGAATTTTTTGTAGAACATAGCTGTAAATCCATCAGGGTCTGGGGATTTGTTGACTTTTAGTTTTTTAATCACAATTTTTATTTCACTGATTGATAAGGGACTGTTCAGAAAATTATATTGTTCTACATCAAGTTTTGGAAATTTTAAATAATTAAGGAATTTCTCTTGAAGATTAAGTAAATGTTTATGTTGTAAATATCCCAGAACAAGTTGATAATATCTTCATGCGTTCTGTAGATTTCTATCATTATATTGTATTTCTGGGATATTATGGAGAAGTTTTTTATGTTTATCATACTTGCAAGTACCTTAGAAGGGGTTTGTGCCCATTCAGAGTAATAATTATATAGGAGTTTCAGTTCATTTATTGTGTGTTTATAAAGTTGTATACAGTAGAGTTATTGCTGAACATGTTGTAATTTCCTTTGTTGTCCTGTCTTATCTTGATGATATACTAATTTTTTGGACAGGGAGTAGGGAAGAGATTTACACCTTTGTTGATTTCCTCAATAACACTACTCCATTCTTAAAATTTACCTACACTATACATGGGGAAACCTGCAACTATTTGGATATATTGTTATACAAAAACATGCATGATGTCAGCCTAAACTCGAGTATATACCGCAAGAAAACTTATTCTAATAGTTTCTTTCATTTTCAGAGTTGTCATCCATATCATATTAAGAAGAATTTGGTTAAAGAACAAATGGTTAGAATATCCAGGTTGATCAGCGAGGATGAACGGCTAAATAGACTAGTTTGATTGCTATGTTTATAGAAAGGGGTTATCCACAGGAAGTTTTGTCTAGAGTTAGAAAAGAAATAGAAACTAAGAGTTACATCCTTTAAACCTATTTTGTATGGGGGTTTACAAAGGAATCCCAGGAGGAGAGTGAGTTGGTTTTAGATTCCCATGCACAATATAAAAAATGGGCTATGATTTTGCCATGCAATGGGCAGGCAGGACAAATTATTAGAATTATTAAGGATACTTGGCAAAGTTCTTTTGATAGTGATACTTTAAACATTATAGGGAACACCCCAACTTTTACATACAGTAGGGGTTGGAACCTTAAATAATTGATGGAAGCAGACTCTAATATTGAGACATACAAGAGCTCCAAAATGAGTAAATGTGGATTATGCAGTACATGTAAGTTTATTAATAATGGCCCTTATGTGGTGGTTCAAGGCTTCTATAAAACTATTAGGTGTCCTGGATTTTGTAACTGTAACACCAAGATGATAGTGTATATTGCTACATGTTTGAGCTGTTCTACTTTCTATGTTGGAAAAATAACAAGAAAGCTAAGGCTCAGAATCCTGGAACACCTAAGAGACATCAGAAATAAAAGAACTAACGATGCCTTATATATGCATAGTGTGAGTTACCCTAATTTTAAGAGATTTTTGTTTTTTGTAATAGACAGAATTCCATTTAATGACAAAGGAGGTGATGTAAAAGTTTTACTTGAGATGAGGGAGTGCATCTGGCAGTTAAGGCTAAATGCATCTAAACCTCTAGGCATTAATGATCACATTTCTGTGTCTAGTATTCTTAAGTATAAATCTACATTTGTTTGAAGTATGTTAATTAAGCATTATATCACCATTTTTTATTATTTTTTACATATATATATATATATATATATATATATATATATATATATATATATATATATTTTTTTTTTAATCTAAAATGTCTATCTTCAATGTTGAATAATATTTCTTTTATTCATATGTAACTTTGTTTTTAAACAAGTATAGGAGTGCTTTTACTGTGACTTTAACTTATAAATTGCATCTTGATGGTGGTTGGTTGTATAGAGGGGTGTGTTTGTAACTAAAAGCTTTATATACAACAAAGCTGAAGGACTTTTGTTTACTCTGATGACGCCCGATTATATATATGGGTGAAAGCGCTAATTTATTTGTTTTTATGTATAAATTTACCATGTGTATTTTCGCCTTTTTGGTCTATTAAAGTTCGCAGTGTCTGGGGAGCTGAGCCGGTTTATTTTTTACAAGTTTTTGTGTCACATTGTGACGGTTGGTGTTTTCTGTTTTTGTTTGAGCTATCGGTAAGTGGGTCGATTAAACAATTCCAATCCCCCCCCATAATGATAGAATGATAGGTAAAGTTTAATAGCAGGTTGCGTATTTCATATAGAAAGAGATGCTGGTTTGAACATGGGCTATATATATTCAAGAAGAGAGTATTGTGTTTTGTTTGTGGATGCATGCTAGTGAAAAAACACCATCTTCCTTTCGTATCATAGTTACTATTTGTTATGTTCCCTTTAAAGGATTCTTTGATAATAATAGCTGTTCCTTTTGTAGCAGAGCTGTTCCCTGATTAAATAATTTGCTTGATCCATTTTCTTGAGCTAATTTTTAACCGTTGTTCTTTGTTTAGGTGTGTCTCTTGTAAGAATATGATATTTGAGTTAGCCTGATAGATTAAGTGCAGGATTAGATTTAGCTTTTTGCTATCAACTAACCCATTAACATTCCAGGTATCAACTATGTACATGGCTAGCTATCTGTTGTTTACATATAGATAAAAGATTGGCCTTAGGTTATTTTTGTATTTGTAATGAATTAAGTCATTGTTGTTATGAAGAAAATTGTTATGGATATCAAACTTTTGAACCTGATGGCTTCCAACCTTTTTTCACCCCCCCCCCCAGTACCTACCCACCTATCTCCCTTCCTTTTTGTGGTATTAAATTTTATAATGAGTGTGTTGTTTGAATACCATCTGGGAGTGTTGTTATATTGCTGGTAAAGGGAGATAATAACTAGAAACTTTACTTTGTTCCAAGTGATGCTAATCATACCTGACACACAGGTGCATGCTCCTTAATGAAGTGTGTGCTCTAAACATGTTGAAACTATTTATAGATTATTTCACAATAGTGTGTTAATGTCTTAATAAATAAAAAGAAAAAACATTTTCTAAAACCTGGATTTTGATTACATTCATTACAGTTTATAGGACTATCTTCCATTTGAGGGCTGTTTGTGTGAAAGCCATTTAAATCTTTATAGCCCCCTTTTATTTTTAACTAAAGATACTTGCTTGTGCACAGTTAAACAAAGTTTATCTAAATATTATATATATATATTTTTTTTTTTTGCAGAAAAGTGACAGACACCTGATGCTTAGTGTGCATATTACACCTATTGCATTTCTGGCAGACTATCTAAACACATTTTAACTGCAGTGTACTGCTGCATGCAAAAAAAAAAAAAAACAATTAATTAATAATTATACTAGAACTGTAAGTCTTGCTAACTATATATTCACAGTTTTGGATAATGTCATGTAAACAGAGCATGAAGACATTTAGTTAACATTGCTTTTAAAATCAGGAATACACTTTTTAGATAGACAAACAGAAACATTCTGCTGAATCTACATGCAGTGTCCCTTGCATAGGGCAGTATTTTGATTTTGCTTAGGACTAAAGAACTTTACATACTTAACACACAGACACGAAATGAAACTAAAATAGATGAATACCGAAGACCTTCATCAACTTGTGTTTTGAACAGATACAACTTTCATGCAAAGTTAGTTATTTAAATAAACAGTTTTCTTTATCATTACACAGTGACAATTGCTATATACATTTACATTCTAGCACAGAGACCTTTTAGAAACTTGCAACAGTAACCAAGGAAAAACTACTTTTCTTAGACCTTTGCCTCACACTTGTTAAGAAACCTTTAACTGCACTGGCAAAAGTCCTGTTTTGTTACCTTGAGAGGCTTTATCTTCGTATGTTTTCATAGTTCCTTTAATTCCAATTTCTTTTAATACTGTACATTCAGCTCTGCGGATCCTAGTAGTGCTTTGCGGATCCTGACCTTCAAACCTTCAATGGAAATTGTCTGTTGACCTCTCAGCACTGCATGAATCTGAGTGTTGTTACTTCTGGTTCGCTCTCACACAGACAGCTCTCCGGATCATCAAAAGTGGTAAATTTCTTTTATTAAAGCTTGTTTAAGTATTTTTTGTGGTTAGAAGTTATTTTTATATTCTTTACTAGCTTCGTTTTCGTTTATTTGCAATTTTTGGCTAAACATTATTTTTAGGTTTATACAGTAAGATGTGTAGAGCTTTTGAACCTTCTTATGTAGATAGATTTAGATTTATTTAGAAGTTTAACCGTTTGCAGAGTATTTAGAGGTATAGAGGTTGATTTTACATGGTAGTACATTTGCTATGTTTTTTGTCCATTTGCATTATGGATTTAAGCAGACATCTGACCGTGATGATTGCTGATTACATACCATGTTTTTTAACCGGAATGCAGGGGGTAAATAATGACACATGCAGAACTTTACATTAATGTTTTATAGCCTTACCTTAAAGCATAGCTTTTAAAAAATCTGGTTTAAGCTTCAGTTTGCCAGCTATATTGCTGTGCTATTTCTTAGCTTCAGGGGTTTCTCTGAATGCTTTGGTAAATGTGATTTTTAGCATCAATTTTATTTTGAACACAGCATTTTTGATCATAGTAGCTGAACATAAGTTTTGCAGGATAACACATTTGAAATCTGATATTTTTCTTAATTATATAAGAACAGAAAGGGGCTAGTTCTTGGCATTCTTGCTTGATGGGCATAGGTAAGTCTTGTGTAATGCTTATTTTATGGCCCTCCATGTTATATTTCTTTTTTGTTTAGCAGCCATTAGAATCATGTAGGTGTGTGCTGCATTGAGTATTTTTACATAAGTTTGTTTTGGTACAGTTTCATCCTGTGATCTCTGAAGAGATCTGTTTGCACATTCAATGATCATTTCTTTTGCTATATTCTTATTTTCAACAGTTGTTTCCAAAATCTCTTTAATTATTGTATTTAGTTGGGTTTGGTCAAATGCTGTTTGGGAAGCTTTTCCATCTCATTCAAACTTCTGATTTAAAAGCCTGTGTTTGCACTTGTTTCCTGCCTTTCCTGTTACTAGTCTAGTCCAGGTACAGATTTGCTGTATCCAAGACTCTTTGTAAGCTTCTGAGCCCCCAAACCTTTCTGTATTGGAGGGAAGCCTTCTAGCTTATCAGTGGGAGTGGTAAGCATTAGGTAGCCTATCTACCACAAGAGGAGTCGTCCCTGACCCAGAAATTGTAGCTATTGGCTGTTTGAGTAGTTTATTTCCATCTCTTTCAACTTTCTAGTTTGAAAGCCGCATTTGCGCCTGTTTCCCACCTTTCCTATAACTAGCCTAGTCCGGTTACAAAGTTGCTGTATCCAGGATTGTTAGTAAGCTTCTGAGCCTCCCTAGCCTTTCTGTGTTGGAGGGAAGCATTCCAGCTTATCAGTGGGAGTGGTAAGCATTAGGTAGCCTATCTACCACAAGAGGAGTGGTTCTTGGCCCAGAAATTGTAGTTTATTGACCATTTGGACAGTTTGTCCATCTCTTTCAACTTTCTGGTTTAAAAGACCACATATGCGCTTGTTTCCCATCTTTCCTGTAACTAACCTACTGGGAAGCACTAGAAAGCCTTAAACCAGATGTGTCCATCCTGCAGCCAGAGGGCCGCATGTGGCCCTCAGAGCTCTTTCATGTGGCTCCTGATCTCTAACTGCAACATCGATGTACGCATGCCCCAAAATACTTTTTAGTTTTGTGTTTTTCATGCCCGTGACTTATAACTGTCAGTGTGCGCATGCGTCAAAGCACCCTTCTAGTTTTGATTTTTTTTGTGCCAAAGAAGGATCTGTGTGCTCCTGCTGTTATTTCATGCCAAAGAATCAGTGTGTATGTGTGTGTTTGTGTGTGGTGTGTGTGTGTGTGTGTGTGTGTGTGTGTGTGTGTGTGTGTGTGTGTGTGTGTGTGTGTGTGTGTGTGTTCTCGCTGAAGAGGGACTCATGTATGGATCTGTCACCATTGCCTTTGAAAGGGACAGCACTAACCTGTGTTAATAGGTAAGTACAGAGTGAGTGAGTGAGTGCATGCGTGAAAGCAGAATGTTTGTGTATGTGAAAGTAGACGAAGAGTGTGTGTGTGTGTATGTGTGCATGACAGAGAGACAGAGAGAGACATATGCACAAAGAGGCTAATGATGATCAATCTACCTACTGAACACAAATAAGTTAGCTCACAAATATATCATACATTAAAAGTACACTTTCATTAAATTGCAGCTTTCGTGACAGAGAGAGTGTTGTTTTGAATATGAAATCATACCTCTCAACTGTATGGATTTTCGCTTCATCTTCCAATTTGTGTCTTTTGTTTAGGAAATAAAATTAGTCATCCAAGGTAATGCAGTTCCAGGGAGTAAGAATGAGACAGCAGCCTAGGGTTAATGGATCAGTAGTGGAATGACTTTGTGGGACTGTAGCATATAAAGTTGAATTGTTTTTTCTGACAAACAAAAAAGCACCCAGTACTGTTTTGTCATTGGTGGGTTCTAAGCAGTGGCAGATTGGACAACAATAAGTACAGCTTTGGTGGATCATCAATACTGGCAAATCAGGTGGGCACAATGTAATTTTTTTAAATGTTGTGGGTTTTAGTGTGTATGTGTGTGTTGGGAGGGCTGCAACAGTAGATGATTATTAAAGACAGAGCCTTACGGACTGTGGAGAATATGTTTCTTTGTTTCAAAACCTGATACTTGGGTACTAGGCATGCCAAAAGTAGATTCTTTAAGACATAGCTTCTTGCCATTTGCAGTGGATGAATAT
Source organism: Protopterus annectens (assembly GCF_019279795.1). NCBI lineage: Eukaryota > Metazoa > Chordata > Ceratodontiformes > Protopteridae > Protopterus > Protopterus annectens. The sequence continues at coordinate 1,492,899,663 of NC_056744.1, read as the reverse complement.
TTATATTTAATGGACAGTGCTAGCAGTATGAGTGTGGTCCTGCAGGGATCTGGAGGATGCAAAGTCTACCACTGCCAATGTCTTGTAAAGTGACCTGGAAATGGATATTGGGATGTTACTGAAAAAATACAGTAAGTGGGCTTAGAGATATAGTTTAATTAAACAAAGTGCACTTGCAATTTGCAGGCCATAATTTAATTTATTTCAGGTAGTCCAAATCCTGGTAGATTTTATCCCAGTAGACTTAATTAGGGAGATTTGTCATTCCTGGGAAATAAGCAGCCCTAGTTTCAGTAAAAGCTCTGTGGTTGTTAACAGGTAGGAAGTTGCAGGATGTGGATGCAATGTGTTTTATTTATTATTTTTAATGCATTTGTCATTTCAAAGCATGGTTTTCTTTGTTGCAAAAGAAGGCAGGATTGAATGAGACATATAATGCTTAATTGACAATTATGGGATAGAAAGATATAAGTGATGTATAATGTTTGCAGCTACAGTTGTTTTAATGGTGTCTGTGATGCATAACTGTTTTTGGGCCTGTGTCCTACTTTTATTTTTCTCTTTCTCCAGATTTCTTGCTCTAAGTTTGAGAGGTATGGTTCCATGCTAAATCAGAAGGCTGTATTTACCTTGGAAGACTTTTCAGCATAATTACGAGAAACAGAGCCTTTTTATCTTTACTTATTTCCAATATAAACTGCCATGTAACCTTGCAAATAACCTTATTAAGCTACTTTAATTCTTTTGGAATTGACAAGTATGCTTCAATGGTTCGGACGTAAGCATAGACTGCTAATGTGACAGCTCTGTAAACTGTCAGTCTGAATAACCTCTGCACAAATTAAAATGTTTGAATGTCAAATGGCTTTAGATTGGAGGGAAGTTATATGTTTACTCCAGTATGTAGTATGATCTTAGAGAGTTTATGGATTTTTTTATAGATTTACTTTTTGCTGAGCAGTTGTTTGCTAATTTATTGATGGTCCTTTTGGTGGTGGGAAATTGGATCTCTAATATGATTTTTTTCAGATATTTTGATTTCCAGGCAATTTCATTCAGTGAGTGTGTGTCATGTGATTATTGAGGTTGCCTATTTTAGAAGTGTGGGCTCCTTTTGTGAGTGTGTGAAAGAGAGAGAGATTTAATATTTATACTGAATTTATTTTTGCAAATGGAATTCTTAGTTAAATAGGCCCCTCTTCTTGGGCAAGTAGACTTGAGTAACCAATATTAGATCTTAGCCATCCAGCTAGGAAAGTTTAGTATGTGGATTTTCCATCCAGTTTGAAGAAGGCTATGCTGCTTACTCAAGGAGTACATTTATGGCTATCCATCCAGTTGTCGTGTTGCTGAACTACATTGTTTGATAATGAGAGGAGCTTTTTACAGAAGTTGAAGTTTTTGTGTCAAGAACCTGTCCATACAGAGTGGCTTGTTTATGTTGCAGTGAAGGCTGTGGTCTTTGTAGTGAGCATTTTTAGTATAACCAGTATTTCTGAGATGGAAGAAGTCTCTTAAGGCAGGATCTTTCTTAGCCTGGAAAGCAAGCCAGTGATGAAATTTATAGGGGCCAGTGAGAGATTGAGGAAAGCAAGAAGCTTTTTATTGTGTTTGGATAACTAAGTGAACTTAGTCCTTTGTCCTTTTTTGTCAGAAATGGTTGTAGTCTTTCTTTTGGCAGGGTATTTTGCTGAGGCACATGCCAAAAGGGACTTTGCACTCAGTAATGGCTCTTATAAAGGAAGAATACAGGGATGTTATGACCTCCTTGTCCCTGGATGAGATACCCTTACTAATGAAGTGAGCCATGTAAAAAGCTTTTCATACAACAGAGACAACATGGTGGTTAAAAGTCAGGTTTCTATCAAGCTGGGTGCCCAAGTACCTCACAACTGATTGCGTGCTTACAACATTGTTGCTACTACTACTGTCTTTTGGGTTTTCCCGATTAGGGGTCGCCACAGTGGATCACCGGTCCACTTATGATTGGCAGTGAATTTTTACAGTGCTGAGGTAGGTACACAGCCCAACCTTCAAGGAAGGCCACCCACACATGCTCGCACCTACCTGCATGTCTTTTAGATTCACTCGACCATGAGGAGGACATGCAGACTCCACACAGAAGGCACTCCAGTCGAGAATAGAACAGGAGAACCTCTTGCTGTGAGGTGACAATGCTAACCACTGTGCCACAGTGGCTACAGCATTATTAATGTGATAATTTGTGGGGACATCACTCTCCCCAAAGGGGATGATGATGCATTTTTGGCATTTAGCTTAATGCCATGTTTCTGGCACCAGTCATTTGTTTGGGTGACACCCTCTTGTAGCTTATTTAGAATTGTTTTATTAAGTCCGTAATGTGAATTCTTCACTTTATTGCAAATTTGTTGGCTTATTTTTGTGGATTATAGTATTGTTGGACTGTTAATGTTGACATTTTACGTAGTTGGACTGCTGGAGTGGTTTTCCCAGAGAGAAATGCTAGTGCTGTAGTTAATATATGTTTATTTGTAAAAAAAAAAAAATAAAAATAAAAATATATATATATATATATATATATATATATATATATATATATATATATATGTATATTAACTAAGATGTTAGCATTAACTGTTAGATTAGAGAATTAGAATGAGAATTAGAATTTTAAGGCAAATATTAGCCATTTACTCCATTTATTCATTGTTTGAATGCACCTACAGTACAGCCAGGAGGTCAACTTTGGTCTCCCATGGCAGCGAAAGTGTTAACTATATGATATATTTTATATGCTGGCCTAAGACAATTTCTGTTCACTCAATGCGGCCCCGGCAAGCCAAAAGGTTGGACACCCCTGCCTTAAACTGATATAAGCCTTCTAGCTTAGAAGAGAGACTTTAGAGTGATTAAGTATCAGTTTTCTGTACTTTCTTGCTGTACTTAACTGTTTTCTACCTAAACGCCGATTTTCCAGCATTTATTGTGATTTAAAAGCTTGTTTTTTTCACATATTGTACTTATTTGACTGCTTTCACTTTTAAAAAGTTGTTTTTTGTTTAAATAATTTGTTTAACTGTTGTAGGCTACACACTAAAGCGCAATAGCCTTTTCTGATCATTTGTAGTAGTTTAAAGCAGTTTTAAGTGTATTTTTTTACTGTTTTTGCCTTATCTTTTCAAAAAAAAAAATTCCTTGTTTCTCGCCTTTCTAAGCTAGTAAAGTCCAGTTTTCAGGCTAGTGCTGAATTCAAGGCTGTATTACAAGTTTCTGAGTTGCCCATACCTTACTTGGATAGAAGGACGTTTCTCTGTTTACCTGTGAGAGAGGGGAGCTTTGAGCAGCCTATCTGTCCCAGGAGGAGTGGTTCCAGCCCAGAAGTTAGTCGGTTATTGGCCATTTTGGGCTAATTTCTATCTCTTTCATTTCCCTGCTATAAAAACCACGTTTCCACGGTTTTACGTGCCGAGCAGTGCCGGTTATCTAGGGTTAAATTATTCCCGGCTCCACTAAGTCTCCTCTTCAGTTTTTCCCCTTGAAACTAGTCTAACTCTCAACCTAAGCACTCAAAAAGCATCCTACAGCCCAGCACTTGCTCAGACCTAATAGCAAGCAATAATATACCCTGACACTTGACTGCCCAGCAGGGCAAGGCTCTTTATTCACCCCTCACCAACCAAGCAACTAAGCAGCTCACCCTACTATTCAGGCATGACCAAAGGGCAATTTCAGGTGTACTCTTTAGTCCAGCTGGTGAATCTGGGTATCCTGAGGCAATGTTACAACTGCCTCATGTACACAGACAACCCTGTCCTCATACCACAAAACACTAACATATGTGAGAGATGCAATTATACAGCCAAACTGGAGGCTAAGCTGTCTCCACCCAAGACTGGAACAGACAGTCAGGAGGAGAAGGATAACACTTGCACCACACCTCCAGTCACACATAGATCTACTAAACCAGTACTGGCAAAAAATACACATAAATACACAAAATCATACTTGGAGGCTCTAAATAAAAACCTGCAAAAGCATCAGAGACCTCCAAAGCAGACACCCAAACAACCTGCTCCTCCCGTCACAAACCAGACAACACATAAAACACAAAATCAGTGTGCCGCACAATCACAGCCCTTAAGGCGAAATAACATACCTAACACACTAGTAATACGGAACTCTATAGTCAGGCACACTGACGTCCCACTCACTAAGCTGGATAAGCAGAAGGTTACTGTTAGCTGCCTGACGGGAGCCAGAATCTGCCACATAACACAAGCACTCAGGTTACTCCAGAAAAAGTACAAATATGACTCTGTCATTGTTCATGTTGGTGTGAATGACCTGAGACATACCTCCCTGGACTAGATGAAAAGAGACATGGAAGAGCTCTCTGATCATGTAGCCCAGGCTGGTATGACCCTGACCCTGAGAAGTATCATGCCCTCACCAAGAATGATACCTCAGTATAAAGAGGAAAATGATCAATTTCAAAAACTGGCTAAGCTTCTGGTGCCATTCAAAGAGGATCCAGTGTCTGTCAGCCTGAGACGACATGCTTGACTAGCCGCATTGCTTTGCAAGAGATGGCTTGCACCTGTTACCCCTAGGCTTTTGAATACTGGCCAAGGCTCTTGCTGCCCCCATAGTGCCTTTTTTAGGCAAGGCTCAAACATCAAACCCACCTCCGTAAACAGCACAATTAACAAAAAACTGAGGGTTATGCTACTCAATGCCAGGAGTTTAGATCTGAAAATGCACGCGCTTAAAGCACTCCTCAGTATGGAGAACATCGACACCAGTGCAGTAACTGAAATCTGGTTCAAGGCTCCAGAAAGCACCCCAGCACTACTGGGCTACAACTCATACCACAGGTTTTGGCCACAGAACACGGACCAAAACAGACAAGGAGGGGGGTGTACCCATATTCATCAAGGATACCTACACCTCCAGGTTAGTGGCACAGCATGATACCTCTGAGATCATCCATGTGTAACTAGCATCGGGCAAATCTGCAATGCAAATTGTGGCCTGCTACAGATCACCCTCCATGACCCAGGACCACCACTCTACCTTTCTGGAGACACTGGAAAACATGAAGGTCCTACTGAACACCCTGATATTGGGCGATTTCAATTATCCTACCATTAGCTGGGAAAACTAATCAATTACAAACTCCCAGGATCAGCGCTTCCTGGAATTCATCAACTCAAATGCCCTGAATTAGCTGGTAAACTCCTCTACCAGAGGTGAAAACATATTGGACCTGGTCATCACAAACATGGGCAACAGGTGTTCCACACCAGAGGTCAACCTGTCACTTGTTAGATCAGACCATAAACTAATCACTCTGGATGTCCACACCTCACCACCACCTCCAACTAAGGAAACCACAGTAAAAAACTTTTCTAAAGCAAACTTCACCTTACTTAGGGCAGAGGTGGTAAGTTTCACAGCCCCCACGCTAAAGGATAATGCTGCCCAAGATGCAGAAACCTTTACAAATGCACTCTATGAGCACCTACAAGGATGAATCCCTAGCAAAACCAAGACTCACTCCTCTAAGAGAAGGAAACCAGTCTGGTGGACCCCTGCTATAAACTGGCTATACAATAGAAGGAGGAAACTAGTTCAGAAAAAAAGCAAATCCCAAGAAGGAAAGACATCCCTGATCAGTATCAGTAAGAAACTAAGGTCCCTCATAAAATCATTCAAGGCTAACTTCAAAAGAAAAATAGCCAAGGATTCAAAAGATAACCACAAAGCCTTCTTTAACTATGTTAAGAATCTAAGTGGCAACTCGCAGATATGCACTGAACTAGTGCAAAATAGCACAAAATATACTAAACCTACTGATATTGCCAACATCCTGGCAGATAGATTCAGTGCAAACTTCACCCCCCTCTCACCCACAAAAGGGCCCACAACAATACCGTAAAAGTGCAGTGTCCCGGAAATCACAGACGCACAGGTGAAAATAGCCCTTTCAAAAGCTAAAAACACAGCGTCAATGGGGCCAGATGGTGTCCTAGGCTGCATCTTGCATGAACTACAGAATGAACTACCCCCCCCCCACCTAAACACACTGTTCAACCTCAGCCTCTTCACAGGCTACGTGCCCATAGAATGGCGCACAGCAATGGTTATTCCACTCCACAAAGGAGGGGCCACAACTGACCCTGGTGACTATTGCCCCATAAGCCTGACTAGCCTGGTCTGCAAGGCTATGGAGCACATCATCATGGAACTCATTAACAAAGACATTGGGAACCTCCCAACACTTGACCCGATCCAGTACGGGTGTGTTATAGGTAGATCATGCCTACTAAACCTGGTTGACTTCTTTGAGACAGTCACCAAGGCCATAGACAAGAGAAAGGTTGTTCACACAGCCTACCTTGTCCTCACCAAGGCTTTCGACACCATTCCCTACTTGGGTATTACAGAAAAACTCACCAGCCTGAACATAAACCCCTATGTCATGAGATGGGTTGCCAACTGGCTTACAGACAGAACTCACACGGTAAGAATAGTAGGCTCCAAGTCCGACTCTAAACCAGTCACAAGTGGTGTTCTGCAAGGCTTGGTCCTGGGACCCTACTATTTGGCATATACTTCTCAGAAGTACAGGCAAACACAGGAGGACTATGGCTAACCAAGTTCGCTGATGACTGCAAATTGGGAGCCATAATTGACACTCCGGCTGACACAGACATCCTCCAAAAGGGCCTTACTGAGATGGACACCTGGTATCAAAGTCATGGCCTCAAGCTAAATGCCAAAAATGCATAGTCATCCCATTTGGGAAAAACAAAACACCCATGAGTTACCAGATAGGTGGCAGCCCCCTTAATACAGAAGAGGTAATAAGAGATCTGGGAACCCAGGTAGATAGTAATCTCTCCTTTGACAATCATATTGCCAAAGTAGTTAGGAAATCCTTCTATGTGGCCCATCTAATTACTAAAGGGTTCTCATCTAGAAATAAAGAGGTTATAGTGCCCCTCTACTCATCACTCATCAGATCCATCATAGAGTACAATGCCCATTTGGGATGTACCTCACAAGACACTTCCAACAGCTGGAGAGACCACAAAAGTACCTCACCAAGAGGATTACTGGCCTCAAACATATGTCCTATGCAGCCCGACTGAAAAACCTCTGGCTGTACTCAGTGGCATATTGCTTACTCAGAGGTGATCTCTGCCTGACTTACAAAGCCATGTCCAACTCAGAATTGATGGACATGCTCCACCTAAAGAAAGCCAAGTCACTGCGAGCCACACGCTCTAGTGAGCTAAATCTCGCCACAACAGTAAATAGAACATGCTGGAGGGATAGATTCCTGTCACAGAGACACCCCATGCTTTGGAACAAAATTCCAAACTACATTAGGCAGAGCCCCTCACTAACACTCTTCAAGAGAAACCTTGACGAGTGGATGGATTACAGAAAATACACCCCTGGGATCACTTCATTGGCTCTGCTTGACAGAGGATCAGTTAATTAATCAATGGGGCGGCGATAGCCAATACACTCTGGCTAAGCGTATAAATGCCCTCAGGCAGATAGCCTAGTACCTACCTATGAACCTATGAACTTCAGGTACCCCTGTTATAAGTATATTGTTCCTTCTGCTCCTTGCTTCAAGGTGTATCATTTTTGATTGGAGTTCCCTTATGGTCTGTTCGTTGGTTTTAGTTGTAATCTTCAGGGCTTTGATTTCAGCTGTATTTTCCTCAGTCTTAGTTTCATTTAAGGTTAATCTTGCCGCAGTTTGCTCAATGCTGTTTCCCATAGAACTAAGCTTTTCAGAAAACTCATGAATGTCATTCTGGAGTGGTAGAAGGGCTGTTTTTATATCTTCTACTGGGTATGAATTTTCATTTTTTGCTCTCGAAGAAGTTTTGTTTCCTGTTGTGACTTGGACGTTTTCTGTCTCTTGCTTGCTGTGTCCTTTTCAGGAGTCATAGTTGCAGATATTTTTGATTTGGACGTTTGTATTTCCATTAGTTCCTTACTTTGGTCCTGGTTGGTAGCCATGGTGATTTTTCTGTTTGTTTTGAAGTCTTTCAGATGCTGCTGAGCTGTAGAGTTGAGCAGGCTTTTCCACACGGTCTCAGTCACTGCTTCCCTGCTGACTTAGAAGGTACTTTAAAAGTTAAAAATTAACTTAGTATTTTTAGATAAAGCTGCTTCCTTGCTTCTTAGATGTTGTTTATGCCAGGGTTGTGCAGATTTTTCCTTTTGGACACAGGATGTTTAGACTTTATTGCGGATTAAACTTTTAGTTTATGGACCTGCAGCTTAATGCATGTCTAGTTGTCAGTGGCTATCTTGAAATCCCTTAATCTGCTTTTATTGTACTACCTTCTCCCTAAAACACTGTAGCACAGATAGACTACTACAGTTGTTACTCTACAGGTTGGATAGTTGATCTCTCTCTGTATTTAACAGTGCCTGATGCACTTACTTTTCTGATTGGTCTTTGTTGAAATGGAATTTCACGTGGTGGGTATTTACCTTCCCTCTGATATACATCCCACTTATACCCTCCCATTACTTCCATATCACCCAGGCTCAGTATGCCCCTCCCCAAAAACATCCCTCTAACATGTCTTACAGCTGTTCTCATCTTAGATCTCATTGGGGCTTATTACCATAAATCTTATGAAATTCACCACTATATACCATTTCAAAACCCAAGGGACCATACCTACACCATACCTACTAATGCCACCCAATTTAACATCATTGGGGTCCACACCATATGCAAGCATCTCTACCTAAAACTTACATACTTTACAAATATCTCCAAATCACCATTAACAAAGAGATATACACTTCTACTTAGTAAACTATCCAAACTACTCTTGAAAGTGTATAGCCAATTACAACATGGCAATATCCACCCTAACCCTGGCTCAGCTTCACAAAAAATTCCCAGCAATAAAAATCTGGACAATGGGCACCAACTATGTCAAAGACCCACCACAAGTCTAATGATCATAAATTTAAACATTAGAAGCCTAGTAAAAAAGACCCATGACTTTCATGCCTTATTGTCATATTACTCACCAGACATTGTTGGCCTTACTGAAACCTGGCTAAAGCCAACATTATCCGATAATGAAGTGCTCCCACCTGGCTACAACATCTACAGAGCAGACCATCAAGGTAGAAAAGGCGGAGGGGTTGCAATACTCTTTAAAAACTCCTTTGATTTCATAAAAATAATTACAGAAATCCCTTCATTTACTAATACTGAAATTGTAGTCACCAAACTCAGAATCAACAGTAGGAAACATATAAATATTACATGTGGATACATTCTCCCTGGCAATAATATAACCACACTGGAAACATTCTGCAATGGTTATCTGAAATCAGTCCCCCTGTTTGATAGGCGACTTTAACATTGACTGGAACACCTGTTCCACTATGAACCCAATCAAACACCTAAACCTATATAACTTTAAACAGGTGATTAATACCACTACCAGAATAGTCATCAGAAGTAAAAAACAGAGTATCTTAGATTGGATCCTCATTAATAACACCCCTCACCCCTATGCATCAGGGACCCTCCCCAATATTATAAGTGACCACCAACCCACCTTTATTCTAAGACTCAAATCTTACCATAAACATATGCCGGTCCTGCAAACCATTAGAAACAAGAAAAATTTCAACCCCATAAAGTTCAGTGTAGAACTTAAAAACTATAATTGAGATATACTTTACCATCTAACACTGGAAGAGGCAGTTCAGCACTTCAATGCCATCTTCTTGTCTATCCTGGATAGACATGCTCCAGCTTGAACCATTAGATCCAAAGCAAAAATCGCACCTTGGCGAACAAACAAACAAAAAAAAAAATAACAGAAAGAAACAAACTCTGGAATCACTGGAGAAAGACCAAATCCGCTACAGATCAGCAGCTCTACCATGAACTTAGGAATAGCACAAAATTTTTGTGTACCTAAATAAGAAAAAACACTTTCTTAATCTATAAACAATTTATCAGAGAAACTCAAAAAAATTCTGGACAGGGATAAATAAAGTGTGCAACCAGGCAAAACTACTACCCCATCCCCAACAGTTACCAATAACAACCAACCAAGTGCATAGCTAAAATCTTTAATACATACTTTACAGAAACCATACTAACCCTTGCCAACTAACTACCAAACCACAGAACCAATATTCCCCCAACCTCCCCTCTATCTGACCTCTCTTTTAACCTCCAACCAGCACCAACTACTAACCAAACTAAAACCTACAACCCTAGCCGCTGATCAACTCCCAGATGAATTCCTTCAAATTGCATCAGATGCCAGAGCTGTGCCAGTTGCAATCCTTATTAATACATCAATAACTGAATCACCTATTCCTCCTATTTGGAAAATTGCCCATGTAACCCCCCCCCCCCACGTGCGAAGGTGGTAGTTCCACTGACATATCCAATTATAGAGTTATAGCAATATTCTCTCCTTTAGCCAAAATCTTGGAAAAGGCCTTTGACATGGTTAACCACTCAAAATTGTTACACTCTTTACAAAACCTGGCCTTAGACAATCACTGTATTGCCTGGTTTCAAAACTAGATGGATGACAACAGGCAGTTCACTGGCAGAAAAGCTTATCCTCTCTACTACCAGTATCCATAGGGGCCCCACAAGGTTCTTTTCTGGGCCCCTTGCTTTTCTCCATTTTCATCCATGACCTGTATACTGCTAGTCCTGATGCTGACATCATTCAATATGCAGATGATTTTACACTTATCTGATCAGCGTCCTCATTCACTGAACTACAAACAATTACCCAGACCACTTTTACTTCAATTGAAAACAGCCTTATTAACAGCTGCCTAATATTAAATCCTAAAAAAACAAAGTTGTTACTGTTTACCCCCACCTGTAACATCAAACCACTTCCAACCTTTAGTATCATTTCCAGCAATGGCACATTAACTGCCCCTGACATAATTATGCCTCAAACCACCTCAACACCTCCCCGATCAAGTGACAAGCTCCTACTTTAGGCCCCCAATGTAAATTACTCAGCTGGGATTTCCTTATTTTCTACTCAGGTTGCTAAACCATGGAATGTTCTCCCATCAGCCTTAACTTGAATGCTCTCATACAGCTTTCAAAAAAGCTGTTAAGTCACACTTAATGGATCACTGGACTTGCCTCTGCTCATCCCCTGGTTGATCCTGCTTCCCCCTCATTTACCCTGATAATAACATTGTTTACCTACCTTTAACTACCCTACTATTGATACTAAGCTTTACCATGTTAATTAGCTAGGATATTTACCTAATGACATTTTATATATCCTGATGTATTCTAATATGGCTTATAATGTATAATAAATCTTAACTAACTGTTATTTCATGTAAAACTGTATCTCAATGGGTTCTGTACAGTTGCTCGACTGCATCTTTCACCAAATCCCAAATTGGTGCACATACTTGCGCGAAAGTGCTGTTCACTGAAGCAGCACTTTCGCGTAAGTATGCTTGTTCTGTTCTGGTCGTACTATGGTGCGGTAAGGGAAAATTCCCTTTTCCCCACTGTAGTGCGACCTCAGAGTGAGAATATTAAAGTAGGGGGGTGGGGGGGCACGGCCCCCTACATCGGGGGTGCAGGCGTGCTTGCCTCCCTGCATTCAAGTAGATTTTTTTTTTTTTTTAACATACTTTAATGAAAATGCTTTTTCGATGAAAGCGCTTTCGTTAAAGTGTGTTCGGTGGTAATAGATTCAGGCTTTTGATCTTTCGATCAAAAGTCCTAGATCCATCTCAATATATGTTACCATTTCAATGTATGTAATTATTTCATGTATAGCTGCATCTCAATATTTATTCAATATTTGTAATTTTTTTCATTTATAGCTACGTTTAAATGCATGTTTACTATGTTCTGATCTTGTTGTATTATGCCTAAGTTACTTAATAACTGAAGCTTTTCTCCCCAGGCCTCCACTGAAAATGGACATGTATCCAGTCAGACTATCCCGGTTAACAAATGTAAAATAAATAAATTAATTTAAAAAAAAAAATATATATATATATATATATATATATATATATATATATATATATATATATATGTGTGTGTGTGTGTGTGTGTGTGTGTGTGTGTGTGTGTGTGTGTGTGTGTGTTTTCAACAGCTGCACCAATTTGTACATTTAGTTAACTAGTAAAAGAAGTGTTTTAATAATGTTAGGGCACCATAAGAAAGGTACCGCAATATAAATGAGTTTATGGCTTTGCTGACTGTAATACTAAGGCACTGTTAATAGAAATGCTTTCATTTAAATCAGGGTTGAGTTGGGGAAAGGTTTGTGGTGTTCAGCAGAATCTGCCATATAACTCATAGTATTAGAGTCAGGCTTCAGTGTCACCTCCCCTGGTAAAACTCAGTATTTTCTCCATGACAAAATAAACATTTTTTTTAATTCCTGCAAACCTGTACATTTACTTAGTTCAACAATTTGATCTTTCTTTTTTTTTCCTGTGGCATACGTATGCCATTGTGAATTCTCTCCTTGACAGACCCAATCTTTCCAGTCCTTCAAATGTCCAGCCCATTTCTACCTTTCCATCAGGGTAACTCACTCAGTACTTCAACCAGTACCACATTCTCTCCCAAAAGCAGCATGGCCTTTCTTCTGTTTGCACTACCTCTACAACTAACTGAACACTCACGGATACAGATAAAGGCCTTACTACTGAAGCCATTTTTATCGTTCTCACCAGAGATTTTGATCTCATCAAATACTCAGTTCTGCTATACCTTTTCAATGAAATAGACACTAGTGATGACACACTGCCCTGCTTCAACAACTACCTAACTACCACTTCCTAGTTCATTTCAACTCATCAACCTCTTTATTAATCCCCCTGAAGAAAGGCATCCCCAAAGGGTTCTGGCACAATTCTCTTTTCTATATACATTAAAATTCTCCATTGTGACTGAACCCATCTTCTTCTCCCGTATTATGTGGTTAATATGGTCTTTTCTGCTCCAACCATTTTCCTCTCTTTCACCTGTCCTGAACATAAACTTCAGGCTGATTTTTTTGACTTTATGCAATGAGTCATTGATAAAAGGTAATTGATTAACTCCTCTAAAAAAAAAAAAAATATATATATATATATATATATATATATATATATATATATATATATATATATATATATATATATATATATATATATATAAAATCTATGCTTTTTGATAACTTTTATCTCCAGACCTCTATAAATCATTGATCCTCTGAATAACACCTTTAGAAATGTCACTATATTTAAATACCTAGAGATTTGCTTGGACCCATTCCTCTCCATCTGGACTGCACACACAAAAAATCAACTCTGCTCGATTCTAGACTAGTAGGACCTCCGCTTTAGTCTTACTACCTTATTGGCTCACCTAGAATACGGTCTCTCTCTTACAGATGCAGTCTCTAAAATACATGCACCATTTAACCATGTCAAATGCCATATGCAGATTCATCATTCTGTCTCCAAGAGATGAGCACAATTGCAAAACCATTGAAAGAGCATAATGTCTTTCTCCTCACTCAGCTGTTTAAACTTTTCAGAAATTAGATCTTCACTCCAGCAGCCTCCAGACTTTTCAGAGGTGTACCAACATGCCACCTTAGAAGTCTCTCCTCCAATACCCCAACTAGGCTTCAGTGCACAAACCATGCTTTCTCAGTCCTTGGCCCCAAACTGTGGGAACCGACACTTCTTTTTCATTCCTATTATGCCATTTTCCCATATGAACTAAAAGCACATTATAAAACTCAAGGAATATTCAACCACTCTTTCTTTGGTCATATGTCTTCATGTCGTCCTACTCTATTTGCTCTGATTCTACTCTTCATTGTGATTCTGTCAGTATGACAGCCTGATGCTCATTGTATATATAATACATGTATAAACTGTGTTTTGTCAGTCACTCTGAATACAATGTCATATATCTATTGTCTTTATAGACTCAAGCCATCTCGGATATTCGTTTTATGCATAATGCATGTATATATTTGCTTTTTGTCATGCACTCTTTATATAATGTCATGTAACTATTGTATTTACTCCTAGACTGAGACTAAAGCAAGTCCAATGGGATTATTGCTATACCGTGGTTTAAAATGGTTAACAATTTTAAAATAAAATAGAGTATGCATGGATACCATTGATAATAGCAATTATGCTTGAACTATCTACCAGTTGAAATGTAAACAAAGAAGGCTATTCTCAAGTATTACTGAGTACATACCAGGCTCAGCCTTTTGCTTAAGTACATTTTACATTCAACATAATTGCATAGCATGTTACAGAATTCCATTGGTGTGTGTGTCAATGTAAACTAATGGATATTGATGTATGGAATAGCAAGCATTCAGACATGGAATATACCCAACAATGTGCTGGCTTATGACCTGTGCATTTGTCATGTATCTGCTCCCATGAATGTACAAAATTGAAAAGCTGTTTTCTGGGTCTATATTATCATATTGCACGCTCAGAAGAGCAAACAACAGATAGTCGACCCCATGTAAGCTAAAGCTTACAACGTCTAAACTTTAGAACAGCAATTATTTTCCAAGGGAAAATAATCGCTGTTCAGAAACAAAAACAAACAAAAAAACCCCAGTAAAACATTACTTAATGTGGGGGGCTTTGCCCCCCATGTGGGGGTTGTGCCCCCCACACCTCCCTACTTAAATATACCAACTCCGAGATCACACTACAGTGCCAAAAAGGCAAAGTAGCAAAAGTGGCTAAACAAATTCTTTCCCAGGGAAAGAATTTGTTGAACAGCCGCTTAGCTATTTTACCTTTTTGCGCTTTACTGCTCGACAAAGATGCATTTGACAACCTGCATCTGCGACAGAATAATAGGGAGCCTGTTTTCTCGCCATTCAATCTGATTTGTGAACTATAAGCATCACTGCAGAGAGTTTGACTACAGGATGACTGATAGGTGACTCAGGTGCGTCCACATTACTAAATGAATTCAGTGCAAAATGATGCATTTGTTTCATGTGTACATTGCACATGACATGAGGATGAGAGCACTGGAGAGGATTTTCCTGATGATCGATGTCTGCATGACCATCAATAAGGGCTGATATAATATCTGGATGGGGTATTAAATACTTCCTTATTACTGGTGAACAATCACGTGAGGTAGTTATTTTTTCTGTTATAGAACAGAATATAATCAAGAGACCAGATATATCAAAAATATAGTGGAAAAGTATTGGAATATGTTTAAACAACTACTTATGACTTTAAAGTATTTTCAGAACCCACAACATTTATATATAAAAAAATGGAAATGTTTGAAAAATTTGTGTGAGACTAGAGTGGATTGTTGTAACTATCATAAGAGGAAGATATCAAAAACAGGAATGTTTAAATGTGGTATGTGCAAACAGTGCCCATATATTAGTAACAAACAAGATATAGTTTTAGCCACTAGAAGTAAGCAGATCCAAGTAAAACAATACTATAATTGTAATAGTTGTGGCGTGCTATACATTGCAATTTGTGAAAAATGAGGATATAGCTACACTAGTAAAACTGAAAAAGCCTCGAAGAAACGTATATATGAATATAAGTAAAATGTTAATAAGAACAAGGGGGGTGTCTTGAGGTAGCAGTTGTTTGGGTGTCTGCTTTGGAGGCCTCTGCTGTTTAGGTAAATTTTTACTCAGAGCCCGAGTATGTCTTTGTGTGTTTATGTGTTTGATTCAGTGGAGTGGTAGCATTATGTGAGGCTGGTTTTGTGGTGTGTGTAGTTGCCTTCTCCTCCTGTCTGGTCTTGCCAGTCCTGAGTTGAGAGAGCTCAGCCTCCAGTTTGGCTAAATAGCTGCATCTCTCAAGTATTTGTGTTATGTGGGAGGAGGAGAGGGTTGTCTGTGTACATGAGGCAGTTATAACATTGCCTCAAGATTCCCAGATTCACCAGCTGGACCGGAGAGGAGATTGACAACTGACCTTTGGACATGCTAGAATAATATTGGGAAATCCTTAATTGAAAACAAGGGCCAGTGGGGAGTGAGGGTGTAGTGCTTTTAATTTTTAGTGCTGACTTATATAATTGCTTTAGTGAGCAAGTGCCAGGTAACTTGAGTGCAATGTGATACAAGTAACTAAATGCAAAACGACAAACAGTAACTTTCTTTCAAGTGAAACAAGGAAATAAGTACAGTAAGCAATGCAGATATCACTAGTGATCCACAGAAGCTGAGAAGTTATGTGATTAGGTGAATTAGCTTCCAGGGAAATAACAAGCAAACAAACAACAAGTATATAAACAAAGCTAGATTCAGTAGGCCTGGATCTAGTCTATGCTAGAGCAAACAAGGTGAACCAATTTCAGTAAGATACAGTTCAAATATTCAGGCACTATAAACCTTTAACCAGAAAATTCCCAGCTCAGAAGGGCAGAGTCCAGCCTCTTCTCCCACAAGAGTGCAGACCACGAACCTTCTTAATGTAAAATAACTGGCCTGAAGCCCAAGTGCCTAAACCAGAACTAATACACTTGGACACTGGGCTCTCAATCAGCAGTTCCCAACTTAGAAGGATGAAAGCTACCTGTCCTGCCACCACAGTGCTTGCCACAAACCTTCCTAATGTAAAACAACTGGTCTGAAGCCCAAGTGCTTAATCCAAAAGACTTGAATGATAGCTACACTTTAATCAAGTTACAACCAAGCAGTAATAAATACCATTGAATACTTTAGAGAATGTCTGGATTAGTGCTCAAGTTACACAAACAAAGCTAGATCCAGCAGGCCCGAATCCAGTCTATGCCACAGCAAACAAGGCGCACCAACTTCAGTAAGAAACAGTTCAGATATGCATGCACTATAAGCCTTTAACCAGAAATTCCCAGCTCAGAAGGGCAGAGTCCAGCCTCTCCTCCCACAAGAGTGCAGACCACGAACCCTCTTAATGTAAAATAACTGGCTTGAAAGCCCAAGTGCTTAAACCAGAATTAATACACTTTTAGAATAACAGACACTGAGCCCTCAATCAGCAGTTCTCAACCTAGAAGGATGTAAGCTACCTGTTCTGCCACAACAGTGCAGACCACAAACCTCTCAGTGCAAAACAACTAACTGGTCCGAAGCCCAAGTGTTTAAACCAAAAGGCTTAGAATGAGTTACACCAAGCAGTAATAAATACAATTGAGTATTTTAAGATGATGCAAAAGTAAAAAGAAATAGGTAAAAACACAAGTACAGTAAAAGCAGATGAAATTTTTTTTTTTTTTTTTTTTTTTTTTCTGAACAAGTGCTGAGATCAAAGAAACAGATTTGAGTGCTGAAACTAGAAAACTGGCTAGTTACAAGAAAAAAAAACAAGCTAGAAGGCTTCCCTCAAACACAGAAGGGCTTGGGGCTCAGAAGCCTACAAATAGTCTGTACCACTTAACAAGAAAGGCAGGAAATAAGCTTATTTTTTTTTTCTATTTCCCAGATGCTCTCTTTGTACACAGTAGAGTGCCTGAAATCAGAATATGATCTCACTGCACTCAGTTGAGTGAGCAAATGAGATGGGCCCAGAGGCAGGCTGAGGGGCGAGCAGTTTCAATGCCACTAAGATTAACACCAAAACAAAAACAGGGCCGGTGGGTGGGAATAACTGAAGAGCAGAATAACCAGTTAAAAATTCCTTCAACACTCCTTCATACACAGTTTAACTCAATTTAAATACTGTATTTTTTACAAGCAAAGTGCATAAAAAGGTACTTAAATTCTCTTATACGTCCAGTTGAATATAACCAAGTTCTTAGCTTGCCAAGCTGAAGTTTTAAAGCAGGAATTATTTCACATGCACCAGTTTAAATATGCAAGGACAGGAAATCAATGAATGTGACTACCCCACACCTGTAATTACTAGCAAATAACAAAATTCAGCCAACACTAGCTTTTAGTTCAAGTTACTGAAGAGCAGAATAACCAGTTAAAAATTCCTTCAACACTCCTTCATACACAGTTTAAATCAATTTAAATACTGTATTTTTAAAAAAAGTGCATAAAAAGGTACTTAAATTCTCTTATACGTCCAGTTGAATATAACCAAGTTCTTAGCTTGCCAAGCTGAAGTTTTAAAGCAGGAATTATTTCACATGCACCAGTTTAAATATGCAAGGACAGGAAATCAATGAATGTGGCTACCCCACACCTGTAATTACTAGCAAATAACAAAATTCAGCCAACACTAGCTTTTAGTTCAAGTTACTGAAGAGCAGAATAACCAGTTAAAATTCCTTCAACACTCCTTCATACACAGTTTAAATCAATTTAAATACTGTATTTTTTAAAAAAAAAAAGTGCATAAAAAGGTACTTAAATTCTCTTATACGTCCAGTTGAATATAACCAAGTTCTTAGCTTGCCAAGCTGAAGTTTTAAAGCAGGAATTATTTCACATGCACCAGTTTAAATATGCAAGGACAGGAAATCAATGAATGTGGCTACCCCCACACCTGTAATTACTAGCAAATAACAAAATTCAGCCAACACTAGCTTTTAGTTCAAGTTACTGAAGAGCAGAATAACCAGTTAAAAATTCCTTCAACACTCCTTCATACACAGTTTAAATCAATTTAAATACTGTATTTTTAAAAAAAAAAGTGCATAAAAAGGTACTTAAATTCTCTTATACGTCCAGTTGAATATAACCAAGTTCTTAGCTTGCCAAGCTGAAGTTTTAAAGCAGGAATTATTTCACATGCACCAGTTTAAATATGCAAGGACAGGAAATCAATGAATGTGGCTACCCCCACACCTGTAATTACTAGCAAATAACAAAATTCAGCCAACACTAGCTTTTAGTTCAAGTTACTGAAGAGCAGAATAACCAGTTAAAAATTCCTTCAACACTCCTTCATACACAGTTTAAATCAATTTAAATACTGTATTTTTAAAAAAAAAAAGTGCATAAAAAGGTACTTAAATTCTCTTATACGTCCAGTTGAATATAGGGCTGATATAACATCTGGATGGGGTATTAAATACTTCCTTATTACTGGTGAACAATCACGTGAGGTAGTTATTTTTTCTGTTATAGAACAGAATATAATCAAGAGACCAGATATATCAAAAATATAGTGGAAAAGTATTGGAATATGTTTAAACAACTATTTATGACTTTAAAAGTATTTTCAGAACCCACAACATTTATATATAAAAAATGGAAATGTTTGAAAAATTTGTATGAGACTAGAGTGGATTGTTGTAACTATCATAAGAGGAAGATATCAAAAACAGGAATGTTTAAATGTGGTATGTGCAAACAGTGCCCATATATTAGTAACAAACAAGATATAGTTTTAGCCACTAGAAGTAAGCAGATCCAAGTAAAACAATACTATAATTGTAATAGTTGTGGCGTGCTATACATTGCAATTTGTGAAAAATGAGGATACATCTACACTAGTAAAACTGAAAAAGCCTCAAAGAAATGTATATATGAATATAAGTAAAATGTTAATAAGAACAAGGACACAAATGCTTTAGCTAAACATGTTTGAATACGACAGAATAGTAATTTTAAGTTCCCTGTACTTCAGCAAGTAAAAAAGCACCCAGGGGGTCAATGGGAAAACAAATTAGAATCCATAGAACTATTTTGGTAATTGTCCTGGGAAGCTAAAATAGAACCATGGTCAAATGAAATGCTTTCGATATTACCTGTTTTAAAATTGAGATCAGGTAAATTATAACTGTATGATGTGTTTTAAATTATTATTTTAATAACTTATATTTTTACCTATTTATTGGATTAGATGGCATTGGTATTGTAAGGTGTTTCATTTCAAAGTATCTTTGCCTTTAAAACCAAGATAAAATTGGTAATGACTGATGTTCCATTAATTAGTGATGTACTATAAATGTCACCTATTTTATCAAATTTACTTAGTTCTGATGACTTCCTGTGTGTTAATACGATGAAAGCACTTAATTTATGGTGTGTTAATGAAGTCTCCAGTTTTAGTTTATATTGGGCTAGTTATTTGGTATTTATTACATGTTGTTTACAATGTGAACTAGTTTTTTTTATCCTTATCTGTGGAATTCTCCATTGGCAGACTTAACTTTTGAGTTAATAATACAGAGTAAGGCTTACTCCATTACAGTTTTTGGGGTCAAGCAAGTACTGTAGTGGAGCAGTCAACCATCAAAATTACTGGAATGGTGGCAGAAAAAAATGAAGTGAAGACTATTTATGTGTGTGAACCATTTTATTATGTACAGTATATTGTTTTTTCTATCTTTCTTTAGAGATAATAAGAGAACCAATGGCAAAAACATGATGATGAACATAGAAGGAATGCAGTTAGCGTTAAAGATTATTCGGTTCATAAACTACATGCTAATCATATTTATGTGGATTTGTCCTGAATATCCAAAAGAAAGTATTCTTTAGAGTTATGACAAATATGTAATGATTATGGAGATGCAGATGTGTAGTCGATGCAGAAAGTACAGGTGTGTACACTTGCCATAAATGTAGATGTTCGAGTGTATTCACTGTTGCTGTCATTGCATTTGGGTAATCTGCTGGCAGGTTGCCCTCAGTCCGCCTGA
Source organism: Protopterus annectens (assembly GCF_019279795.1). Taxonomy (NCBI): domain Eukaryota; kingdom Metazoa; phylum Chordata; order Ceratodontiformes; family Protopteridae; genus Protopterus; species Protopterus annectens. Next base: position 1,492,879,051 of record NC_056744.1, on the reverse strand, counting down.
TTAACAAAGTCTTGGGTCCTGCGTTGGTTGCTGTCCTTTCTTCCATGAAATCAGGTCATCAGGATTATAAAACATGCAGCCAATGCCATTACATCAGTTTTTCTTGCCCCAGATGTCAGGTGCCCTCCAGATGGAGAGCCAAATATTTAAGTAATTAAAAACACAAAAATATACCTCCAAACAAAAGCAAATACACCAAAAAGGCTTTTAAGCATAGTAAAGGAAAGAAGAGGTATAGTAAGAGAAAAAACAGGGGGTTGGAGGGAGGGTAACCAGGACTGCAACAGTGAATACACTCGAACATCTACATTTATGGTAAGTGTACACAACTGTACTATGTTCTTCGTGTTTCACTGTTCCAGTCATTACATTTGGGTAGATTTCCAAAGCTATGGTTGGGAGGATGGATATATACAGCATTAGGACCAGCTATAAGGCCCTGCAGGACAGCAGAGGCAAAGCCAGCTCTGGATTTAGAGAAGAAAGGTAAATGGTAATGTTTGGTGAATGTATGACCTGAGCTCCAGGTAGCAGCTTCTAGAATGTCTCTGGTAGGAACACCTCTGAGAATGGCTGTAGTGGCTGTAGAAGTAGATGCCGCCCTGGTGGAATGAGATCTGATCCCCTGGGGGATAGTTTTACCATGGTGCATATAGCAGAAACAAATACAATGGCTTATCCATTTGGAAATAGTCTGGTTTGAAATAGCCTTTCCCTCTGCCCCTTCAGTAAATGCCACCAGTAGTTGTTTGGATTTTCTTTGAGATTTTGTCCTGTTTAAGTAAAATCTAAGTTGTCTGTGTACATCCAATGAATGCAGAATCCATTCCCCCTTGTTCTGTGGATTGGGAAAGAAAGTTGTCAAATGAATGGTCTGATTAAGAGCCACACTGGATACCACCTTAGGCATGAAGGATGGATTGGTCCTGAGAGACACCCTGTCCGCATGAAAAATAATGAAAGGCTCCACTGCCATAAGACCCTGTAATTCGAAAATCCTTCTAGCTGAAGTGACTGCTAAAAGGAAAGCTGTTTTCCAGGAGAGACATTTTAAGTCTGCAGTAGCAGCTGGCTCGAAAGGAGGGAGAGTGAGTTTTTCCAATACAAAATTGAGGTCCCAGGCAGGGGTTGGAGCTCTTTTGGGTGGTCTTAAGTTTTTGGCCCCTCTGAGATACTGCTTTAGCAGAGGATGAGAGAAGAGGGGAGGTTCTGTGTTGTAATGTGCTGAAATGGCTGAGGCATGGATTTTTATGGAAGAAAAGGACAGGCCCTTGTGAAGCATCTCAGTTAAGTATTGTAAAATCTGAAGAATATTGGGCACTATTGTGCATATCCCTTGTGATTGATTCCAGGCACAGAATCTTTTCCATTTTTCAGCATAAGATTTTCTAGTACTAGGCCTTCTTGCCTCCAAAATGACATCCATCACAGGTTTGCTGAGGGATGCCAAGGGTGAATTTAGGTGATTAGCCATGCTGCAAGATTCAAAGTTTGGAGCTGAGTGTGCAGAATTTGGTTGTTCTGCTGAGACAGTAAGTAAGGTATCTGAGGCAGGTGCCATGGTGGAAGGTGTGACACATTGCGCAGGAGTGGGTACCAGTGTTGGCGAGGCCAGTCTGGAGCAATCAAAATCATTTTTGGTTTGTCCTGTTTGACTTTTAGTAGAACTTTGGAGAGCAGAGGCAGAGGGGGATAGGCATATACTGATAGGTTTATCCAGCTGAATGATAGAGCATCCACTTTCCAAGCTTTTTTGTGATGAGTTCTTGTGCAAAACTTGTCCAGCTGATAGTTCTGGGGTGAGGCAAAAAGATCTATGTCTGGACTCCCCCCATTTGCGTGCCAACATGTTGAAAATCCGTGGTTACAGTTTCCATTCATGTGGGTCCATGAGATTTCTGCTTATTCTGTCTGCCAGGGTATACAGCTTTCCTGGCAGGAACTGAGCCTGTAGTTGAATTTGATAGGTCAAGGCTGTGTTCCACAATGCTGTGGTTAGTCTGCAAAGGGGGTAGGAGTGTGTACCCCCCTGCTTGTTTATGTACCACATAACTGTGGTGTTGTCTGTCTTTATCATTAATTGCTCTGGATGGAAGGTAGTCCTTGAAGGCTGTCAGTGCATTCTGTACAGCTAGCATCTCTTTTTGATTGATATGAAGGTGCATTTGATTTGGGCTCCATTTGCCCTGAATGCACTTCCCTGCCAGATGAGCCCCCCAAGCATAGTCTGATGCGTCTGTAGTTAGGGATTGGGTGGCAGGGGGTGGAATAAATGGCAATCTCTTGTTTTGGTGGCAGGCCTCTGCCCACCATAGGAACTCTAGTTGCAGGCAAGGTATGATAGGAATCATTGTTTCCAGGCTGTGACAATGTTGACTCCATAAACTCTTTAAGTACCATTGAAGTTTCCTCATATGCAGTCTTGCATATGGAATTAGAAGAATGCAGGAGGCCATGAACCCCAAGGCTTGCAGAATTTCTCTTGCAGATAGCAGGGTTTTTGTGGCCACCTTTTTGAAGTAAGTCACCAAATTAATTTGCTATTCTGGCATAAGGTAAGCCATCTGGACAGTTGTATTCAAGCTTGCACCCAGGAATGTAATTTTTTGAGAGGGTACCAGTTGTGATTTCTTTTTGTTTATGGTGTACCCTAGACAAGTTAGAACATTTTTTACAAATGCCAAATGTTTTTGAAGAATGTCCCCGTTTTCTGCCTGAATTAGACAATCATCCAGGTATGGATATATTTGAATATTTCTTTGCCTGCAAAATGCAATTACTGGAGCCAGGCACTTTGTGAAGACCCTGGGCACAGTAGATAAGCCAAAGGGCAGTACAGAGAACTGGTAATGCAAATAGCCTGCTTTGAAGCTGAGGTATCTTCTGCAAGATTCCCTGATTGGGATATGCAGGTAAGCCTCTTTTAAGTCTAGAGTTACCAACCAGGCATCTTTGCCTAGCATAGGAAGTAACTGTTGAAGAGTTAGCATCTTGAATTTTGGAATGTCCAGAAATGTGTTTAGAGTAGATAAGTCCAGAATTGGATGCCATGATTTGTCTTTTCTGGGTACCAGGAAAAGTCTTAAATAGAAACCTTGTCCCTTTTTCTCTTCTGGGACTGGTTGAATAGCTCCCATGTTTATGAGAGACAGTACTTGTTTCTGGGCCTCTGCCCACTGATTTGGAGGCAGGTCTGGCCATCCGTTTGGGATTGGCAATGTGTGGAAATGAAATCTGTATCCCTGGGATGCTATATTTAAAACCCATTTGTCCTGGGTTATAAGTTGCCAGTTTCTTACATGAAGTGCCAGTTTTCCACCCAAAGGGGTGGCTGAAAGGTAAGTGCTTGGTAAGTGTAGAGGGAAGTCATTGAGACTGCTTACCATAGGGAGGTGCCTTGTTGTTTCCAGATTTGGTGGAGGAGGCACCCCATTGTTTTGTTCTAAAAGTCCCTTGTGACTGAAACCTGGAGCCTTTGGAATGTCTGGGTTTGACTTGAGTGGCTCTCGAAGGAACTGGAAAGGACCAATTCTTAGTAGGCCAGTGCCTACTAAATCTTGGAGGCTGCACTTGTAAGAAATCTTTCACAGTTTACATAGATTTAGCTTTCTCTTCCATCTTTTTTAAAACTTCTTCAGCCTTATTACCAGAGAGACGGTCCTGTTGTAAAAGAGCATCCAACAATTTTGCTTTAACATGATCAGGCAGAGTTTGCTGTTTGAGACAAGTATGCCTTTTTAGCACAGAGCCAGTTACAGCAGCCCTGCAAGAGGCCTCCAAAGAATCAAATCCACATTGCAAAGTATGTTTTCCAACTTGTTCAGCTGAATGCAATAAATCTTGTAAATCTTTATTTTCCACACAGTCAGAAATTAACATAATTTTCTGTTTAAGCAGTCCCATGATATGCTGCTGGTATTTAAGCATATGAAATTGACAGTTTAAAGCCCTGATTGCCAAGGTTGCAGAAGTGTAAACCTTTTTACCCCATCTATCCAGTGCCCTGGAATCTCTAACAGAAGGGATAGGATTTTTAGCAGTAGAGGCCTTAATGCCCTTGGGACCCTGAGAAATGGTTTCAGGATCTGAAATAGGATTTTTGAAAAGGAATTTGTTGGAGTCAGGAACCCTGTAGTATCTGTCTGGCTCACAAGGAGCCAGAGGCAGAGAATCAGGAGCCATACTAGATTCTCTAAAAACATCATCAACAATGTCTAGGACAGGAGGTATAGCCAAAGGCCTATGTTGAGGAAGAAGAAGAAAATCCCTAAGTCTTTTTTTAGATTCAGAGAAATCCTGACTTTCCTAGTGGAAATGTTCCCGTAAGGTATGTAAAGTTTTCCCAAAAGACAAACCCTCAGAGGAAGAAGCAGAAGGAATGGAATCTTCTGCATCAGTGTCCTCATAAGTAGGTATAGACAAATCCTGTTCATTAGAAGAGTCAGAAGAAATAGAATCCTGTTCAGAAGATTCATAATCAATATCTTGCCTAGGCCTCTTAGAAGGGGGGGTTGGCTACCCCTGATCAGAGTAATTAAATCTTCAGCCATTTTGATCATTTGCTTTTTAGGCATAGGGGCCTGCACATGTGGCCCAGGCATCAGTTTTTTAGACATAGATTTAGATTTTGGCCTTACTTTTGAAGATGGCTTAGGTGTAATATACAAATCTGTAGGCTTGAAAACACCCTCAGAAGCCGGTGCCTGCACAGCGGCTCCAGACCCATCTAAGGTAGAGACATCCGTGGGTTCCATAATTGAAGCATCTTGCGACATACCAGACTCCGAATGGGTCTCAGTAGAGGCCTGCGAATCAGAAGTAGTGGGTATCAGGGGCTGCGAAAGTGCCTCACTGAGTACCAGCGAACTGGCAACTGGCTTAGGAGAAGCGTTGTTGTCAGTTTTGGACCTCGATGGCCTGTCTCTGTCTTTTTCTTTGCATGTTTTAGGTATTCCGGTAGTCGGATTGCTAACCGACAACATTTCTGGATAATTAAATCGTGAGCCAAAATATTTAGAAGCAAAAATATGCCGACATTTAATAGTGCGTTGATTTAATTTAGCACAAAACCGACAGCAAGGCATGTTGTGATCAGGGCCTAGGCAAGGAATACAATACAAATGAAAATCCTTATGAGGTATTTGCTTCCCACAAGTAATGCAATTATTAACTTTTACTGACCGGTATAGAACAAGAAAAAGTTTCCCCAACGGGGTACTTAGCTTTTTAGTTGAAGACTTCGGTTCTGAAACTCGAAAATGAAAATTTCAGGAGTCGGCCGACCGGCACTTGCGAACTGCTTCTGCTTTGGGCACCACAGGGCAAGAAAGACTGATGTAATGGCATCGGCTGCATACCCCTGACTACCTGACGTCATAGAAGAAGGGACAGCAACCGATGCAGGACCCAAGACTTTGTTAATCAGGTCGACTGAGGGCAATCTGCCAGCAGATTACCCAAATGTAATGACTGCAACAGTGAAACACGAAGAACATCTGTGATGTAACAACGTGATGTATTCCAAGCCAAATTTCAAATTCATGTTATATCTACAGACTATAATACAGCAAAAAGAAAAGTGCTGAAATGGAAAGATTTGTATCCGCCTTATAACACATTCACTAAACTTCAATCTACTTATCCACACTCTTTTAATTATCCCAATACTGAATTTGTGTTCATGTACTGCTGGCAGGAAAAGGTATTGCATTTGTGTCATTTTTAGTAGGTTTTCAGGATATAACATTCAAAAATCAGTGCTTAAATTTGTGGATGGCAGGAAAATATCATATTTGTTATAAAAATATAGTAAAATAATAAGACACTGCTATCTCAAATATTCTTCTTATAGTAGGACTAAATAGTTTCTACAGCATGCATAAGTAACAGGAACTCAAAATTCATATCAGCGAGATAATATGATTGAATTTCAAAGATTCAAAGAAACTTTATTGTCATTTAGGACCACATAAGTGCAGCCTAAACTAAATTACAAATGTCAACTCACATGAGAAATGCAGTGCAAATAGCAGATACAGCTTTATCAGAGAATAACATAAGAAAGAAAATAACATGTATGACATGAAAGAGGTAGTTCACATCACATAAACACACTCAATACCCATTATTCAATCATAAATAATAAATAAATACCCACCATCAAACCCCTTCAGCATTAAGATAGAGAATAAATAGAAACTAGTGAATAGCAGCTGTTTAGTAACCGCATTGCACTTGTTAACCTTAGACATGACTCAGTATAGCCATCATATTGCATAATAGTAATAGTGGCAGTAATTGCTTAGATCAGCAGGATTAAATGAAAAAAAAAAAGACGCTTCAGTGTATAAGGTAGTACGGTTGGTGTCTGAGTTAATAAATCTCACAGCTGTAGGATACAAACTGTTCCTGAATCTTGTAGTCCTACAGCAGAAGCTGCAGTATTGTGAGAACCAGTTGTGGGCTGGATGGGTCGAATCATCTAGTATTTTGTATGCTATCTTTAGTGCTCTTGTAAAGAAAAGCTCCTGAATAGAACGGAGGTTTGTGCCCAAGATTTTCTTAGCCACCCTCACCACCCTCTGTAATTTCTTCTTCTCAGCGACTGTGCAGTTGCCGATTCATGCTATGAAGTTCTAGTGAGGATGCTCTCGATAGCTCCCCTGTAAAAAGTGGTAGCAGACAGTGGGAGCCTGGCCTTTTTGAGCTTTCTCAGGAGGTGAAGCCTCTGTTGAGCCTTCTTGACTATATGGTTGACATTAACAACACAGGAGAGGTCATTTGAGATGTGAAGGCCCAGGAACTTGGTTGTTTTGACTTTCTCTACTACCTCCCCATTTGATAGTGAGTGGTTATTGAACTGTTGCCTTTCTCCTGAAGTCCATAATTATTTATTTGGTCTTATTAACATTCAGGTCCAGATTGTTCCTGTCACACCAGGCAATCAAAGTGTTCACCTCATCCCTGTGGTTATGTTCATCCCCACCACTAATAAGACCCATGGCTGTGGTATCATCGAGAATTTTATAATATGGTTTGAGTTACGTTTTGCAGTATGGTAATGGGTGAGGATGGTGAAGAGCAAGGGGCTGAGCACACAACCTTGGGGAACACTAATATTCAGAACTACACATTGAGAAGTGCTGTTTCCAACACATGTCCATTGGGCTATACCAATCAGAAAGTAAAGAGGCCAATTACATAGGTGCTTGTTTATCCCGAGTTTCATGAGCGTATCCACCAGTTGCATTGGGATCACAGTGTTGAGACCAGAACTGAACTCGATGTACAGCAGCCTTACATAGTCATTCCTCCATTCTAGGTGTTTTAGTGCAAGGTATAGTGTGACTGGTATTGCATCTGCAGTTGGTCTATTTGCCTAGTATGCAAACTGGTGTGGATTGAAGGACTTAGCAGACCTGCAGATAGATGTTTCTTCACAATCCTCTCAAACCACTTCATGACGTTTGAGGTTAAGGTGACTGGTCTGAAGTCATTGACAAAGGTAGGATTGGGTTTCTTCAAAAGTGGGACAATACTTGTTTCCTTGAAACATGAGGGAACTTCCTCCATAGCAAGGGATGAGTTGAAGATGTTTGTCAGTACCAGACATAACTGATCAGCACACCCCTTCAACACCCTGGCAGGTATGTTATCTGAACCAGCAGCCTTCCTAGGATTTACCTTCTCAAACTGAAGTCTCACCTCCTCGGAGTTTAAGGTGAGCACTCTTTCCTCTTTGTCAGTGTTTGTTTTAGAAGGTAGGTGGTGTTCTCTCAAATCTGCCAAAGAAGGAGTTTAGTTCATTTAGGAATTCCAAGCTGTCATCACATTGGGGTGTTTTGGTCTTATAGTCTGTGAGCTGTTGCATCCCCTGCCATAGGCTTCTCGTGTCCCTCATGTCTTGAAAGCAGATCTGAATTTTCCTCCCATACTCTCTCTTTGTCTCTTTGATGTCCTTTTACAAATCTGACCTGGCTGCCTTTAACGTTTCTTTGTCATTTGCCTTGAAGGCTGTGTTTCTTTCCCTCAGTGGCTCATAGATATTCTTGGTGAGCCTGGACTTCTGATTAGCTCTTATAGTCATGGCTCTCATGGTGGCTACATCTGCCACATATTTATGTAGGCAAGAACTGATTTGGTATAGGTGTCTATTTCTAACTGGAGGTTGTGCTTAGCCGCTTCTTTGAAGACCTCCCCACATGTGGTATTGAAACAGTCCTGAAGGCTGCTAAAAGCCGTCTTATAGGTAGGCAGAAGCAGGATGGCAGTGTGATCAAAGCTAACTATGAGAGGTGTTTCAAAGCTTTAAAGAAAAAAATATTGCTGTAAGATTTGTCTAAGGTATTCTCCCCTCTGAAAACTCGAACATAAAAAAAAAAAAAAAAACAGAAAACACAGAAATCAATCTTTTTTTTTTTTTTTTTACATTTTTGCAGGAATGCAAGCCACTGTGTGCTCCCACACCCCCTGCAAATTAAATATATCAACTCTAATATCAGACTACATTGAGGAAAATGGTAAATTTTATTTCCCGATCCTCACTGTATCTCGATCTACATTCAAAAGATATAAGTTTTCAGAAATTCGATCATATCATCTTGCCGATATAAATTTCAAGTTTCTGAAAACTTGATCAACTGATAGTTATTTATATATATATATATATATTTATATATATATATATATATATATATATATATATATATATATATATATATATATATATATATATATATATATATATATATATATATATATGGGTCTACTTTAGTAGACTGAATTTATACGTACACGAATTGGAGATTACAGTAATGACAATGCCAAAATGTTAATAAACCGAACCTTTACGTTATCAATTTTCTTTTTCAGGCAAATAAGACACTTAGCCAACATGGGGAAATATGCCCTTTTCCCCACTGTAGTACAGTCCTGGAGTTGGTATATTTAGTTGTGGGGGTGTGGGGGGCATAGCCCCCACCTGGGTGGGTTTGACATACTTCAGTGTGTTATTTTATTAAATATTGGCCAAGTGTCTTCTTTACCTTTCTTTCAGTTTGCAGTCGTCAGTGAACTTGGTGAGCCACGGTCCATCTGTTATCACCTGAATTTCTGAAAAATAGATTACAAACAGTAGGAGGCCAAACACAGACCTTTGTGGAACACCACTGGAAACAGGTCTGCTGGTAGAGTTAGAATTCCCAACTATGATTGTATGTGTTCTGTTGGTGAGACAGTTGGCTTCCCATCTAATGATGTATGGGCTACTTCTCAGCTGGGTGATTTTTTCAATGATGCCTGAGTTGGGGATTGTGTCAAGGCCCTTTGCCAAGTTGAGATAGGCAGTATGTACAGATTTTCCTTAATCCAGGGCTTTCTTGACACTCTTGAAGAATTCTGCTAGGTTTATCAGGCATGATCTGCCCTTAACGAAGCCAAACTGTATCAGGTCCAAAGATTGAAGGTCACCAATGTCCTTGTTGATAAAGTCTAAGATGATTTTCAACATGACCGTACAGACAAGGCTGGTCAGGCTTATGTGTCTATAGTTCCCTTGGGTAGGTTGGGGGACCCCCTAAGTGTAAGGGGATTACACTTTCTGTTTTCCACTCTGCTGGGACAAAGTCACTACTTAGACTGTGGTTGAAGACAGTACCCAGGGGTTCCACTAACACTTGCTTTACGCCATTTAATAAGCAGCCTGGGATGTTATTCAGTCCCATAGAGGCTGTAATTTTGGCCCTGGCCAGTACGGTTAAGACCTGTTCTTTGGAGATAACAGGTAGAAAACTGTTGACAGTTATGCTTTGTGGTATGATTGGTGGAGACAGGGGTGTGAAATTTTTGCCAAACCTGTATGCTAACAGGTTGGTGATGTCCTCAGCTTCAGTATGAGTGGTACCGACCACTATGAATTTGATACAAAGTTGAACTTTCCCTTTTGGATTACAGACATAGCTAAAGAATGTCTTGTGGTTTTCCTTAGTTATGGATGCTAATTTAGTTTTGTAATTAGCTTTAGACAACTTTACAAGATGTCTAATTTGCTTGTTCAAGCTATGGAGGGTTTTCCTCTGCTGAGAATGTTCCCTTTAATTCCTGGACATCTTTTTTTTTCTTGTATAAGTTATTTATGCTAGATGTCCACCAGGGCAGCTTGTTTTTTCATGAGCAGGTTTTGATCCCTTCTGGTGCAGCTAAGTCTATACACTTGCAAAGGTGTTTATACAGGGCATTTGTGTACACCTTCGTATAGGAGTCTTTACTGTCAGTGGTGACAGGAGATATGAAACTATTTATGCCATCACTTAGGAGGATTTAGTTTACTTTGGGTAAACATTTCAACCTTTTGGATCCTGAGCGCGGGTCATGTATATTGAACGTGACTGATTTATGGTCAGAGCTTACCAGAGAAGGTCTCCACATGGGTTGGTGCAGCGATCTCCCATATTGGTGAGTACTAGGTCAAAGACATTCGAGCCACTTGTGCGGATGTGAACTAACTCCTCCAGAGCATTTGTGCAGGAACCTTAGGGCAAGTGTGTTTGAGGTCATGTATATATCCCAATCAATAGAAGGATAGTTGAAGTTACCCATGCCTAGGGTGTTTGGCTGTATTATGAATGTGTCAGATAGTTCCAGGAATGCATTATATGGTTTTCATGGTTCATGTTGGTGGACCTGTACCTAACAGTGATGTGGAGGCATGGTCTTTCCTACAGTTAGTTGGACTTGGAGTAACTCTAGGCAGTCATACTGCTTAAACAATCTTGAGGTGTATTTATCTTTTATGAAGATGGATACACCTCCTACTTTGGTACTTTCATGTTCATTTTTTGGCTGGAATGTGTGGAAGGCATTATAGCCTTTCATGGCTGGAGTATTCTCTGTAGCCCTAAACCATGTCTGTGACTGCACAGACATCGACATCTTCCCAAGTAAATAGTGCCCCCATTGAGTGTAGTTTCTGATTTAGACTTCTAGCATTAAGCAGCATAACCCTGAGTTTGTCTTTTGAGGATATTTTTATGTTAGGAATTTTGTTCTTATGAAATTGCCACCATCCCTGGCAAAGTAGCATTGTCTGTCAACTATATCATCCCAGGCTGACAAATACCAGATACCAGGGCTATGGACACACCTGTTTAGGACACATAATCTGAGAGTTCAGTCATATCTGTCTTTATATAGACCAATCTGGTACGTCTCAGGTCATTCACTCCAACACAGAGTACTACAGAGGTGTAACTATGCTTGCTGTGACAGACTTAAGTGCATGCATGACTTAGCATATCCTGGCACATGACAGGCAGCTGACCGTGACTTTCTCCTTGTACATCCTGGTGAGGGGGACAACTGTGTGTCTCACTATGGATTCGCCTATGACCAACATCTTGGTTTTCAGGTGTTTTGCCTTAAGGCTTAATGGGTGACACACTGATACATCTGTTTTTATGTGCAGTGTGTTCCGTTGGGACTGTAATGTGTGCAGAAGGTCTACATTTGTGAGGTTTCTGCTCTTTTGGTAAGCTTCTATTAACTACATCTGCATATGTGGGTTCATGTGTTGTGCCCTTGGTTTGTTGAGGAGGTGAAATGTATGCGCTGATAACTTGTTTGATATCTGGTTTGTTATTACCTGAGAGAGAGCCTTTATTCTAGATTCATTGTAAGTTGCATCTCTCAAATATTGTATTTTTAAGTTTTAGGAGTACATGGTTGTCAGTATACGAGTCAATAGAAGCCTAGGTGTGTTAAAACACAAGTACCCTTATTAAGCATATTTACATGGTCACTGTTAGCAGAGTCTTTTTATGAGCAGCAACAACTGAGCATATCTATGAGGGATAGGTACCACCCCAGAGGTGACTTTACAATCACCCAACCAGTACTGAAGGCTGTGCCAGAACACCATCATTGAGGAGCACTGCTTCACACACAGTGGGATCCTATAACAGAGGACTGTGAGTTTCTAGGGGATATATCTGTCTCCCCTTCATGTTCTGTTTATGCCACAGGCAAGGTTGAGAAGCTTGTGCCAAGTTATTCCTGTCCCATGTGATTTGCAGATGTCCAGCATTTCCAGTAGGGTGGGGGTCTGAGACTTGTCTGTAGGTCAGGCATAGGTCACCTCTCAGCAGCTTGCAGGAAACTGAGTACAGTGATAGGTTAGTCTTTCCATGTATGTGATGTTTGGGGGACCTGCATTCACTCAGTCACAAACCTCTGTGCTTTCTCCAATTGCTGCAGTTGTCTGGCAAGATACATACAGAAGGGAGTCTTGTACTGAATTACTCATCTGATAAGGGTGGAGTACAACAGAGCTATGACCTTCTTGATCATAGATATGATGTCTATATGTATGGTGTGCACAATGCAGAATGTGTGTCTCACCATTATGACAGTGTAGATTGCTATGAACGTGTTCACAAGTCTGACAACACTATGTTTGAGCTGAGAGGGCTGCTTTGTGTTTCACAATTAGCAGGTGTACTTCACTGCCAAAAGGGACAATGAGGCATTGTTTGCTGTAAGGTTCAGTCGGTGAGTTTGGCAACAATTATTTGTCTCTGTCAGCCCCTTCTGTAATATGTTACCATCATTGGGGAAATCTATATGACTGTGTCCAATTAACAGTCATCTGCAAATGTGGTAAACCACAGGCCACTTACTGTTGCCTGCACTTCAAGGAAGTAGTTACTACACAGTTGACAGTCCAGGACAGATTCTTGGGGTATTCCATTGGTAAGTGGCTAGTGGGGGGTGCAGTCCCCAGCTTTGAGAGTGTGTGTTCTGTTGGTGAGCCAGTTGGCTATCCAGCTAGTTCTGTATGGCTTAATTCCCAGATGGGACATTTTCACTATGAGACATGAATGAGGGATAAGGTCAAAGGCCTTGGATAACTGAACATAGGTGATATGTCCTGTTATCTTCATCCAGATCTTCAAGGTCAGTATTAAATAAGTCCAGGAGGTTCAATAGGCAAAATCTCTCTTTGACAAACACAACATGGGTCAAGCTCAAATGTGTTGAAGTTCACCTATGTCCCTGTGGATAAGGTCCATGCTGATCCCTTTTCTAGCCTTGCAGATAAGGCCTGTTAGGCTTATGGGTCAATAGTTGTAGCTCTGCATGTTACCACATTGATGTGCATTGCATATGACACAACATTTTACATTACATTCTATAGTGTAGGTGATATATGCGTGGAAAAAGTATTGAGTCACCAGGGTTGCAGTGCTTGGGGGGAGGGGGGCAACACATGGGTGTATTATAAATATGTGATGTAGTTTGAGATTGGGCCTTCTTTGTTTAATGTTTCTACATGTAATGTCATGTCATACACAAGAAATTGGCAATAAATAGCAGTAATACTTAATAGTATGCAGTTTTCCATTATGCAACAATTAGGAAAGTGTGTACACATGGGAGATATACCTGTTTGTGCACTGCTTAGGAGTGTGCAAACATGAGCCACATTGCTAAAGTCTGACAGTTAGTACTGAGTCTATGAAACACACCTGTTACTTACCTGACTCTGTGGCAGCACATGTTAATACATTGATACTTTCTGGTGCAGATGGCACTGACTTTGAATCCTTTTCTCTCTCTGTTTTTTAATACTTTTTATGTTTTTTTTTTCTTTGCCACTGTTTGCATGATGCGTCACTTAGTGTAAACAGGGTATACAGAGAAAAATGAATGTCTTCCACCAAATTGCCTGCTGATGTCATCTGCTATAAGTTCACCTGCACATCTTACATAAATCAGACTTGTGCTGTGGTGCTTGCATTAAGTACTGCATTCTGTAGTCCATGTAGTTCAATAGGTAGGGGTTCTATTTTCACTACAACTAACTAGGTGTGTATGTGTCTACACAGCAAAGCAGATGTGTGTATCCTACAGTTACTTCTCCAATTACATGGAATGCTAGTATTTTGATACTTGCTGATACCTACATATCCATGCCTGCAACATGAACAGCTGATGTCAGCTACTATAAATTCACCTGTACTCTGATGTATATCAGACTTGAGCTGTGGTGCTTGTATTAAGTACAGTGTACTTAGGTAGGGGTTCTATTCTCATTGCAGTCAACTGGGTGCTCTTTGTGTAAGCTGTTGCTTGACATTACAGAAAGCATTTTACACCAGCATGTGGGACACTGTTATCTTTTCCTCAACAGACACTGCTGATGTCATCAGCTATATCACATTTTTGGATATGCAGTACTCCCACCAGGGCAGGGTCAGAGACTGGCCTGGGGGCCAAGCGGAAGTCACCTCATCATATACAATAAATTTTACAGTGACATGGCTTTTAATCCACATACATCATAGCATAGTGTGTAGACCCTGTGTTATCTTGCTGAGAAAGCCCTGTGGTCTCTCCAGCTTCTGCATGTTTCTGTTGAAGTACATGTAAAATGCTCATTATACTTTATTAGTGCTGTAATGAGGTTTGACTACAGTGCTGTCCTACAGTCCTAAGATCTCAATATGATGGTGTGACTTATGATGTGCACAACATAGGCTTTCAGTAGCAGTGTGGACACTTGGTGGTCAAAGTTCATATTGGCTATCTAAATGTGTTCCCAGTGCTCGCATCACTGGGTTTCTGCATAGCAGGACTGTTGTCAGTGCTGTGATTAACATGGAACTCAACTTTTCAGACAGCGAACATTACAAATACACATTTCTGTACTTATTTGTACATTATGTGCCTTTGTTACCATTCAGTTGTGTGGGTTAGCTCCTCCTGTACTATGTTATAATCATTGGTGGACTCAGTGATTGCATATCACATGCAAGAATCAGCTAATTTGGTAAGCCAAATGCCATATACTTTAGCCTGAACTGTCAAGAAATACAGTTCAAACAGTGAAAGGCCAAGCACAGATCCCTGCAGTTTTCCAGTGGTGACAGCTCTACTGGTACAGGTTGATTCACCAACATTCACATGATGTGTTCTCTCAGTGAGCCAGTTATTTAGCCATCAACTGGCATAAGTTTTAATTCCCAGTTTGGGGTTTCCTCAATGATACCTGCATGTGTGATTGTGTCTAAACCCTAGGCCAGATCACAATAGGTAGTATGGACTTTCTTAGCTTTATCTAGGCCTATCACACAGAAACCATGTGTTGTGACAACATCCCTGATCACCTATTGTGTGACCCAGCACATACACTTTCCTGATATGGTTGAATACATAGTTCTACACACCTTCTGCATGGCCTATGTTCCCATGCAAGGATGTACATCAACATGCATCCAACTGAGTTAGGGGGACAACACCTGATGCATGCATATATAGGGACATCCTGACTATCCTCGACTGTGAGGTAGAACAACATGTCATCATGGACCCCTTCTACATGTACACTAGAAGTATTCCAGGTGTACGCAACAGACCTCTGTGAGTTGTTACTGCTACCTCAGGTCCATTACATCTGATAGATGTCCTCAAAGAGGTGATCGAGGGCATGACAACAATATCATCTTGTGGAACTTGGACAGCTCAAGGCATATGACAAAAATCAACACTGTCTTATGTGGCCAAGAACAGCTATATCACCAAATGGGTAGACCAGTGTATGACATATGTGGCCTCTCACTATGTTAAAATGTGTGACGTGACATATAGCTCAAATCCAGTGATCAGGTTGGTACATCAGGCCCTTTCCTGCTCATTAGTTAAGTGATGGACATCATAGATTACATACACATGCTGTGTCCAAACAGCTGCCTGAAGGATTACAGCTTGTGGGCAATCATTGACTCCATCTGTGAGATTAGTATAATATAGACAATATCAACACATACCAGAGATTGCTGCCATAGCCATGACAACACCTGCATTGACAAGAACCATGGGAAGATTTGTTGATTCAGGAAACAAACACACCACCCAAGTATAATGTGGACATCATGCCCTATAATCAGACCAGTAGGTATGTGATCCTTGTCCTGGAGTAGTGGGTAAGTGGTACATCCACCAGCATGTGGTCGCAGTACTGACTACTCTCTTTAATGTAACATAACTACTGATTATGTGAAGAACATGCACGTCAGAGACCATAATAATGTCATGGTTCCCAACCTTCGTCACAGTAATAATTGTGCACAGTGTACCTCCCTACACATCTTAATGTGATGTGTTACTGGAGTGTACAACCTTTGTCACAGTGCGCTGTCACACAGCTTATTGGCCATACCTAGGCATCCTACCTGGAGAATATACATGACTGTCTTAAGGAGTGGAACACTAATAGGTCCATAGGTTCATAGGTGTTTACTAGGCTAATGACCACAAGAGTCTTTTTAAGCCTAGACACGCATCCCAAATCTTCAAGTTCTGATACCCTTGAAATGTGTAAGTAGGGGCTTGGGAGTTGAAACATTTACAAGCAGGAGCCTGTGATATAAACCATTTACATGCTGTCTGTGTCCATTAGAGACATACTGCACACAGGTGCCAAACCAGGGATGAATTTCCTGTTCCCCATTCAATTGTCCAAGTTGCACTTGAATTGGATTAGGCAGGAGCTCTGTTTCACACAGATGGGGATCCTGTGCCAGAGACAGGGAAATCTCTGGGATACATACATGTCTCTCCAGCAGGTACTATTTATATCACAAGCAAGGTTTAAGTCTTTAGAATGGGTAATTCTGGTGCTGTTTGTTTTGTGGAGATGCAGGAGGTCCATCAGAGTGGGTCTGAAAATTCATTGCATGCCAGCATAGATGTCCCCTCAAAAGCATGTAGGAGATAGAATACAGAGGTAGAGCCCTGAGGTAGTCTGCATAGGACATTGTACATACACCCTGTATTATTTTAGTGAGGAACCTCTGTGGGCATTGCAATTGTTGGATATGCTTGGTTAGGTACATACCAAAGGGGGCATTGTACTCAATGATAGGTCTGATGAATGCCTAATATAGTAGAACAATGACTTCCTTGGACCTAGATATCATACCTTTGTTTATAAGTTGAGCAACATGGAATGGTTTCCTCACTACTCTAGAGATGTGATGGTTAAAGGCTATATTACTGCTTATGTGTGTTCCTAAGTCCCTAACTACTGGGTCAGCTCTAAGGGTTGTGTTGTCTGTATGATAGTTGAGTGGATGACTTGCTAAAGGATACTATTATGAATTTCTTGGCATTTAGTTTTAGTCCATGGCTTTGATACCAGTTGCTTGGCTGTATCAGCCCTTCCCGGAAAACATTTGTGTCAGTGTGGGATTCAGTGACAGCTCCTAATTTGCAATCATCTGCAAGTTTTGTCAGCCAAAGACCATTGACATTGGCCTTGGCTTCAGACAAGTAAATGCCAAAAAGGAGGAACTCCACTTGTGACTGTCTGCTTTGTAGAAATGGACTCCCCAATTATAACTTCCTGGGTCCTGTCTGTGAATCAGTTGCCTTTCCACCAGGTAATATACAGGTTTATAGCTAACCTCCTGAGTTTGTTAACAATGCCTGAGTGGGGTACTGTGTCAAATATCTTGGCAATGTCAGCGTAGGCAGTATGAACCATTTTGCTTTCATACATTGCTTTGGTATCTTTCCCAAAGAAGTCCACCTGGTTGAGTAGGCATGACCTGCCCTTGATGAAGCCAAACTGGGTTGGGTCCAGTGTCTGGAGGTTTCCTAAATCATTGTTGATCATTTCCTTGATAATTCTTTCCATTATTTTGCATATAAGATGAGTGAGACTTATGGTTCTGTAGTTTCTAGGGTCTGTACATAGTCTACCTTTATGCAGAGGAAGACTGTTGCTGTTGTCCATTCATGAGCAACAAAATATGTTTGGAGGCTACAGCTAAACAGCAATTTCAGAGGTCCTGATAGGCCATGTTTCATGCTATTTAGAAAGTATCCTGGAATATTGTCTGGGCCCATTGATGTGATTTTCTTGGCTTTGGAGAGTTGTTACACCAGGCGTATGTATGCTACCTGTTCAGTTTATACACACACTGCATACAAAGGTGTCTGACAACATTAATGGCATTTATATAATTTGTGACAGTGTGGAGTATGCTATATATATATATATATATATATATATATATATATATATATATATATATATATATATATATGCCATGCACACAAGTCAACTAGCCTGTATTGCCTATACTGTCACATACAGATATAGTAGTGTCCCTCGTAACACCACCTGCAGATATTACAGTACCAGGACAGTGTGCGTGGGTGCCATCATAGAGTGTGGCTGTATCATAATAGCTGTCAAGTGTGTGTAAGCGTGTGTGTGTGTGTGTGTGTGTGTGTGTGTGTGTGTGTGTGTGTGTGTGTGTGTGTGTGTGTGTGTGTGGGTGTGGGTGTATGCTCATCTGTTTTCACTCCACATCACATTTATGTCAGAGGCATGGAATTAGTAGTGGCATTATTTTGATATTGTCCATGATTGTGGTTGGTTCTTGTAATGTTTGCCATGATCCTTTACCTGTGACCACCTTGCTGGAGACCTTTGCTGAAGTACACTCATATTCAGGTATAACAGTTTGCACAGCTTCCCAATATGCACCTTACCCCAGTTGTATGTCAGATCCCTGATAGATGTTTTCTGCATTATTCATGTAAGGATGCTTATCTCACACAAACATCCTCCCCATTTTTATGTCACCTTGTGTGACAGTCACAGACAATACATTTTCACGGTACAGTCCATACTATATCATATATATATATATATATATATATATATATATATATATATATACATACATATATCTATATATATATATATATATATATATATATATATATATATATATATACACATGTGTGTGTGTTTGGTGTTGTTGCTACAACCATCTTCCACTGACATGCCCTCCTCTGCTGTACATGTGGCAGTTTTACATGCACTCTTTCTCTGTGTTCATTCCTCCAATTCATCTGTGTGTCCCTATTCAATATACACACTTCCCCTGAGTGATCATTTTACATGGCAGTCCCATGTCCTGTTACAGATCATTAACACAGCTTCAGTACAGTATGCCAAGAATCAGATATCACAATACTCTGCACTGTAGGTACACTGGCCTGTACTGTGTTTGGACCATATACTTCACATTCATACCTCTCAACTGTGCAGATATTTCCAGGATATCCAGATGTTTTCCTTATCAAATATGTTACTTTCAATCATATTACTGGGATGATCTCTGGACTGATGTGACTCACTAATACATACATTTGAATTCATACCTCTCGCCTGTCCTGATTTGTGCAGAATGTGCAATTTTTGTCTCATATTTGTGATCTTTTCCTCTTAACATTTTTTTCCTGGCAAATCACTGGCATGTCACTGCAGAGTGCAGTCAGAAACTGATGACTGACATTTGAGTTTCAAACTTCACGCTCTTCAGAAAGTTCATGCTAATATGCAACCTATACATTCTATCAACTGTATAAGTTTGGACGTGGAATATTGACAATGTATCCCGATTTCTGGCCCATTGCTCCCCCATTTTATGGCTTTGTCCACATTTCATGATCTAAGAGGTTGAGAGTGTTACATTCTAAAACATTCCTATGTGACATCTATGTCAAATGTCCCTATTACTGGTTATTATTCCTCTCATTAAGTTGGCCTCTGTGCAGATTTGTTGTACTAACAGAATGACGGCTATCTGTAAAGCTCTGGTGATCATTGTGGCATTCCATGCAAATCCGCATACTGTAGGTGCTCTCCTTTAAATGGAATTGCTATCTATGTTTGGTTACATGGTTTCACGGCCAGCAACACTGTTGCAAGCCACAAAATCTACCTGAGGCATGCTGAGCCTCATTAATATGCATGGCATGCTGACGTGCACCTCACACTGTCACGTAAACATGTAAGCTATGTGTAGGCTCTGCACAAAGCTTACATGGAGTTTATTGAATCCCCAGGAGTATCTTTTTTGCAGATTATATTAATAAATAAATAATTATAAGATAATTACAGAAATAAACCCATCTTCAAGGATTTCTGGAGGTGTTGTTAAAATAATCTTTACATAAATATGTCTGCATACAAACATATTTCTGTGTAATTGTGTGTGTGTGTGTGTGTGTGTGTGTGTGTGTGTGTGTGTGTGTGTGTGTGTGTGTGTGTGTGTGTGTGTGTGTGTGTGTGTGTGAGGAAGTGTACAGGATCCTCCAATTGATATACATTGTTTCCAATTCTTTCATGGACTGTCAGTCCTCCTATAATAAGGGTTAAAACAGTAATAAAAACAAGCACAATTGTTAAATGATACTAGCACATTTAACCTCTGTATTTAATCTTTCAAGTGTTGGCTGCAGTCTTTAGCAGAAGTACTTCTTAGTTGCCTGCACTTTCTTAATTTTGTTGCTTACTCTTTCTTTGTAAATTTAAAACTTAAAAATGTTCATGAAGTACACTGCTCAAAATCAAATTCCAGTCAGTACACAAGCAATTCTCCCATGATGTGATCCTTTATTCAAAATGTACATTCAATGAGTACCTTTTATTTATTTATTTATTTATTTTATTTATTTTAATTTTACATTTATTGACCGAGATAGTCCGACTGGATATATGTAATAATACATACTGAACATTTAGTAAATGCTAGTTTCAAGCAGATTATAGTCATAAGCAATACCAGCATTTAACACATATAGTACTAACTTATTATAAAACACTTTACAAAACATAACATTATTTTCAAAGTTATATATACATAACATTACATTCAGGTTTAAGACAAGTTGAACAGCAGTTATACAATTGACCCTTCCTGAAATGGAGTGGTAGAAAAAAGTTAGAAGTAGTTGAAGGTAAGGCACCTAAGAAATAGAGAGGTCACTAGTCGGGGTTAGTGCAAGGCCGTAACCAATGAGTTTTGAAGTATTTCTTGAGGTTGTTTTTGAATTGAGTTAATGAGGGTTCTAGGGTCAGGTCCGCTGGGAGTCTGTTCCATGTTTTGCCAACAGAGTTGGCAAACAAAGAGTCCCCAGCTGAGTAGTTGAATTTGTATGTTTGAACTAGGAGTCTAGTGGATGATTACAGTGACCGGGTGCTGGTGTAGGGGCTGATAACATTTTTTAGTACAGGTGTATTTTCTGGTTGGTAAAGGACTTTATGTGCCACTATTAGCTGGTTGAACTGCAGTAGGCTTGGCAGTTCAAGCCATCCTAGGTGATTTAGGTGGTGTGTCTGGTAGGCTGTGCCAGTAGCAAATCTGGCAATGTGGTTATAGCAGGATGATAGTTTATTAAGATCTGTTTTGTTTAAGTTGGAGAATAGAGGTGAGGCGTAGAGAAGAGTTGATTAACAGATGGGAATTGGCAATTGCAGTTCTAGCAAGTGGGGTAAGGAAAGGTTTGATTCTATAAAGACAGCCAAGTTTTTTATTAATGGTTTTGATAGTTTGATTAATATGCGCATCAAACTTCAGGTTGTTATCAACTATGACACCCAGTAGTTTAGTTTGGGCTTCTGGGGAGATGATAGTGCCATTGTTAGTGGTAATATTGAAGGATGGCAGGGGGGGTCCTGCATGTGGTGGAGAAGAGGAGCAACTTAGTTTTGTTAGGGTTTAGGATTAGATGTTGATGTGAATAAAGTAGCTGGTGAGGTGTCAGAACAAGTCAAGGTAGAATCATCCGCATATTGAATGCAGGTAGCATCTGGGATGACTGAATGAAGGTCATTGATAAAGGCGGAGAAAAGAAGGGGTCCTAGTATTGAGCCTTGGGGGACTCCTAATGTGATAGGTAGGCAAGATGATAGTTTGTCCTGCCATAGGACTGCCTGTTGCCTGCCCTGCAGGAAGGATTGAAACCATTGGAGTGCATGGTTGTTTAAGGAGAAGGCCTTCAAGGTATTTATAAGCATTTTGTGGTCAACCATGTCAAAAGCCTTGGATAGATCTAGATAGAGTGCTGAGGATAGTTTGTTATTATTGCAGTTGTGGTTAATGATGATAGAGAAAGAGAGGACGGCAGAAGTAGTACTGTGGTGTGGCTTAAAGCCATGCTGAAAGTTGGACAACAGCTTGGTCTGTGTGAGGTAGTGCATGAGCTGTATCTGTACACACTTTTCCATAATTTTAGCTAGAGGTGACAGAATAGCTATGGGTCTAAAGTTTGACAGTTCAGTTGAACTGCCTCCTTTATGGACAGGTATGACATGGGAGATTTTCCATATAGTGGGTACAGTAGCTTCAGATATAGCTCTGTTGATCAAGATTGAGATGGTGTATACTATGGTGTCAGCAGTTTTTGCAGATAGTCAGCTGGGAGGAGGTCGGCAGCCAGGGTGGTGGGTCTTAATTTCTTAAGTAGGGCATGAATAAGTTGAGTAGGAACATGTTTTAAATTAAAGTATGTTTGGGTACTGGGTGTGGCTACATTAGAATTAGAGCCATTGGGAAAGAGTTGGCTGTCTAGAGACTGGATAGGCTCTGTGAAGAAGCTGTTGAAGTTATTAGCAATGTCTACTGAGGATTTTTGTTGGGAAGATGAGGGGGGGGTGGGGTGGTGGTGGTTTCGCCTGGATAGAGTAGTTTGTTTATTCCTGCCCAGAAATTTTGAGGTTTGTTTTGGTGTTTTTGCAGTACATGGTAGTAGTGGTTCTTTTTGTCTAAGGTTATGGATTTTTTGGTGTCATTCCTTAGCTGTCTGAATCTTTGTTGATCAAGTGGGGCTTTTGTTTTTCGGTAGGTGGCCCAAGCTTTGTTTCTGAGTGAAATTTTGGTTTTGGTATCTTTAGAAAGCCATGGTGCGATATTAACTTTGGTTCTAATGGAGCAGCTGGGAGCATGGCAGTTAAGAATAGCAAGGAATTTGATGTTAAAGTATGCTACTGCTTCATCTAGGGGGAGACTTTTTAGTACTGACCAGTTGCATGCCTTAAGTTCATTTTGAAACTTGGTGAGAATAAAATTCTTGTTGTTTCTTAATGTTCTATAAGTGGTTTGGTAGGAGCAGTCTACCTTGAGCTTGATTACATAGGTGAGACAGTGGTCACTTAGGTCATCAGGCAAAGTGTTTGATTTATAAGATTGAAGATGGGTATTGATGAGTATCAAGTCTAAGGTACTTCCCTTGTTATTGGGTTTTCCTATCCTGGTGGGGGAGGTTATGATTTGAGTAAATCAATGAATGTCAATGTTCAGACTTTGTAGCACTGAAAAATGGATCGAAGGAAAATTCTTTCACTTTGTTTAGCTTCTGGAGATCTTAATGTGGGATTACTTAAAGTAAATGAGTAGATTAGAGAGAACTGTTTAAAAAGACATAAGTGTTAAAAAAAAATAGAAAAATATTAAGTCAAGCAGGTCAATGGGGAGTAAATGAATATGAGTGCCAGGGTAAGGCAAATGAGCCACAATGGAAATGTAATAATTTCAGAAGCCATACAGTTGAAACACCAGGAGGGTTAAGGTATCACAGAAGTCTAGTGACAACTCTAGTCTGTCTGAGTTTTCCTTACAGTGTTTAATGAATAGTTTGTCTGTTTGACCTTTGTACCCTTTGTTTTTTATCTATCTCTCTATCTATGGGTCAGCTTAAATGGATCAACTGTACCTTTGGTCAACATCTGTGTAGATGACAAGTTTGATCAACTAAATAGATCAATATGTATACAAAATCACACAATTCTCAGGGTAGGGAAGTATGCCCTTTCCCCAATATTGTGCAATCTTGGAGTTAGTACAAATAATTAGCAGGGAGTTTTGGGGGTACAGGTTGTCTTGCCTCCCTGTAAAAAAATGTATTATTGTTTAATATTATTCTTTACATGTGTTATGATTGTCGATCAGCACATGCATAGTAGTGTGTTGACATTTGCAAAGTCACCATTTTATTGTTGGCTTTCTAAGTATCAAGATTTGGGTATTTCATTCACTTGCAGTACACACACATGTATATATCTACAGTGCTATATGTCTCTGTTTCATTTATTTATCCTTTGTTAACTAAGTCCCATTAGGCTAGTAGCCTGTTTTCAGAGGAGACCCAAGGTGGTATTTATAATGCAAAGAAAATGGGCCGAGTACTGCGTTCACTCTGACAATGACACAGAGTACCAAAATTGTAAAATAAAGAAGTTGCAGAGTTCCACGACAGATTTACCTTTTATTAAACAAAAATAAGTAAGCGCTTTCGCGATCTACACAGATCGCTTCTTCAGACTGTATTACAATGTCAAACTATCTAACCAAGCATTTTAAAGCTTTACCTATTAGCACATTGCAGTCAATTAGTCACAATTACCTACTTAAAGGTGTAAGTAATTTACATAAAGATTCCTTTCAGTAAAAACTTTTTTAAAAAACCAACACTTCTTATTAGCCATTGGCATTACATTGTAACAGGTTCTATCTTAAAAAACAACACAGATTATACAATATTATACATAAGAATATAAAAAACATATGCAAATATATATGTATAAAAATATAAAGATAAATATATATTTAAGAAAAATTAATAAAGCATGCCTATAAAGTGCATGTATATTAATATTGTTATAATAAAACCTACTAGCAAAGTTTTGACCATCTTGGCAGACAAAAATTAAATAATAAATAAACAGATGCTGATGCCCTTGCATGAAATTATTTAAATGTATCCATGCTTTGTTATGCAGCATGTTGCCCTTGCCCTAGGTCTATATTCCTCCCAATTGAATTCAAGTGTATATTAAATAATTTAATTTTTGTCTGCCAAGATGGTCAAGACTTTGCTAGGAGGTTTTATTATAACAATATTAATATACATGCAGTTTATAGGCATGCTTTATTCATTTTTCTTAAATATGCATTTATCTTTATATTTTATACATATATATTTGTATATACTTTTTATATTCTTATGTATAATATTGTATAATCTGTGTTGCTTTTTTAAGATAGAACCAGATACAATGTAATGCCAATGGCTAATAAGAAGTGTTGGTTTTTAAAAAAAGTTTTTACTGAAAGGAATCTTTATGTAAATTGCTTACACCTTTAAGTAGGTAATTGTGACTAATTAACTGCAATGTACTAATAGGTAAAGCTTTAAAATGCTTGGTTAGATAGTTTGACATTGTAATACAGTCCGAAGAAGCGATCTGTG
This sequence comes from Protopterus annectens, assembly GCF_019279795.1. Lineage (NCBI taxonomy): Eukaryota > Metazoa > Chordata > Ceratodontiformes > Protopteridae > Protopterus > Protopterus annectens. The sequence continues at coordinate 1,492,853,947 of NC_056744.1, read as the reverse complement.
TACATCGCGAAAGCACTTCTTTTTGTTTAATTAAAGGTAAATCTGTCGTGGAACTCTGCAACTTCTTTATTCTACAATCTTGGTATTTATGGTGACTGGGAGAAATTTGACCAAGGTGTCAGGCAACTTCCCCTACTGTTTTTTTTGGTAAGTACCACAAGATATTTAAATCCACCTATTCTACCATCAGCTCAGTCAGGTGGGACCTCGGTTTAGTGCATCATCCAAAGGATGGCACATTCAGGGATGCAGTACCCTTTATGCTTCACTTATCTATATCTACTTATCTATCTATGTATTAATGGCATTAAGATGTTATTATACTAAGGATATCCTTCCAGTAAAACTTCATATCTTCTGGGTCAACAGAGTTCATCTGAAATATGGTTTCTGCTTAACAGTATATCCACAAGTAGCTGAGGTCTAATTCTTTGAGAGTTAGAAGATGTTAAGGAACATAATTCCAATACTGATTTTCATAGGAAATTACTGCTGGTGTGATTTAGAAGTATGCACCAGCAGCGCTTCCTTTGTTTTGGGAATTTCTCCCTTTTTCTATTAAAGAGATCATGGAGTTTGTATATATATATCTATATATCAATATACATATGTCTGTCTGTGTGTGTGTGTGTGTGTGTGTGTGTGTGTGTGTGTGTGTGTGTGTGTGTGTGTGTGTGTGTGTGTGTATATATATATATATATATATATATATATATATATATATATATATATATATATATATATATATATATAAGTTCAGGGGGTGTGAGCAGCTTACCTTCCAGATGGGAGCGGTAAATGCTTAAAGTTGGAGATTTAGCTTTTTGTATTTCAGGTATTTGTGATTGTTGTTTTGGTTCTTGGTCATCTTGTCAGGTTTCATAGCGGACCCCTGTTTAACAGTACTGCCATCTTACATTTTGTTGAGATTTAGGACTTACACTATAAGTCTTTTTTTTTTTATTCAGATTTATGGCCTATGTAACCTATTTACTGTTATGTGTATACAAAGTGGCCACAGTGAAGAGCACTAATTTAATTTTGAAGCAAAAAGAAAGGTCAGAATACAAAATACACATATGTACACCTTGCATTGTAATATGAGCATTTAACTGATGTGCTTTGTTAGATTTATGGCAGTTGTAAAACATTTTCTGTTTGTTTTAACAAATTAATGCAAATATTTTTTTTAGATGTCTCTAATTTTTCATTGATCTCCGACACATCACTCAAGAATCTCATTCTTTCTGATGATCTGACCAGCGTGACTGATAGTGATATTGCATAGCTGCTTCCTGACAGCACTTAGCAGTTTAATCCCTATGTCTGTATGCTAGGATCAAAGGGATTCATATCAGGGAGGCACTACTGGGAGGTGGTGGTAGGGAACAACACTAAATGGGATGTGAGTGTTGCCAGAGAGTCCAGCAACAGGAAGGGTAAAATCAGTTTTAGCCCCAAGCATGGATACTGGAGTGTGTATCTGAGGGATGGGAGTGAATATAAGGCACTGGATACATCAGTGAAGGACTTCACACTGAATGCAAAACCTCAGAGGATCAGCATATACGTGGACTATGAGGAGGGGTAGGTGTCATTTTATAATGCTGGTAACATATCCCACCTCTACACCTTCACTGATACTTTCACTGAGAGGATTTACCATTATTTCTTCCCTTGCCTTAATGATGGGGGATAAAAATGCAGAGAATCTGAAAATCTTCCATTTAAAATTATAACTCAGACTGGAAACCCCTAATGTACTGACATGGAGGTTAAAGATGCTTCCTTTGTATGGATTGCATATTTTTAAATTCATCATAAAGAATAAAGAATGTGAGAAAATTTGTAAAACGATTTATTGAGTGGAATTATTGATATGCTTAGAGTACATAAAACAATATTAAGCTTTAAAATAATGAATCCAAAGGAAAAGTATATGTTATGAGTTTATTAATCTTCTACGTAACTCTTGATGTAATTCTTCAATTTAAAGTTGATAGTAAGCCAGATGAAGGATGACACAGGGCCAGAATAGCTAGCTATTGCTAAAGATAGCTATAGGTCTGTAAACAGGTGTCCACTGTTACATTTCATCATATTCCAAAAGAACTATTAAACATAATTTATACTCAGTGGGCCAGATTCAGATGCAAGCTGTGCTACTGCTCAGGCCTTTATGAGTCATATAATGGCATGCAAAGCCACGTCTGATTTATAAATCCTCCTAAGGCAATTAAACACAATCATACAATACCTGAATACAATATGCTAATGAACCTACTCTCTAATCATGGCTATGCACAAACCTGATAACAGTGCTGTGCATGTTGGGTCATGTGTCATAAACCATGGTACACCAATGATATACAAACAACCAGAGTTACAGCAATGGCTGCATTGATTCCCTCTTCCCTGCTAGTATGTTTCTGCACAACCAGCTCTCTTACTGACACAATACAAAGTAAAAAAAAAAACCCAGAGTTGTATTTACAGTCATAGATTTTCAAACAAACAAAAAAAAAACCCAGAGTTGTATTTACAGTCATAGATTTTCAAGTGCTTAAGTGGAATCAGCAAACAGCAGTGCTGCATAGAATGCAAATGCAGTTTGTTGAAGCACAGAGGTGCGGATGTTTGCTTGTTTGTAGCCTACAAAGAAGTAAAATTTGCACAACTGTAACTGTGTGAATCAGAGTAAAGTATGCAGAAGTTGCCCTGCCCATATATATAAGAAATGCATACATATGAAATTTTACTGCAACTTCAAAGATTTGCTAAGTGAGCAAGCAAGCAAGCCCAACCTTGTGCTAATATTGTAACACTTAATGTGAGTGGCTATGTATACCATGGCACTGAAGTGCTGCCAAGCAGCTTAACCCACTGTACGTGTAACTTTAATGTGCAGGTGCCAGGTAATGGACATCAGTTTATTTCATGAACATGGGTGGAAAGGGGGTAGATAGTAAACTTAGAAAAAGGGAGTAAGTGAAGATAAGGGTAACAAAGAAGGATAACAAAAGACGATTAAGCTGAAGTAGATGGGAGATGAGGGTATATAGATATTCATACACAGATAGATTTATTTTTAGGGGCTAGGTCCCATTTTTTAACTATATAAGGGAAGATGGGGAGAGATATAGGGAAGTGTTGGTAGGAAAGTAAATTAGAGAACACTTAAGAGGTATGAAAAATATATAAAAAAAGACTAGACATGCAAGGGGTTGGTGATCTCACAATAGGCAGGGTTCACAAGGGAAAGAGAAGGCAGATGAGATGATGAACTGGTGATGAGGGAAGATGGTGGACAATGGGCAATGACTGGGTATGATACAGTACAACAGGTGCACAGATGGTGGGGTACAGCATGGGCAAATAGAACTAGCACAATACAAAACTGGCCTGGAGACCTGTATTTAGAGCTCTGTCCTGGGGTGTCATGGTTGGTGGTCCCCAGTGTTGAGGGAAAAGTCTACTGTGACTTGAGGTCTAGTGTCTGCCAGTTCAGCAAGTCTTCTGTTGGAGATAGTGGTGGTGTGGGTTTCACCTCGTCTCCATGATCCTCTCAATTGCAGCCTCTAGTATTGCCTGTAGCTGAGGCTGTTCATGCTAATGAGGACATCCTGGACTGCCTGCAGGGGAGTTGCTACCACTTCTCCAGCACAAGACAGTCCTGGCATACATAGTGGGATACAGAGGTGGAGAATCTGTCCTTGCAGTAGCCGAAGACTGCAGTTCAGATGCATCTGGCTGTTCTGAAACAGCAGAGGGAGATAAAATAGAAAGGCAGCAATCAGTAATATAATGAAAATATGTAAATAATAACAAATAAGTAGAAAGTTAATAGTGCAAGCCTCCTGAGGCAGATGTGACACTTGAATTTGATTGTTGTCATTGTTAACACAGTTTAAAAAATAACAGAATGTTGACCTGGTATGTGAATGACCTGTGACAGCCCTGACAAGGAACTTAAGTATGAGCCACCTCCTGACCAGTAAACCTTGACAGCATGCCCATAAACATTTTGCACCTGTAAATAAGCCCATCTATTCAAAATCCCAACAACTGATAATACCTGCTATGCAGCTATGTTTGTGAGAGCATGTAATTGAATTATAGACACAGCTATATTGCCTTGAGGAAAATAGCATGGATGAGATGGGGGGGGGTCAGAAAGACAGGACATTGATTAGGATGAGTAAGAGGGGACTGTGTAAAGGTAGATGGGTAGGTAGAGGAAGAATATAAAAAGCCACAGGTAGCCAGCAAATCAGGGCAGAGCTGAACACCTTCCCCCCATAAAGGCAGGGAGAGGTGAAGCTAGAAAAATGTGAGATGTGATAAGTGCTGACTGATACAAGTAAGTAGGTGCTTGCTGATCCATAAGTGTGATTGTACAAGGGGTTGCAAAGGAATTTCCTGTTTTTTTTCCCACTGGGTTTTCAGGTTTTTGCCTTCCTCAGGAGGTGGTAAGTAAGGCAGGTTGGTGTTGCAGCCATGAAGGGCAGAAGGGCAGACTTGGAAGACTAAAATTACAAAGATGTGTACTTGGCCTTAGGAGGGATGCAGGCTCAGACAGCTTGGCCCTTCTCTGGGTGTGTCACCCCATGGTGTAGCGGGCAGGGTGGGGGCCACTGGTATCTGGCTGAATGGTGACAGGGGACTGTCAGTGTTTGGTTGTAGATCCCTTCAGCCATTGGTGTTGGTTGAGCATTTACTGGGACTATGGTGGTATGTTATGGCCTGGTTAATTTGACTTATTTCCAAGTTCTGTCCTTTGCACACATCTGAATATTTTTGGTTGGCATTGATCAATCTGATTGGCATTGACTTCTGATCTGGCACTGATCTAAAACATAAGTTGATCTGATTGGCATAATAAATACATGTCTGCAGCCAGTTCTTCCAAGCAAATGTGTGGTGCAGTTTGTTAGTTGATGTGCATACTTATTTTCATCCAAAAACAATGGCTCCTCACTTACTAACTGCCTTGGATCGTCACTGTCTTGATAAGTAAGCATAAAATAGAGTAATAAATATAAAGGTGTACCTTGTTGCATGCATTTACTTGCTGTGGGGCACAACAATTATTTATTTATTTTCTTTTATTTTACATTTGTTAACAGGGAAAGTCTGACTGGATACATATCAATTTTCAGCAGAGGCCCGGGAAGAAAAGTTCCACAGTGAAATTAATGTACACTACAAATTGTGGTTACAGAGAAGTCTATAAACATTTAACAACATCAGTGACAGGTTATAGTCAAAATTGTGGTTACAGAAAAGTTTGCAAACATTTAGCAACATCAGTGACAGGTAATAGTCAAGGTTACATGTAGATAGAAATAATCATTTAGACAAAAACTGTTATTGTTGGTAGATGGATTAGGTATACAGAAATAACAATTACATGTCTGAGCAGTGTGTAATAAAGAGAATGATTTTCAGATAGAAGCTAAGGATGATAGTTACTTGAATGGAGGTAGGTAAGAAGGAAGTAATTTAGTGTGGGCAGAGAAGTACATGTCTGAGCAGTGCGTAATAAAGAGAAAGCTTGTCAGATAGAAGATAAGGATGATAGTTAATTGAATGGTGGTAGGTATGAAGGAAGAAATTTAGTGTGGGCAGAAAAGTAAATTCTCTTCCTGAATGATGGGATAAAAGAGATGTAATAGTTGAGGGAATTGCGTGTTATGTGGGTGAGGAGAGAAGATATAAGGGTGTATACCTCTGTGAGCTACGTTTGGGTTACCTTTGTTCTGGTATTAAATAGGTTAGTCAGGGTATAGACCTGGTCATGGCTAAGTTTATTACGCGTATTCTGATTTGTGATTGGGTTATTCAGGGTTTAGACATGGGCAGAGCCAGTCACTGTTCATGTACATTTTTAGGGATGTTTTGAATTGGGGCAAGGAGCATGTGGTGGTTAGTTCAGCTGGAAGTGAGTTCCATTTTTTTCCAGCAGAGTTAGAAAACAATGAATCTCCAGCTGAGTTGTTGGCTTTGGTAGTTTGTACTAGCATTTTGTTGGATGAACGGAGGAATGTTAGGTTGCTGTAGGGGGTAATAATATTAGTCAGAATGGGGGTACTAGTAGGTTGATTTAGGATTTTATGAATCATTATGAATTGATTATAATAAATCTGATTGGGTAGTTCAAGCCAGCCTAATTTGTGAAGATTCTGACAGTGGTGAGTTCTATAGGCTGAGCCCGTGGCAAATCTAGCTATATTGTTATAGCAGCTAGTGATTTTGTTAAGGTTTGATTTTGTTAGATTTGTGAGGAAGTGTGAGGCATAGAGAAGGGCTGAAAGAAGATGTGTGTGAGCTATGGCGGTTCTGGCAGATGGGGTTAAGAATTGCTTAATCCTATACATGGAGCCTATTTTTTTGTTTACTGTTTTTATGGTTTATCTACATGGACATCGTACTTCAGGTTATCAGTGATTACCCCTAGTAGTTTAGTGCAAGGTTCGGGAGTGATTATGGTGCCATTGTTGGAAGAGACTGTAATTAATGGTAATGTTAGCTTACGGGAGGGGGAGAATAGTAGTAGTTTGTTTATGTTTGGGTTCAGTAGGAGACAACGATTATTGAGACAGTTTTCTACTTTGCTGAAAGTGATCTGGGATAGGGATTGTAAATCTGTGGGAGTGGAGGCAGTGCAGATGAGTGTAGTCATCTGCATACTGTACACAAGTTGCATCTGGGATAACTTTGGGTAGGTCATTAATGAATATGGAGAAAAGGAGGGGACCCAGGATAGAACCTTGGGGTACTCCAAGGGTGCCAGGTAGAAGGGGGGATAGGTTGTCTTTCCACAGGATGGCTTATTGTCTGCCGTGCAGGTAAGAGTGGAACCAGCTGAGTGCTGGGTTATCTAAGGAGAGTGATTTTAAAGAGTCTAGGAGTAGGTGGTAATTTACCATATCAAACGCTTTAGAAAAATCGAGAAAGAGGACAGAGGAGAGCATATTCTGATTATGGATGTGATTTATAGTGTGAGAAAAGGAGAGAAGGGTGGTGGCAGTACTATGGGCTGGTCTGAAGCCATGCTGGGTTGGAGCTAGAAGAGTATTCTGAGTAAGGTGGGTTATGAGTTGTTTCTTTATGCATTTCTCCATTATTTTGGCTAAAGGAGATAGTATGGCTATGTGTTTGTAATTAGAGAGCTCTATGGAGTTTCCCCCTTTATGAAGTGGAATAATATGAGATATTTTCCAGATGGAGGGAATGCAGAATTCGTAGATAGTGCAATTGATTAAGATGGAGATAGGGTAAGCTATAACATTAGCGGCCTTTTGTAGAAACTCTGCAGGAAGTTGGTCAGCTGCCAGGGTGGTAGGTTTTAGTTTTTTAAGTAGGGATTTAATATAGTCTGTGGGGATAGGATAAAATTTGAGTGAGGGGGTATTTTCTCGAGTAGATGAGATTCTAGTTGAGGAGGTGGGAGATAGATTATTAGCAAGCGGCTGGACTGTTTCAGGGAAGAAAGTGTTAAAGGTTTTAGCAACACATTTAGGAGGTAGTTCTAGTGTAGATGAGGGGGTGGGGGTAGAGGATTTACCTGGGTGGAGCAGTTTATTTAGAACTGACCAGAATGTTTGAGGCTGATTCTGGTGTTTTGCTGTAAATTGTAAATTGAGATAGTAGTTTTATTTGTCTAACAGAATAGACCTTTTTGCTTAATTTCTCATTTGTTTGAATGTAATGCGGGCTTGTGGGGATTTGGTGGCTCTCCAGGAGGTCCATGCTGAGTTTCTAGCAGTAAGTTTTTGTCTAGTAGTGTTAGCCATGGAGAAATTTTATTTTTGGTTCTGATTATACGTGTGGGAGCATGCCTGCCTAAGATGGCCAGGAATCTAATGTTGAATTCGGAGACTGCTTCATCAAGGGGAAGTGTTTTTAGATTGGCCCATTTACATGAGCTAAGATCGTCCTGGAAACTAGTTAGGTTAAAGTTCTTTGTATACCTAAGGGTTTAAAAGGTGTTTTGGTGAGACATGTCATCCCTTTTCCTGATTATATAGGTTAGGAGGTGGTCATTCATGTCTTCAGGTAGGGTGCCTGATTTGTATAACTGTGGTTTGTTATTTATTAAGATCCAGTCTAGAATGCTTTCCTTTTTGTTGGGTTTGCTGATTCTGGTGGGGGTAGTAACAGTCTGGGAGAAACCATATAAGTTAATATGGGTGGTGGGGAAGTTTGCTGAACAAGTAATCCAGTCGATGTTGAAGTCCCAGAGAAAGATTGTTTCTTGGGGGTGGGTTGTGGATAACCATTGAAGGGTCCTTTCTAAGGTGGCTATGTTGTTGCCTGGGGGAATATAGCTGCATACTATGTTTATAGATTTGTGTTTGTTAAGTTGTACTTTTGAGATGATTATTTCAGAGTTGGAAGTTGTTAAGTGTTGTGGGGTGCTAATTGTGGATATCTCGAGAGTGGATTTATATAGGATGGCTACTCCGCCTCCTTTTCTACCTTTACAGTCAAGTCTTATTATGTTATAATGTTATAATTAAAAAAAAAAAAAACAAAAAAACCTTGTGCTGTCATTTAACTATTGTTAATTTTGTTTTGTTTATTATTTACTACTGTATTGTTTTGTTTGTGTTTTACTACTGAAATGACTAGTTTTATTTCTATTGTTTGCTATACCTGTATACTACTGTAGTATTTTTTGTTATTGTACTATCTGGAGCTTTTCTCCTTGGGTCTCCACTGAAAATGGGACAAAATCCCAGTTGGACTAACCCGGTCAACAAATGTCAATAAATAAAAAATAAATAAATTATAGTTAGGGGGTAATATTTCATTATCAGGGATAGTGGGTTTGAGCCACGTTTCTGTAAGGCAGAGTAGATCAGGGGAGTGCATGTCTAGGAGGGCGTGCAGATAGTGGATTTTCTTATTTAAACTTCTGATATTTAGGTGGCAGACTAAGAATGATTTGGGGGCATTATGTGAGCTTCTTAGGTTGGTAGGAGTACCATTTATGGGGCTAGAGATAGCTGGTGACTTTGGGCCTGGGTTAGGGTGGATGTCACTGCTGGTTATGAGGTTAGGTAATATACTTCTTATGAGTTTGGTGAACTTCAGTAGGAGATGGTAATAGTTCTCCGTCCTTGGGTTTAAGTAAGTAGGATGTATGGGATGGAAAGATCTTGGGGTAGTGCAATTGGTGAGGAGATGGGGTAGTATTGGTGATGGGGTGTGTGTTTGGATGCTAGTAGCTGTGATAGATGAAGGATACTGAGAGTTAGGTAGGTAGTGGAATTCATATGCGGTGAAGACATAAAGTAATATAAGTGGGGGTATGAGGTAGTTATATGTTTTAGGGTTTTGGGATAAGGTGAGAGTAAAGGGTTACATTGTTGATGGGGTAGTAGATGGGTTAGTGAAAATGGGTGGGGGTGATAGAGAAGTGGGAAAGATAATCAAGGTGGGAGTGGGGGTGGGTTTGTGGAAAGGATGAGTTCTGATAGGATGGTTGTAGTTAATGGGAAGGGCTGACTAAGTGGGGGGTGTGGTTAGGGAAGTATAAGAGTAGGAGTACTGGGGGCAGGTGAGATTTGAGGGCAGGGTAGGGGAGCGGAGTGAGCCCATAGGGCGAACGGAGTGGGTAGAGCTAGAGAAGGACTGAATTCAGGGAAAACAATCAGTGGAGTGCTGACTGCATGGTAAGTATAAAGGGAGATAGTGATTTGTGCAGGTGAGAAAAGTAAGGTAAACAGTGGAGTAAATTGGGTCTAGCAGATGGATAGATAAATATGGTGAGAAAGTGGAAGTCTGAGAGTTAAAATATCAGAAAGGAGAAAGTTAAGCAGGGAGAATAGACCAAGGGAATATGGTGCCACCTAGTGGCCAATGGTTGTAATGCAACCAGGCTACTCTCAGGGGTAGAAGCTCCTGTGTGATAAGGTAGGGTTACACAGGAGTAGTACAAGGAGGCTATAGGAGTGGAAGCTATGGTGGTTGGGATTAGAGAAAGGTTTGGCTGTTGGCTGTCCTGGCTAGGAGTTTACAATATACACCTGGGCTGATAAACAAAAAGTGTATCTTTAATCTTACAAACAGTGGGTATACAACATACTTTCTTGTGTCCTTGAGGGGAATGATTTCCAGAGTGGTTTGGCTATGTTCCTTAGCGAGGGGAGGAGGCAGCAATCTTAGGGCTAAAAACCCAAGACCCAGTACAATTCAGGCAGGTTGGAGTGCTGGGTAGATAAAGGGAGAGAAAACAGTGGTGAAGTAAGTAGTAGGTCAGACACACTCTTTAAGCAATATACTAGAAAAGACAGTACCTTTGTATTCCCTTTAACCAGGAATATACATGTTAATATTCCAGATATTCAATTAGGTTAGTGCAGTTGAATGCAAGGTAGAAGCAGGCTTTAGTGTAACATAATACAATAAAGCTTAGACTATCAACTTAACAGCAACTCTAAGGTTTGGTAAAATAAACCAGTAAATTATGCATTAGGCATCCAAACGTGTCATAGTACAGAGTGCAGTGGCCCAGAATTGAAAACAGGGTAGTAGTTACTTGTGTACATGTTCACTAAGTACTACCTGAATTATTTTATAGAGGATAGAACCTCTATGTATTTAGGTAATATAAAATGAATTAGCTGGGGCCAGCGTAACAAGAACCCTAAGCCTAATTCAGATTTTTAGCCTAGAGGGTATTCTACAGCTGTAATGCCCTGCTGTATTTCATACACTTGTAAACCAGACTGCAGAGCGAGGCTCAGACTCAGTGATATCTTGTTAGAGAGAGTACTGCCTTCTCATAGTATGCAGTCAGCTTTATTTAAGTGTTATAGCCCTTGGAGTATTACTTTTATCTTAAGTTATTGCAAGTTAAACCACTCGCTTGGAGGCTGGAATGTATTTTATTAGTTATCTATCAGCATTATAGTCTTACAAGCCATAGTATGGCATTAGTATCCTGATGTAAGTAAGGTAAACCCTGCTATTAATATCTTAATCTAAGTAAGGTAAACCACTCAAATGGGGGTTAAGCACCGGATCACTACTCTATTCCAGTGTTCTTATATTAAAATAAGTACCGGGTCTACTCTTATCCGGTGTTCTTATATAAAAAGAAGTACCGGGTCCTCATAGCTTGTTATCAGTTGCCTTTAACTGGAACAGATGCGGTTAATAGTACTGTTTCAACAGCTCTAGTCTTTTTAAGAGTTGAACAGTGTGCGAGATAGGCAGGTATAATGCTAACCACTTCTATGATCAGTAACGATCTTAAGGAGCCTAGGTATGTCCACGCCTCATAAATATTGTGGTAGAAGAAAAACTGGCAATAAAAAGTAATTAGTTAGAGCAGTTGCATAAGTTATCGTTCGTTAAACAACCTTTGTGAGTATTGTAATCAATGCAGGAGACTCTGCCTTGACCTGAATTTAGCTATGTTGACTTAGAATATCCTCATATTGTAAAATTGCTATGTTACTTTGGCACAAACACCCTACATTAATTGTTAGAATGCCCCACTTTGGTAATTATTCTAAGCTAGGTACCAGTACCGCTCCATGTTAGGAGCAGGACATTTTTGTGAACCCGTTTAGTGATGCTAATCAGTTCCACGTGCTGCAAACTTTGTAAATATGTTTACCAGAGATAGAGCAGCCAGGGCATCCATGTTAAGTTTACACAAAATGATACATTCATGCAGAAACCATTACTCTCACTGTAACATGTCCTCATTAATAAATACAGCACGTATCAGCTCCATGTGCTACAAACATTAAAATATATAGTATCCACTAAACATAGAGCAGCTAGTTGTTGCATCTTTCAGCTTTTCCCGGTTAGGGGTCGCCACATCGGAACTCCGGTCTGCTAATGATTGGCAGTAGATTTTTAAGTGCCGAGTTGCCAGCTCTGATGCCCAACCTTCAACAAAGGTACACCCATTCACGCATTTCTCCACACAGAAGATGCTCTAGCTGAGAATCGAACTGAACAGCGTAGTACTGTGAGGCGACAATGCTACTGCAGCACCACCACCGCAAAAAAGATAGAGCAGCTAGTACACCATTCTATTTAAAGAATATAGCTAGTCGCTAAATAGTAATAGTTTTAGATTGTTGTTGCTTAAACGGAACAGATTACAAAATTCAGCATGTATCAACTCCACATGCTACAAACAGTAAGATATAGTAAGCGTTAGTGAGTAGAGCAGCTAGTACACCATTAATATAACAATTATATAGCAATATAACACCATTAATATAGCAATGGAAATTAGTGAGGACAGTAATTACCAAATTTAACAAAGAAAGAAAAAGCTAAAAGAAACCCAACTTTAAATATTTTTTCTGTGCACTCTACACTGGTAGCTATTGTATTACACAATGGCATTGTTGTCAGATATTCAACACAGCATGTCTAGATATCTGCATGAACAGAACAGCAATTAATTTCTTAGCAGGAACGACCTTCAGTCGGATCTGCACACAGTCATCCAAAGCAAATGAAACAGTTAGACAGGAACCCTTCTAGGGTGCACCTGTAGGGTTACAGGTCCTAGGACATAGTAGAGTGGTTTAAAGCAACTGGATTGAGCTTGCAGATGGGCATTTTTTCACATGGAAGAGGCAGAAGAAAAGTTGCTGCTTTAGTACTTGTCCTTTCTTCAGAAAATGCTAACTATGCTTGTTTGTTTTTATTTCAAACATGCAATGGAATATATTAAAAAGCGCAGATGTTTAAAGGAGAAGTTCCTGATGTAAAAGAACAAACAGTATGGATGCTTTACACATGTGGAATGTGATGTTCTTCGTTTTTCATTGCTGCAGTCCTGACTATTGGGTATAGTCCGCGTCCAGTCGGCCCGAATACCAGAGTATAAGGCTGACGTCGGTCATGGCGCCTTAGACTGACGTCAGTACGTCAGGGTACTAATGCGCATGACCGACGTCATATCCTCAGTCTTTTTTGCCGCATGGTCCGATGCAGAAGCAGTTTTGCGAGTGCAGGTTGGCGTTCTGAAATATTTCCGAAACCGGAGTTTCAGACCGAAACAGAGTTGGCTAAGTACCCCGTTGGGGACCATTTTGGTTTTTTCTTGCCTCAGTATTTAACCGGATGTCAGAAAAAGTGAATAACTGTATTTCTTGTGGGAAACAGATACCTCATAGGGATTATCATACACTGTGTATACCTTGTTTAGGGCCTGAGCACAACGTTGTTGGTTGCCGTTCTTGTGCTAGATTTAACAAACGCACTATTAAGAGGAGGCTAGACTGTGCCAGGTTAGTGTTTGGGAAGCGTTGCAATTATAATATGCCGTCGGATGCTCCGACGCCCGCTTCATCCAAGAAGCGCAAGGACAAAACAGTGAAGCTTAGGGTTGATGAACCGGCAGTCCCGGACGTCGGTTCTTTAGAAGGCTCAGTGGAGCCAGAGGTTTTGCCAGGAGTTTCCATGGAGTCTCAGGCTGAAACTTTACTGTTACAGGATGTGCCTTCTCAGGAGGTAGGCCAGGCTGAGGGGGCTTCTCAGGTAACTGTTCTTCCCTCTCTTCCCAAGGTAGTTAGGGCCTCTCCTTCTGTTGCCAAAACTTCTTTTAGAGGTAGGCCAAGTTCAGCTTCTGTGGGGGCTTCTCCTAGTATTTCGGGCTCTGTACCTAAGAAACATATGCTTAAAATGGCAGAAGATTTGATTACTATGATTAGAGGTTCTATGCCCCCGCCTGATACGAGGCCTAGGGTGGAACAGGAGTTTGATAGTTTTGAACAGTGTTCAGAGGCTTCAGAGTCTTCTGCGGAAGACTTACAGGAGTATCCTACTTATTCTGATTCTGATGTGGATGATTCCACTCCTACAGCTTCTCCTCCTGAGGATTTCTCATTTTCAGAGACTCTGCACTCCATGAGGGAGCACTTTAAATGGGAAGGCCAGGATTACTCTGATTCCAGGAAAAGGCTTAGGGAATTCTTGTTTTTACCCCAGCATAGGCCCTTAGCTATTCCTCCTGTGTTGCATGTGGTGGAAGATGTTTTTGCAGAGGCTTCCCTGAACCCTGACTCCTTGCCTCCTGCTCCTGTTAAGCCTGATAGGTATTATAGGGTGCCTGAAGCTCATAAGTATTTGTTTAAGAGTCCTAGGGCGGACCCAGAAACTATTTCTCAAGGGCCTAAAGGTGTTAAGGCTTCTGTAGTTAAAAATCCTGTTCCCGCTGATAAGGAGGCAAAGGCTTTGGATAGGTGGGGAAAGAAAGTGTATACTTCTTCCACTCTAGCCATGAGAGCGTTGAATTGTCAGTTTCATATGCTAAAATATCAGAATTATCTCCTTTCGCAATTAAAATCTAAGGTGGATGCTTTGGCGGAAGGTATTGAGTGTAAAGAGTTGCTGGATTTGGTTCATGTGTCTGAACAAGTGGGTAAGCATTCTTTGCAATGTGGTTTTGATGCTGTACAGGCCTCCTCGAGGGTGGCTGCTACTGGTTCTGTTCTTCGCAGGCATGCCTGGTTGAGGGATCAGAATTTAGCTGAGCATGTTAAAACAAGGATTTTGGATGCTCCTTTACAGTCTGATGTGTTGTTTGGATCGCCTGTGGAAGCAGTTTTAAAGAAAATGGAGGACAAAGCTAAGTCTATGCAAACTGTTAAAGATTTTTTGCAGGTACAGCCACCGAAGTTTAGTAGAAATTGGCCTGCTAAAGGGTGGACATATCCTGCTTATGATTCCCAGTCTAGGGGTAGGTCTAGACGTGGTAGGGGCAGGGCTCAAGGTTCTTTTCGGCCTAGATCAGGGAGTTCACCTGCTCAGACTTCTGGTGAGGGCAGGGGTCAGTCCTTTCGTAAACAGACCCAATGACCTGTCTTTTCAGCTGCCAGTAGATTCTTGTCTGGCAGCTCCTTTGGGAGGAAGACTGTCTCTTTTCAAAGAAAATTGGGATTTGGTTACTCAAGACAAATGGGTGCTGGATATCATTCACCACGGTTACAGATTTTATTTCCATACCATGCCCCCTTTCAAAGGCATGCCAGACGTTCCTCCTCCACAAAGAAAAGAGGCTCACAAGCAAATTTCTCAGTTACTACGGATGGGGGCCATTCAACCAGTCCCTGTATCAGAAAGGGGCCTAGGATTTTATTCTCGCCTGTTCTTAGTACCAAAGAAAGGGAACACATGGAGACCAATTTTGGATTTATCTCTTCTCAACACTTTTCTGGACATTCCCAAGTTCAAGATGTTGACGTTGCAACAGCTTTTACCTCTGTTGGGCAAAGATCACTGGATGGTAACTTTAGATCTCAAGGAAGCTTACCTTCATGTGCCTATAAGGCTAAGTTGCAGGAAGTATCTGCGGTTTCGAGCTGGAAATTCTCATTATCAGTTCTCTGCATTGCCCTTTGGCTTATCTACTGCGCCCAGAGTATTCACAAAGGTTCTGGCTCCAGTGATAGCTTACTTCAGGCTTCAAGGGATTCAAATCTATCCTTACTTGGACGACTGCCTGATTCTGGCTCAAGAAAAAGAAGACCTTCTACAGCATCTGGAATATGTTATAGCAGTGCTAAGATGCCTAGGGTATTCTGTGAACGAAATAAAGTCCAGTCTAGTACCCTCTCAAGACATGTGCTTTCTGGGTGTGAGACTGAATACAGCAGCCCAGATGGCCTTTTTAACCCCGGACAAACAAAAGAGTCTATCACTTTACTTCCATCAACTATCTCATCAGTCCGTGCTGACTGCAAGGTCAGTCCTTCAAGCATTAGGGTTCATGGCATCTTGTATTCTGGTGCTTCCCAATGCCAAACTGCATATGAGGAAGCTACAATGGTATCTCAAGAATGTATGGACTCAGCACTGCCAGGATTTGGACACTGTCATTCAAATAATACCTTGCCTTCAGAAAGAATTTTTGTGGTGGGCTCAGGAATGTCACCTAAACAAGGGACTCTCTGTGACCCGGCCAGAGGCGAGTCAGATTCTAACGACAGATGCCTCGGACATTGCTTGGGGAGCTCATCTAAATGGAAAGTGGATACAAGACAAGTGGCCTGCCAGACTACAGCATCTACATATCAACATGAAGGAGATGTTAGCAGTCCAGTTTGCATTAGTGGCTTTCAAGGAGTTACTTCTTCCAGGGCAGGTGTTGATTCTAACAGACAACACTACTGTCATGTGGTACATCAACAAGCAAGGGGGAACACATTCTTATCCTCTATGCAGGCAAGCAATGATTTTATGGGAGACTGCGCTAAGCTTACAACTAACTCTTCAGGCAAGGTTTCTGCCGGGAGCACAGAACTCCTTAGCAGATGTGTTAAGCAGACAAATCATGGATCCCCACGAGTGGAAACTGGATCTTCATGTATTTCAACAATTGACAGTGTCATGGGGAACTCCAGACATAGATCTGTTCGCTTCTCCACTAAACCACCAGCTGCCACAGTATTGCACAAAGGGGTTTCATCACACAGCTTGGAAAGTGGATGCTCTGTCGTTCAGTTGGAAAAACCTTCATGTGTATGCCTTTCCTCCTCTGCCTCTTCTTCCAAAGGTACTATTAAAGGTCAGGCAAGACAGGCCAAGGATGATTTTGATAGCTCCAGATTGGCCTCGGCAACACTGGTACCCACTTCTACGGAGTCTGGTAAGGAAGCCTCCATGGCCTTTACCTCTGATTCCTCATCTGTTATCTCAGAAGGATGGTCATCTGCTCAATGTCAAGCTTCAGTCTCTTCATCTAACAGCCTGGCATATTCTGTGTTGAGACACAGCAGGTCTCAACTTCCTCAACAAGTTTTAAATGTGATTATGGAAGCTAGAAGACCTAGTACAAGGAAAGTGTATGCAGAAAAATGGAAGAGATTTTTATTTTGGAGTGCAGCAAAGAATTTGGAGATTTCTGAACCTAATTTGAGTGTGGCTCTTCAATATCTTACTGAGTTATTGGACAAAGGTTTGTCTTTCTCTTCCATTAAGATTCATGCTGCAGCAATTTCAGCTCACTATGATTGTGACCCACCATTGTTTTCGCATCCTTTGTTCAAGCAGTTTCTTAGAGGGGCAAAGAATATAAGACCCCCACGTAGAGCTCCTACTCCTGCTTGGGATCTCAATTTTGTGTTGGAAAAACTTACTCTACAACCTTTTGAGCCTGCGGCTACTGCTGAATTGAAATACTTGTCATGGAAGACTGCTTTTCTGTTGGCTATTACCTCTGCAAGAAGGGTGTCTGAGTTGCAGGCCCTTATGGCAGTAGAGCCCTTTTTGATTTTCCATAAGGATAGGGTATCATTACGTACTAATCCTTCCTTTATGCCTAAGGTGGTTTCTAGTGTGGCTTTAAACCAAACTATACATTTGCCTACCTTTTATGCAGACCCCCAAAATGCAGGGGAAAAGATTTTGCACACTTTAGATGTACACAGGCAATTGCGTTATTATTTGAGCAGGACTAAGGATTTTAGGCAGTCTCAGCAGTTGTTTGTTTCTTTTGCTTTGAGTTCACAGGGCAAGCCTGTGTCAAAACAAACTATTTCTAGGTGGATTGGCTTTTGCATTGCATTTTGTTATTCCCATCATGGCAAGGAGATTCCAGCTGGGATTAGGCCTCATTCCACTAGGGCTACTGCCACTTCAACTGCATTTCTAAGGGGGGTGGCAACTAAGGATATTTTGGAAGCAGCTACTTGGAGTTCAGTGCATACTTTCTCTAAGCATTATCACCTTCCTATTTACTCTAAGTCTAGGGCTGGTTTTGCCACAGCTGTTTTGCAAGGCATTTTGTCAGCTCCTACTTCTTTATGATTTGCCAGCCTCCCTTACCTCTGCTTTGGGATTCTACCCAATAGTCAGGACTGCAGCAATGGAAAACGAAGAACATAGTACAGTTTTGTACCTACCATAAATGTAGATGTTCGAGGATTCCATTGCTGCAGTCCAATTTACCCTCCCTCCTTCCCCCTCTGTGTTTAGGGGTGGTTGTGTAGGTGAGTTTACATGCTTATGTTTTTGTATATATATTGTACATGTTTTTGGTGCAGGTATTTTGGGACTTATTTATTTTTAGGGTCTTCTGACATCTGGGGCAAGAAAAGACTGAGGATATGACGTCGGTCATGCGCATTAGTACCCTGACGTACTGACGTCAGTCTAAGGCGCCATGACCGACGTCAGCCTTATACTCTGGTATTCGGGCCGACTGGACGCGGACTATACCCAATAGTCAGGACTGCAGCAATGGAATCCTCGAACATCTACATTTATGGTAGGTACAAAACTGTACTTTTCTGAGATATGTTTGAGAAGGTTTAGGCAATAGATAAGCATACTTTAGGTACTAGTGAGGACAAAGCTAATTACATGGCTAAATTTATTTATGTGTATAAAGACTATATGCAAGAGGTACAAAAACTGTACTTTCTCCGGCAGATGACACAGAACATAAAAATCACTCTACAGAAACAGCAGTTAATGTTCTCACTACTAACAGTGTATTTCCTGTATCAGCTGATTTGCAGACTTTCATGCATGCAGCAGAAAATATGCTCAAGGCCACAGATTAATCAAATGTACTGAAAGATTTAAAGACAGACTTAGATACGGCTAAGGCAATGGATATCACAGACAGAAGTTTAACAGCTGTAAATAATCTTATTAAGAATTTTCCAAAGCAGCACAAAGAACTGAAAATCCAAATAAAATATATTTAGAGGGGCTGAAGCAGATGTAAAGTTAGCTGAGAGGTATCAAGGCAGGACAGAAGAATAAACACATGCTGGGAAAGGTCCTGTAGTTGAATTGACTCCTTTCTTTCTTCAGACTACTTTGACTACCATTGACCAAATACTCAAGAATGTTAAATTGTTTAAAATAATTCCCTCATGGGACAGACAGAAATCTCCTATTTAAAATGTGGTAGCATTTGAGGAATGCAGTACATAAACAGGGGTAGGGTTAACAGACTGTTTTTATGCATTCATTCTTAAAGGAATCGAACTATAGAAGTGCAGGTCAAAACTAGAATGAATGCTGCTAACTATAAGGCAGTGACACCTCCCTGGGACTGGGACGTGAGTAAACCACAGTGTAGGTTACAGTCATTTATACAGGTCCAGACAGGTAAAAGAGTGGTACACTAAGCTACTGGATGCATTCAGAATAACATCCCTGGATGGCTTAGTAGCTGTAGCTCATACATTTGTTTCAGTGTGGTGTGTAGTACATAGAAATAAAGAAGGTGAGCTTACTATGGAATAACATGAAATTATGATACATGACGTTTTCACAAACTTGACAAAACAGACAATGCAATTAAAACTCATGTGTATAAGAAAGCAAAAAATGTTGGAGAAGCTGCCACTCTTGTGTTACAACAGAGACACGTATTGTCCAGCAAGTCAATTGACATCTTAAGATTTTTTTTTGCTATTACTAATTATTCTAGAAAGGAACAGAAGGCATGAAAGAAAAGACACTTTTAGATGTTATTTCTGTCACATTGAAAGCTATGAAAAGGAATGCCATGGGTATTATACAAAGGAGTTAAAATGAAAAAATTAGGAGAAAGAAGAAAACCAGGGGGGGTGATAAGCAGAATAATAATGTGAAGGCACAGAATAAAGATAAGCAATGCATGGAATACCCAGAATGAGAAAGAACTAAATCCAGAAAACAGAGAATTGCAGCACTGCGAGAGCATGGTCCGTTCACAGATTATTGCGAAGAATGCCATGAATACTGTGTACATTATGGGGACATGTCCACTGAATCTTCACCTTCTGAAAGGGAGGATGATGAAATAATGAGTCAGACAGCCTATGCTAAGTGTAATACAATAGGCAAAAAAGATTCTAGGACACAAATGAGGGTTAAATATCTTTATTTGTATGAGATGCCAACTGTCACAGTACCAGTAGCTTCAGAAGTTGAAGAGGGGGAGGTAGAAAGAGCAATTCAGCTATCACAAGGAATGCAAAATCAGGTGGAAAGTCAAGAGATCTTACCAGAAAATTATATTGTACAGATAAGTGCTGCAACCACCCCCCCCCCCACCCCGATCTTCTATCCTATCTAGCACCTTTGCTTATGGGGATAGATGGGAAGCCATTTGTTTGTGGATGAGCAGAGGGGAGAGAGAAACTGGGAAAAATAACGGCTTGACACATTGGCATCAGTGTCAGGAAAAGAGTGGTGGTGAGACTGTGTGGGATTTGATGGATCCCAATTAACTGCAAGAGTAAAACTGTTAGCATGAAATTTAAATATCCAATAGGGGGACAGGGAAAAGGTATAAAATGTTCATTTTTTTGTAAACCCCAGTGTACTACTACTGCATTGACAATGCATTTTCTAAATGCATTAAGAATAGTCATTGATGACTATAATGCAGTCTTGTGGAAACAGAGACCTGCTGAACTGCACACTATCATTGACTTTCCTAAGACTGACACTGAGGCAGAAGTTTTGGCAGTGTCTGCAGGATTTCAAGTGCTTTTGGATTTAAAATGACAATATCCTTAGCTACGGGCAGCAAACCACTTTGATTGTGGGTGTGTACAAGCCTTTGAAATTCAGACTGAACAAGGAATAATTTCACCATATCAAAGACAGTACAATATTACTAGAGAAGTAGTGCTTAGTATCAGAGTGTGATTACAGAGGTGGGAGGAACAAAGTTCACGAAAAGGGCAAATCCTCTTCCACCTCTCCTATCTGGCCTGCATGAAAATGGATGGGACTTGGAGAATGATAATATATTTGTGTTTGGTAAATCAACAGATCAGAAGTAGAACACCTAGTACCAATAGTAATGGCTAGACTGTCTCCCTCCCACAACAAGGCATTTTTCAGTCTTAGATGAAGCTAAAGGATTCTTTTCAATGCCTTTCACTCTGGAGTAATCCCAGAGGTCTGCCTTCAAATTTGAGAATCAGCATTATTTAATGAGGAGGTTACCTCAGGGATTTCATTCTTCACCTATTTTTCCAACATGTGATGGGAAGGATTCTTGAACTTTTACATCTAGGAGATAAGATAATACAGTACTTAGGTGACATATTGATCCAGACAGAAACAGTGGAGGAACATTTAGAAATATTATATTCGCTATGCACAGCTCTTAGCTAAACCGGACTCAGACTGAATTGTGACAAACCAAAGTTATTACAAACAGAAATACACTTCTTGGGACTGTAGGCATCAGATCAGAGAAAGACTACAGGTACCAAGTTCATCAAGGCCATTCAGCACATTAACAGTAAACGATTTGCAGAATTGTTGGGGCTTACTAATTACTGCAGAGAGTTCATAGAAGGATATGGAGAAATAGTTCAACCCTTGTATGATTTAAAGGTGAACTGCAGACAAAAACACTTTTAAAATGGAACCCAGAAACAGTAGAAGCATTTCAAAAGGTAAAGCATGTTTTCTGTCACACAGTGGCTTTGCTAATACTGGATTCATCCTCCCCTATTTATATGCAAACAACTGCTGCTGATCAAATATTGGCGTAGTACATATCTCTCAACTGTATAGATTTTCACAGAATGTCCAGATTTTTGTCTCATATTTTTGGTGTGTTCCTCCTAAAATCTGTTCTTTTCTGCCAAATAGCTGAGGATTGAAGTCATTAAATAATGACAAACAGAGTTTAAGACTTCAAATCCTTCAGAAAATTCAGGCTAATGCAAAACCTATTATTCAGTCAACTTTCTAAGTTTGTAAGACCAATATTTAAAATCTGTCCCTATTTGTCCCCCCCCCCACCATCATTTTAGGCTTTGTCCAGATTTTTTGCTCCAAGAGGTTGAGAGGTATGTGCAGTAGTGTTGCTAAAATGGCCTAAGCAGGTATGTCAAGGGTAGCAAACAGTTCTAAGGCCTGTAGGAGTTTTAGTAGAATGCTGACACCAGTAGAGAAATGGTTTATAGACTATTATAAGACACTAGCTGCTGGGAATGAAACTGATCAGGCACACTGTGGGTTTTGGAAAACTGAAATGCAGGTACCACAGTTACTTCGAAGATATCATTACAGACGCCTAGTAGATGCATTTGCTCTACATTGTTTTCAGAATGTTTGTTGCATGTTAGATTTTGAAGAAGGAGTGCAGGTAGAGGTAGGGAAGAAATATTATTTGCCAAAGTTGCTACAATATGAAAGGTTTAAATATGATTGTGTGGAACACACAGAGCAACAGGAGTTGTCATTATTTAAAAATGATTACCAACCAGAAGCAGAGAACATCTATGTTGATAGTTCAAGGTTTTGGTGGGAGGGTAAATTTAACACAGATTATGCCATATATTTTCCCACCAGAGATCATACAGCTTATGTCAAGTTGTATGGATCTATGTCTGCTCAGAGAGGAGAATTACCTCCAAATATTTATTTTTTTACAGCTCATATGTGATTGCGTTTCTCAGTCAACACTTGAATGTATGAAAAAAGAGGATTCGTAGATGGTGTTAAGATGTTAAATTATGCATCATGTTTACATCTGCTAGCATAGGTAGGGGAACAGCTACCTTTTACAGTCTCAATATGCAAAATAAAAGCACATCAATCTGTTGGACAAAATTAATTTTTAAAAATAATGCAGTGGTAGATGAAGCAGCCAAGCATGCAGCTACACATTGGACACCTTTACACTTTGATATGTTAGAAACAGATATGCAGGCAATTTTGTCAATCAATCACCTTTACTGGATTTGTCTGTGATTCAGGCTACAAAAGGAGATCCACATATGTTACAGCACCATATTAAATAATGCTGTGGCAATAGCGATATTTTATATTGTAGACAAACTGGGACAAAACATTTACCATATATTCCACTGGAATTGTTGTTATAGATACTGGGTTTGAATCACTAGAACATATTGGTACTTCAAAACTGCTGAAAATGCCTAGGTTGATATTTTAGCATCCACAGCTAGAAAAATACTGTGAAGTGGTACTGCAGGAACGTTTGGTTTGCCTGCAAACGAGTAACACCAATAAAAAGCTAGACCTGTGCAGAGCTCCATTTACAGATGATCCATGGCAAGACATACAAACTGAGTTTACTGGGTCATTGCCTATAACAAAGGAGGGATTAAAATATGCATTAGTAGAAGTAGATATATTTTCAGTGGACGAACTGCTCTGCTAAAGTTACTGTAAAAGGATTGTGGAGTTCAGCCTTTTTTCACTGGGGTTGTGGGGTTGGCTTTCTTTGATTGAGTCAGACAATGCTCTTCATTTTGTGGGTCAGGTTCTCCAGGCCTTATGGTTACTAATAGATATCAGCTGTGTCTTCATGTACTATACCATCCACAAGCAACTGGTATTGTGAAAAGAATGAATAATATCCTGAAAGGAAAAAAAACTGTAAGCTTATTTTGGAAAGGGGAAACACTAAAGTGTACATTTATCTTTTATCTTGATGGGAGTGTGAGCTATGCCAAATACTGCTACTGGCATTTCTCCTTTTGAACTAATGGCTGGCCCCTCAGTGCCTATTTGCTTTCCTTTTGAACCTAAATTTCCTCAGCATATGCAGGCAGTAAAGGACTAATGACTGGCAAATTTGTAGGAGCAAATTAAGTACTTACAACAGTTTGCTGCACTGAAAATAAACAAACCTGCCACTGCAGATTCTAGTTTGGGAAGTTGATCACGGTGAAAAAAAATTTTAGAAAAACAGGTCCATGGCAGGCTAATTGGGAAGGTCTCTATGTCATTGTGCAAAAGCTTAGTCCAACTCTTTTTCAGGTCAAAAGCCTTGGGAAAATAAGAAACAATATGCATAAGCTAGTCCACATAGATCAGTGTAAAGTAATAAAAGTAAAAAAGGTATTCTCTTAAGAACTGATATTGCATTTATTTCTTGTTTAGAAAATGAATCAAAATGAAGACCTAAAGTAACCCCTTTTTGAAACTGCAAGTATGGAAAGAATAAAAGCTTTTGAAACAGCTAAAATGGACAGACTAATTATTCTGGATTTTGTTCACAGAAGATGAGACTCAAAGTGCTTATAGCAGTAAGAAAAGGGCCAGATGGCATTCTCAATTTAATACATTTCTAGCTTTTCAGTGCACATATGCGCAGTCATTTAACATGCCGAATACATTTCTAGCTTTTCAGTACACATATGCGCAGTCATTTAACATGCCGAATACATTTCTAGCTTTTCAGTACACATATGCGCAGTCATTTAACATGCCAAATACATTGCTAGCTTTTCAGTACACATATGCGCAGTCATTTAACATGCCGAATACATTTCTAGCTTTTCAGTACACATATGCGCAGTCATTTAACATGCCGAATACATTTCTAGCTTTTCGGTACACATATGCACAGTCATTTAATATGCCGAATACATTTCTAGCTTTTCGGTACACATATGCGCAGTCATTTAACATGCCGAATACATTGCTAGCTTTTCAGTACACATATGCGCAGTCATTTAACATGCCGAATACATTTCTAGCTTTTCAGTACACATATGCGCAGTCATTTAACATGCCGAATACATTTCTAGCTTTTCAGTACACATATGCGCAGTCATTTAACATGCCGAATACATTTCTAGCTTTTCAGTACACATATGCAGTCATTTAACATGCGAATACATTTCTAGCTTTTCAGTACACATATGCAGTCATTTAACATGCCGAATACATTTCTAGCTTTTCAGTACACATATGCGCAGTCATTTAACATGCTGAATACATTTCTAGCTTTTCAGTACACATATGCGCACTCATTTAACATGCCAAATACATTTCTAGCTTTTCAGTACACATATGCGCACTCATTTAACATGCCGAATACATTTCTAGCTTTTCAGTACACATATGCGCAGTCATTTAACATGCGAATACATTTCTAGCTTTTCAGTACACATATGCGCAGTCATTTAACATGCCGAATACATTTCTAGCTTTTCAGTACACATATGCGCAGTCATTTAACATGCCGAATACATTTCTAGCTTTTCAGTACACATATGCGCAGTCATTTAACATGCCGAATACATTTGTAGATTTTCAATATACATATGCGCAGTCATTTAACATGCCGAATACATTTCTAGCTTTTCAGTACACATATGCGCAGTCATTTAACATGCCGAATACATTTCTAGCTTTTCAGTACACATATGCAGTCATTTAACATGCTGAATACATTTCTAGCTTTTCAGTACACATATGCGCAGTCATTTAACATGCCGAATACATTTCTAGCTTTTCAGTACACATATGCGCAGTCATTTAACATGCCGAATACATTTCTAGCTTTTCAGTACACATATGCGCAGTCATTTAACATGCCGAATACATTTCTAGCTTTTCAGTACACATATGCACAGTCATTTAACATGCCAAATACATTTTTAGCTTTTCAGTACACATATGCGCAGTCATTTAACATGCCGAATACATTTCTAGCTTTTCAGTACACATATGCGCAGTCATTTAACATGCCGAATACATTTCTAGCTTTTCAGTACACATATGCGCAGTCATTTAACATGCCAAATTGATAGGTTTGCTCACATCTGCCTACCAGTTATGAAGGCATTCCAGTAAGGGGAATGTCAGGAAAAGTGGAAATGTATATAGGGTTAATACAAATGGCTGTTATAAAAGCAGGAAACTCATGCAGAGTGAACTCTGACATCTTCAAAAGACTAAAAGACATGGAACTAAACAGACAAACACTTTTGAAGTTAGCAGGAGTAGATGAGGGAAGTATTTGTTTTCAGTGAAAAAAAGAGAAAGAGAATAATGAAAAAACATGGGGCTGAGTGCTTGTAAATACATGCTAAGAGTGAATAGAACTCAGAACAGAGAGCATGTGGTCTAATAGTTCTAATCTTACTGAAAAGTAGAAGGCAGATGTTCTAATAAACCTGCATTACCATGTGTTCTTACGTAAAACAAGAATACCACCTTATGAAAATTACTACTATATCTGTGGGAAAAGAGCTTACGCAACTGTACAGACTTTTGCAGAATGTCCGGATTTTGACCTCATATTTTTGGTCCATTTTTCATGAAATTGTGGTTTTCTGGCAAATTAGTGGTACTCCATTAAAGATTGAAGTTAGACAATAATAACAGACATTTAAGTTTCAGACTTCATCTCCTTTAGAAAATTCATGCTAATGCAAACCCTGTTATTCTATCAACTTTATAAATTTGTCACTGTTTTTGTGCCTTTGTCCCACTTTTATTTATAGCTTGTCCAGATTTCTTCCTCTAAGAGGTTGAGAGGTATGGTTTACAGATTGCTATCTTAGGGATGGTATGGGTCCTACTAAGATATGTAGTTCCTTCTGTAAGACATACATTTCCTCCAGGAAAGGTGAGAAATGAAAATCGGATATACCATCATGACTTAGAACAGGCTTCTTTTAAAGTACTAACTCACATGGATTTGGGAGTAGATAATGTTATGTCAGGCGCAGATATTTATTCCATGGTAAGGAGCACCAAAAGTAATATAGGAATCAAGGAAAGTTATTAGAGGTTCTGAGAAAAGTGATTTTGCAGAACAGGATGGCACTAGATTTCATGTTTTCTATAAAAGAGAAAACATGGGTTGGTAGGATATATATGTGTTTTATTCCTGATAATGGAAATGACATTAGGGACCATTTGAGCATATTTCAGAAAGTTGCAAATCTTTCACATGTCAAAGAAGCTGATAGCTCACAATGGCCATGGTTGACAAATCTGTATTCAGGTTCGGGAGGGAGATTGAAATTCTTTATGCTCCTAGTTGTAATAGTTATAACTTTATGTATTCTATGCAAGGTTGTAATCTCAAGGATAGTAGAGGTAATGTGTTGATGAACTGATGATTATGATGAGATATATTTTTCATGAGCCCAGTCACATGGTGGAATGCATTTCCATGAGCATAACTGCATGATGGGACATAAAGGTATAGCGTTACCATGACTTCCATGACTCCAGTTGCATGATGGGATGTAGACACTGAATGAGTTGTAATTTTGCTATGAGTTCAAAGCATGCTGAGATGCAGTATATGAGTTGTAACATTTAAGGCAGAAAATGCATTTCTGAATTAATGTTCATTTTTTTCCTACACTTCCTGCCTGTCCTACTGAATTATTTTCTCAGTGCTGATATGAGGAAGGGAATAATCAGATGAAGGAGATGTTATCCAGACTGTGGACATTAATGGTAGGATTCTTTTGGCTATCTGAATGGCGCACAGCAACAGTTATCCCACTAAACAGGGGGGAAGCCACCACAGACCCCGGGAACTTCCGCCCCATTAGCCTGACGAGCCTGGTCTGCAAGGCCATGGAACATATCATCATGGAACTTATAAACAAAGGCATTGGTAATCTCCAAACTCTGGCCCCATCCAGTTTGGGTTTGTTAAAGGCAGATCATGTCTCCTAAACCTGATAGATCTTGCCAAGGCTTTTGACACCATCCCCCACTCTGGAATTATAGATAAACTCACTAAACTAGGTATAAATCCCTATATCACAAGATGGGTTGCCAATTGGCTCACAGACAGAACCCACACTGTGAAAGTAGCAGACTCCAAATCCGACTTTAGACCAGTGACAAGTGGAGTACCACAGGGTTCAGTCCTGCGTCCTCTCCTGTTTGGTATCTACTTCTCTGAAGTACAGGCTAACACAGAAGGTCTTTGGCTAATGAAGTTTGCAGATGACTGCAAACTAGGAGCCAGAATCAAAACTCCTAATGATGTGGACATCCTACAAAAGGGCCTCATTGAGACAGATGCCTGGTGTCAAAGCCATGGCCTCAAGCTCAATGCCAAAAAGTGCATTGTCATCCCCTTTGCTAAAACTCTGTACCCATGAACTACAACATAGGTGGTAGTATACTTAACACCGAAAGTGTGATAAGAGACCTTTGGACACAGGTAGACAGTAGTCTCTCCTTTGATAATCACATCGCCACAGTAGTCAGGAAATCCTTCTACATGGCACACCTCATCACAAAAGGTTTCTCATCCAGAAAAAAAGAGGTCATTGTTCCCCTCTACTCATCACTCATTAGACCCATTATAGAATACAACGCCCCTTTTGGTATGTACCTCACAAGACATCTACAACAACTGGAAAGGCTGCAGAAATACCTCACAAAGTGGATTGCCGGCCTCAAACAGATGCCCTACGCAGACCGTCTCAAAAAACTCCAGCTTTACTCCGTCGCATATTGCCTACTCAGAGGTGAGCTCTGCCTAACATACAAAGCTATGTCAAACCCAGAGCTGTTGGACATGCTTCACTTAAAGAAATCCCAATCCCTCTGAGCTAGATGCTCTAGGGACCTAAACCTTGTCACCACAATAAACAGAACATGCCGGAGGGATAGATTCCTGTCCCAGAGACTTCCCATACTCTGGAATAAACTACCTATCTATATCAAACAAAGCTCCTCATTAGCACTCATCAAGAAAAATCTTGATGATTGGATGGGAAATAGGAAATTCACCCCGGGGATCTCCTCTGTGGCTCTGCTCGACAGTGGCACAGGAAAATAATTTTCTTGGGTGGCAAAAGCCAGGGTACCTTTTTGGCTGGGCTTGTATAGGCCCCAGGGCTGATAGCCTAGTACCTACCTATGAACCTATGATACAGCTCATAAAACATCTTTCCTGAGTGATTGAGAATTCATGTTAAGGATCAATGCATGAATTAGGGGAAACTGTTAGAAGGAATTTATTAAGCAGAAATGCTGAGATGGCTTTATTCGGGTAGAATTCATTTAGATATTAGGCTGCTGTTATCTCTATATGACATTAGAATAGGAAAGCATAATCAGGCGTTATTGGATAAATAGGACTTTGATATAAGTCCTTTTGATGGAAACAGCATTTCAGAATAAGGCTTTTGTTAAAAGCAAAATTATTAGTCTACATTATGAAATATGAGAGAATAGAGATATTGTTAAAAGTGCATTAATTGGAGGGTTTTAAGGTATATGACTACATAGTAGAGATAAGGAAGCCCAGCTATTTTTTGTTAATTCAGCATGTCTGGCAGGGTGAAGTGGGCAGTGTTAAGTGATGTTATTGTATAGCTCCACTTAGAAAGAATGTAGAAACTTTCCAGTGATGGGCACTGAACTACCATCTCAGTGGGGAAAGACAGTTTACTGGATGATGTAACATTCAATCAACCTTAAAGGTAGCTGTCAGTCAGATAGGGAAAGGAATTTTACTGGGCATGGGACACTAAAAGACAGTATGGTGAAATGGTAACAAAACTTTATTTGATTCAGAAGGTATGAGAGACTGGTACCTTGTAGATGTAGAAAGTTTGTTTATGGGTTAAATTTGAGAAATATGATACAAGTTTAAGAAAGTATTGGATAATGCACTGGATAGGGCTTGCTTTTAGCTGAAAAAATGGATGAAAACTGCATATTTTTATGTATAAAATGGCTGTCACTTGCCATGTTTTAGATTCACTTTTTTGTGATTCTTGTGAAACTTCTGTTACCTGTTGGAACTAAAAGCACTGAAATGTGCCATTGGTCTCTAAGAGATTATTTTTGACACATAACATTTGGACAGCTAACATCAGCAATATTGTAAATGCAGTAATAACATTTATCTCTCTGTGACATTCCTCTTATCTCAACTGTTCACTCAAATCACAAAGACAGAAATATTGCCAAAATACCTGGTTGATCACTGCCAGCATAACTGTAAAAATGGTAATAACACTCAACTCAACATGTCATTTCCCTACTCTATGTCCAGAACTCTGCAGAAAGTCCCTGATTTTATCTCATTGTAAATAGAAGAGATGCTTCAGGAGGCCTCACACCTATATTTGAATGTTCTGATGTCTCTGCTCCTGTGGGCTTGCAGCAATTAAGACTAAAATTAGGCAACTTGAATTTCAAGTCAACTAGAGGACTGCCCCACTGGAGTGCGCATTGTGCTGAAGGCCCATTTTATTTTGGCACGAGTGCTTTATTGCTTTATTTTTTACAGCAAGGAAACATTGACTAAAAAGTAAGTAAATAAATAAAGAATGCTCCTGAAAGAACAGTGCCCTAAGTGGTCATCTAGTTTGCCTATTCCTAAGGATGGACTTGGTGCACAGGGTGGTTTGGAAGGAGGTACACCAGTAGCTAGAAATTCACATTGGCACCAAGAATTGCATCCTGATGTCATTAGCAGAGTCATTTTCCTGTATGGCTGTAGCCACTTGGCTACGGGTGGTTGGACCCAGTCATGATATCAGTAGAGGAAGTGACCAACATCTGGTTGGGTTTCTTACTGTTGCAGATTGGCAGGTAGTGCTTACACGTTTTTATTCTCCATGATTGTGTTCCCTTTCCTTGTGTGTCATTTACACTCTCCATTTTGTTGTCCAATCCTCCCGATCACCATTGATCTCTCAGCTGCATGAATGCATATCTTCACTGTAGACCCTTTTTTGCATCAGCATCTTCTTTATTTTTACTTTTCTGTGTTATACAATTGTGTGTCTGCTCCTTGCCGCCTTTGTGTACCCCCATTCCCACATCTTGTCCATCTGCTTCCATTTCTCTCTACCGTTCTTCTATACAGATTGAAAAGGTAGCTCTCACAAAAAAAGTGTTTCTCTTCCAATTACCCTTTGGTACATTTTTTTGCTTGGCTGCTCCTCTTTTGGACTGTCCTATTACAGATTAATCAAGTACATAGAGTCCATTTCATGCAGGGCTTTAATGGGTAGTACTCTGGTTCTGAAGGTTATTCTATAACACATAGGTAGCCCAATGCAGGTATTGCAACTTTGAAGTTATTATGTTATTTCTCATTTGATCAATTAAAGATATGGAGAGAATTTCTACTACAGCTGGCAGCAATGAAAATATCCTACACTAAGTGCAGTTTAAAGCACATTACAACATGTGCACCACTGCTAACAAATATCTGGGAAAAGCTGAGGGACTATTAGCGCTTGCACTTTAATCTTTCCGGTATGCAATCCACATACCAAAAGATATACATTTACTTGAAAACAAGGGTTTTCTTTTAATACACATTTACAGAATCTTTCATAACTCTGATGTATTAGCCAAGTCCAAAAGCTTCTCCCATTTCCCATTTTGGCTTCTACTCAAAGACCCAGTCACACATTAATCACACCCCATAGCCTACAACATAGTCTATACATTTTGAGCCTCCCAACACATTGCCTTGAGAGCTAGTATACTCTCATTCATTGTATGCCTTCATCATCATCATCATCACTATCATCAACCCCCTTTTCCCCATTTTCTAGATGGAATCAGAGTGTGGTGTCAACTGTTGCCATCTCTCTCAGTTATATACCACTCTCCTACCTTCTTTGTCACTCATGTCTTTGTGTCACAGGCCTTCTCTTACACAATCCATTCACATCTTTTCTAGATGCCCTCATTTCCTCTTGCCTTCTTCCTATCTGTCCCAAATCTTCTTCACCAAATTGTGTTCTGCTTTTCTGCACGTATGTCTGAGCCATTGTAATCTGTTCTATTTCACCATGTCCACAATTGGAGCTACTCTGGCTTCTGCAATGATGTTGTCATTTCTTCTTCTATCCCAAAATATGCATTCTACCACCCATCTCAGGCACTTCATCTCCATTACTTCTAGTTCATTCAGCTGCTCTGCCTTCACTGCCCAGGTTTCCATATCATACAGTTGTACTGCTTGTACCACTGTTTTGTACACCTTACTTTTTGGCTTTTTAGCATTCTTCCTGTCACACAGTACCTTTAAGACCATGTGCCAATTGGCTACATCCATCTGATTTTAGCTTT
This sequence comes from Protopterus annectens, assembly GCF_019279795.1. Taxonomy (NCBI): domain Eukaryota; kingdom Metazoa; phylum Chordata; order Ceratodontiformes; family Protopteridae; genus Protopterus; species Protopterus annectens. The sequence goes on along the minus strand of NC_056744.1, from coordinate 1,492,822,150 downwards.
GACCTCCTCATTCAGACTTCCCTTCTCCTCAGCCACCACTCCCAAATACTTGACGCTGTTAACCTGTTTCACTACTTTGCTTTTCTGAAGAAGTCTATTGCTATTGATGAAAATGTGATTTAACGTTACAGTAACACTAAAGAGTTGTTTTAAGGCTTATCTTCTGGATTAACAGTGGCTTTAAGTATGTACTTTCCCTTCTATCTCAATTGTCAGTTTTTTCTCATTTCCCCTATTTGCTGACATTACAAATGTCTTATTTGTAATCAGTTTCACCCCATGTGCCTTCAGTTTTGCATTCCATTCATCTGTCCTTTGCTTAAGTTGATCTGTCCCCTCTGATATGTTTGCTAATCTAGTTCATCCCTAGTATGAACAGTAGTGAGCTCAGAGCTGAACCCTGATACATACCTACTCTCATTGGGAAGCCGTATGTGAAAAAGAACGCTGCTCATACCTGAGTCATTGGGTCTTTGTGCATAGCTGTATTAGGTATGCACCACCAAAACACAGTCAGTCTTTTTTCAAAAAAAGTTATAATTTCAAAAAAGAGTACGACCACCAAAGCTATAGTTATAATAGTTTAATTACAGGTAAATGCATTTGTATAACTCATCAGACCATAAAGCAGACATAAATCCAATGTCCTTATATACTAATTTAATTCAATAACTAGTTAATTAGTCAGCCTATCAAGGCATTTATTCAATAAAAGGAACCAAATGGTAATTAATCAGTGAATCAGCCTCCAAGTTTTCAAAAGAGGTTTTAAAGAAATACTGTCATTCAACTCAAAACCTTTATCTGCTTGCAAAGTTAAAATCCACTTCAATTCCTCATTTTCTATTCTATTACATATACTGCCCCCTCTAATATTCTCATACAAGGTATGTAATACCATAAACTCAAAAGAATGCCCTTCCATTAATTTAACATGCTTATTCAAAGCATTTGTAGGTACATCTCTCCTTATGTCACCTACATGCTCAAGTACCCTATCCTTCAATCTCCGGCTAGTCATACCAACATAAAAACAGGGACATTTTTTACAATTTGTTAAATAAACCAAATTTGAACTAGTGCAATCGGCATAAAAATTAACATCAAACCTGGCTCCTGTAGTAGGATGAACCAAAGATTTATTCCCCAAAATAAAAGGGCAAGCCTTACAAGAGCGACAGGGAAAAGTTCCTATTCTTTCTGATAGTTTAACCATTCTCTTCTTCTTAGTGTAACATAAAGTACAGTTTTGTACCTACCATAAATGTAGATATTCGAGTGCTCATACAGCTGCAGTCATTACAGATGGGTTATCCTGCCGTCAGGCATGTCCTCGGTTGGCCGAATTCCAAAATCTAGGTCTGGCGTCAGTTGTCATCGCTTCTTCCTTGACGTCAGTGCGACAGGGGTATAAAAGAGGCAGCCAATGCCATCTTCTTCAGTTTTTCTTGCCCCAGATGTCAGGTGCCCCTAGAAGGAAGGCAAAACATAAGTTTATGTAATCATGCAATATAGAATAATCAAAAAACATTAGTTGCAAGCAAATACACCATAAAAGAATACCCCAAATAGGTTGTATGAGAAGGTGTTTGTCATAAGGCCTGTCCTAAGAGGGGACGGAGGGGGGGGTAACCTGGACTGCAGCTGTATGAGCACTCGAACATCTACATTTATGGTAGGTACAAAACTGTACTATGTTCATCGTGCATACAGCTGCAGTCATTACAGATGGGAAGAATCCCAAAGCTAAGTAGGGGTGACAGGCACTAAGTGGAACTAGGAGGACCAAGGATGCCCTGCAAGACTGCTGTGGCAAATCCCGCTCTAGATTTAGAGTATAGTGGAAGGTGATAGTGCTTGGAGAAAGTGTGCACTGAACTCCAAGTGGCTGCTTCCAAAATGTCCTTGGTAGGGACCCCTCTGAGGAAAGCTGCAGAGGTAGCTGTGGCCCTGCTAGAGTGGGATCTGATGCATGTAGGCACAGTTTTTCCATGAAATGAGTAAGAAAAGCGTATGCAGTGGGCTATCCATTTTGAGATTGTCTGCTTGGAAATAACCTTTCCTTGAGCACCTGTAGCATAGGACACAAAGAGTTGCTCGGATTTCCTGAATGGCTTTGTCCTGTCCAAATAATAATGAAGTTGTCTGTGAACGTCCAAGGAATGTAGTAGTCTTTCCCCTTTGTTTTGTGGATTAGGATAAAAGGTAGGTAAGTGGATAGTCTGATTCAAAGCTACACTGAATACTACCTTTGGCATAAAGGTAGGGTTGGTTCATAAGGAAACTCTGTCCTGATGAAAAATGATGAAAGGTTGCACAGCCATGAGAGCCTGTAGCTCCGAAACCCTGCGTGCTGAGGTGATAGCCAGAAGGAAGGCTGTTTTCCATGACAAGTATTGTAGTTCTTTTGAAGAAGCTGGCTCGAAGGGAGGAAGGGTCAGCTTTTCCAATACGAAGTTGAGGTCCCAAGCAGGGACTGGTGGTTTCCTTGGGGGTTTTATATTCTTTGCCCCTCTGAGGAACTGCCTTAAGAGAGGATGAGAGAATAAAGGAGGATCTGTGTTGTATTGTGCAGAAATGGCTGAAGCATGGATTTTGATGGAGGAGAAGGAAAGTCCACTGTTTAACATCTCAGCCAGGTACTGTAAAATTTGAGGTAAATTTATTACCCAAGAATTTTGGCCCTTTTCTTGATTCCAGGCACAAAATCGTTTCCATTTGGCGGAGTAGGCTTTTCTAGTAGAAGGTCTTCTGGCCTCCAAGATGACATCCTGCACCTCCGTGGAGAGGAGGGTCTGTTGGGAAATCAAGGAATTCTCCATGCAGCTAGATTTAGGGTTTTGAGCTGGCTGTGAAGGGTTTTGAAGCTTTGCTGGGACAACAGAAGAGGGACTAGAGGTAGGATCCATGGTTGGGAATGTGTCAGGCTCTTCAGGAGCAGATACCAGTGTTGTCTTGGCCAGTCTGGAGCAATGAGAATCATGTTCGGCCTCTCTGCTCTGGCTTTTAATAGAACTTTGGGCAGCAGAGGAAGAGGCGGGAAGGCATAGACTGTCAACGTTGTCCAATTGAAAGAAAGTGCGTCCACTTTCCAGGCCTGTGGATGATAGGTCCTTGAACAAAATTTTGTCAACTGGTAATTTCTGTGGGTAGCAAAGAGATCTATGTCTGGCTGTCCCCATGCCTGAGTTATCTTTGTGAAAACTTGAGGATGCAACTTCCATTCGTGTGGATCTGTCATATTTCTGCTTAGGCTGCCTGCCAGTGTGTTTTCCTTCCCTGGCAGGAATTGTGCCTGTAGTTGAATTTGTAATTCCAGTGCTGTGTTCCATAGGGTCATGGCTTGCCTGCACAGGGGGTATGAATGAGTTCCCCCCTGTTTCTTTATGTACCACATCACTGTGGTGTTGTCTGTCCTTATCAATAGCTGACCTGGATGCAGTAGGTCTTTGAAGGTCATAATAGCATTTTGCATGGCTAGCATTTCCTTTTGGTTGATGTGTAGGTGCTTCTCTTTTTGGGACCATTTTCCCTGAATGCACTGATCTGCCATGTGTGCTCCCCAGACATAGTCTGAGGCATCTGTTGTGATGATTTGAGTTGCTTGAGGTACACAGAAAGGGAGACCTGTGTTTCTTTGGCATGCTTGAGCCCACCACAGAAATTCCTTTTGAAGGCATGGAATGAGTGGTATAATTGTTTCCAAGCTGTGGCTGTGTTGAGACCATAAGTTTTTTAGGTACCATTGAAGTTTCCTCATATGCAGCTTTGCACATGGGATTAGTAGGATGCAAGATGCCATGAATCCCAGAGCCTGCAGGACTTTCCTTGCAGTCAGCCTGGTGAAGGTTGCTATTTTGCTGAAGTATTGAGACAGTTGCCCTTGTTTGTCTGGCGTGAGGTAGGCCATCTGGGTGGTTGTATTCAAGCTGGCACCCAGGAAAATTATTTGTTGAGAGGGTATTAGTTTTGATTTCTTTTTGTTGACTGTGTATCCCAAAAAGTTCAACAGTTTAATTACAAACGCCAGGTGTTTCAGTAGTATGTCCTTGCTGTCCGCTTGGATCAGGCAGTCGTCCAGATATGAGTAGATTTGTATTCCTTGTAGTCTGCAGAAGGTGATTACTGATGCCAGGCATTTCATAAACACTCTGGGCACAGTAGATAAGCCAAAGGGCAATGCAGAGAATTGATAATGGGTTGAACCTGCAAGAAATCTGAGGTATCTCTTGCAATCTTGTCTGATAGGGACATGCAGGTATGCCTCCTTGAGGTCCAGTGTTACCAGCCAAGACTCCTTACCCAGCATGGGAAGAAGCTGCTGTAATGTGAGCATCTTGAATTTTGGTACCTGTAGATATGTGTTTAGGATGGATAGGTCTAAGATAGGTCTCCAATCTTTGTCTTTCCTTGGTACCAGGAATAGTCTGGAATAAAACCCTTGACCTTGTTCTTTTGCAGGTACCTCTTGAATCGCTTTCATGTCCATGAGAGCTGAAATTTGTTTTTGTGCCTCTGCCCTTTGATTTTGTGGCAGGTTTGGCATGCCTCTCATATTCGGGAGGGTGTGAAAGTGGAACCTGTAGCCTCTGTCTATAATGTCCAGAATCCATTTGTCTTTTGTAACAATATGCCAATTCTTTGAGAATAATGCCAGTTTTCCGCCCAAAGGTGTTGCCATTAAAACTTTGCTTGGCAGGTATAAGGGGAAGTCATTGTGTCTGTTTTCTAAATGACTGTGCTCTATCTTCTCCACCTCTTGGGGTTGGTGCTTGCCACTGTCTGGCTTTGAAAGATCCTTGAGGTTGCCCTCTACCCCTTGGACATCTGTATCTGCCCCTTTGAGGTCTGTCCGTGGCTGGAAAGGACCAATTTTTGAAGGCCAGTTTCTGCTGAAACGTGGAGGTTGTACCTGCAGGAAATCTTTCACTGTTTGCATTAATTTCACTTTTTCCTCCATTTTCTTTAGTACCTCCACAGCTTTAACACCAAACAATACATCTTTTTGAAGAGGTGCATCTAATAATTTAGCTTTGACCTGATCTGGTAAGGCTTGCTCTTTGAGCCAAGCATGCCTACGTATAACAGACCCCATAACAACAGCTCTACATGAGGCCTCTAAAGCATCAAAACCACACTGCAAGGTATGCTTACCCACTTGCTCTGCACCATGCAACAAATCCTGCAACTCTTTTAAATCTGGTTGTTCTGGTTGTGTCATTTTGCTTTTCAACTCAGATAACAAAAACTGTTGATACTTTAACATATGGAACTGACAGTTTAATGCCCTCATGGTTAAAGTGGCCGAGGTGTACATCTTTTTCCCCCACCTTTCTAAAGCTCTGGAATCTCTCTCTGAAGGTAATGGGTTTTTAGCAGTAGAGGCCTTAATTCCCTTGGGACCCTGTGAAATAGTTTCTGGGTCAGCAGTATGGCTTTTGTATAAGAACTGGTGAGAATCAGGAACCCGGTAATACCTGTCTGGTTTTACAGGAGCTGGAGGCAAAGAATCTGGATTAAGGCTGGCTTCTGTGTGCACATCATCCAATATATCTAAAACAGGAGGGATAGCCAGGGGCCTATTCTGGGGGAGCAAAAGAAAATCCCTGAGCCTTTTCTTGGAATCTGAGTAATCTTGGCCTTCCCAGTGAAAGTATTCCCTCAATGTATGTAGGGTTTCCCCAAAAGAGTAGTCCTCAGGGGGGGAGACCGAGGGAATAGACTCCTCTGCATCACAGTCTTCGAAAGGAGAATAGGCATAGTCCTGGTCCTCAGAATGTTCAGCGGTAATAGAGGCTTGATCTGAGGAAGGGTAGTCTTCCTCTAATCTGGGCCTTTTGTCAGAGGGGGGATGAGAACCCCTGATAAGAGTAATCAAATCCTCAGCCATTTTGAGCATCTGTTTTTTAGGCATGGGGCCTTGAGAGGGGGTCTGAGGTCCCTGTTTTTTGGTTTTCATGGCTGCTTTAGATTTAGTGAAAGCTTTAATAGAGAAGGAGGAAGGCCTGAAGACACCTTTAGAAATGGCAGGCCTGTCTAAACTCTGAGTTTCCCCACCAAGAGTGGCGTTGGTATCTGCAGTAGGAATGGGAACCGAGGAGCCTGCAACCTCGGGTACTGAAGACACCAGTAATGTAGTGTCATCAGTACTCAGGGGCTGCGTATGCACCTTGCTGAGCACCAGAGAACTGGTTGTCGGCCTTAGCGTGGTGTCAGTAGTCAGCGCGGACCTCGTATGTCGGTCCTTATCTTTGCGTCTTTTACTCAAAACTGGAGTCGGAGTATCCGACGACATAATATAATTAAATTTTTTACCAAAATAGTGAAGGGCGAACTCCACCCGGCGCTTAATAGTGCGCTTGTTGAATCTAGCACAAAAATGGCAGGCCGAGATGTCGTGGTCTGGGCCTAAGCAAGATATACAGAAAGAGTGGAAATTCTTATGCGGTATTTGCTTCCCACAAGAAATGCAATTTATAACTTTGTCTGACATCGGTCTGAGGCAAGAAAAGTTTCCCCAACGGGGTACTTAGCTTTCAAGAAGACTTCGGCTGAAATATTTTTGTAAATCTCAGGAGCTGGCCGACCGGCACTTGTGAACTCTTCTGCTTCGGGCACCGCATGGCAAGAAAGACTGAAGAAGATGGCATCGGCTGCCTCTTTTATACCCCTGCCGCACTGACGTCAGGGAAGAAGCGATGACAACCGACGCCGGACCTAGACTTTGGAATTCGGCCGACCGAGGACCCACCTGACGGCAGGATAACCCATCTGTAATGACTGCAGCTGTATGCACGATGAACATCCTACATTTCAACGAAAGGGCATTCTTAAAAGCAAATAATGGAGTTTGTCCAACAATGCCCTTTATTTTTTCATCCACCAGTAAAATCTGCCAATTATGTTTAATCATATCACACACAAAACTAACATTACTTGTATATGTTAGAGATAACCTCAACTTTCCATCTGTCTCATTTTTAGTACCTTCTTTAATACCTTCTTTCTCAGAAAAGAAAAATCTACCAACACTGTTTCTCAACTCTTTAACTTGAGAGGATATTTCTAAAACCTCTTCCTTCCTATAACCCCTCTCTATAAATTCCATTCTCAATGTCTCAAAAGCCATATCCATTTTCTGAGAGTCTGTATGTAATCTAGAAATTCTCATGAACTGGCTATTCATCAAATTCTTAAAAACATATATTAGATGCATGCTAGAGCGATGTAGCTTATTGTTCTTCCAACAAGGTTTTTTGTATACTCTGGTATTAAAATTGCCATTCGGGTCCTTAGAAATAAGCACATCTAAAAACCCTATACTAGAATAGGAAGAGATAACTGTAAATTAAAAAAATTGTACTGTTATTAATATATTCAATAAAACTATGTAAATACTGTATTTCTCCATCCCATAAGATGACAGTACTTTAAAACCTCTTTTGAAAACTCAGAGGCTGATACATTGATTAATTGCCATTTGGAAACCTTTTATTGAATAAATGCCTTGACAGGATGTCTAATTAACTATTTTTATTGAATTGTGTTAGTATATAAGGACATTGGATTTATGTCTGTTTTATGGTTTGATGAAGTGTTATATGAACGCTTTCCTGTAATTAAACTATTTTAACTACAGCTTTGGTGGCTGTACTCTGCTTTGTACATAGCTACCAATTTTTCTGGGACTTTGAACCACTGCAGAACTGCCCATATCAAATGTATTGGGTCCTTGCATATGCTTTCTCCAAGAAAAGGAATGCTCAGTTGTTCTCCTTCCTCATCTCTAGCATCTCTCAGTGATCTGTCTCACTGCAAACTTTGGGTCAGTTGTGTTACATCCTTATCTGAATTCAAGTTGCTCATCTCCAATCTTATTTTCTACAACTCTGTGCATTTATTTATCCTTCACCCTCTGTAGGACTTTCATGCAGTGTGACAGGAGTATAATACATCTGTACTGCTCACGGCTGGGATTGTTCCCTTTGTTCTTGAATACTGAAACTAGTGTGCTTATTCTCCAGTCATATGGGATACTCTATTCTGTCCATACCGCTAGGAGTACCCACAGGAGAATTTCTTCCCTATCTTACCCAACATCTTTATCATGTCTATTATGACCTCATTTGAGCCTGCTGCTTTCCCTGACTTCATGTTCCTTACTGTTGCTCTTACTCCTTGTAGGTTGGGCTCTTCCTCTTCTTTCATCATAGGCTGTATCTATGGCAGTACAGTTTCTGTGGTGTTTTTTTTATTCAGAAGCTGCTGGAAGTACTCCTTCCATTTTCCTTTTATGTCATGTGGACTGGTGAGCAGGTTTTTGCTGGCATCCCTTATGAAGGGTGTCTGACTATCTTATATGTTCATGGGTTCATAAGTCTGTACTAGGCTAATGACCACAAGGGCCACTGTAAGCCTAGTCGTGTATCCCAAATCTCTGGAAAGTCCTGGTACCATTGATAAGTGTAAGTAGGGATTTGAGAGATGAATCATTTACAAGCATTGGGCTGGGACATTAAACAACTGCAGGGTGCCTGTGCCCATTACAGACATAGGTGCCAAACCAGGGATGAATTTCCTGTTCCCCATCCAATTGTCCAGGTTAAACTTGAATTGGATTAAGGAGGAACTCTGCTTCACATGGATGGGGACCCTATTCCTGACAAGGGGTAGTCTCAGGGATGAATACCTGTCTGTCCAGAAGGTCCTAGTTATATCACAGGCAAAGTTGTTTATCTTACTGTCTTTGCCTTGGAACCTGATAGAGTTTCTTTGTGCCATCAATTGAGACCCTTTACAGAGTGCCTCTGATGTCTTGTTCTTTGCTACTGTAACTCCTGTCTCAGCCTTTTTGTTAGCCAGCCAGTATTTCTTCCTAGCCTGGCCGGTCTTTTCTATCTCCCATTTTCTCCTGCACTCCTTCTTTCTTTTGATGATTTCCAGGACTTCTGCATTCCACCACCAACTTTCCTTATATACCTTATTTCTGTACTTGGCTCAGTTGCATATCTATTCTATAGTCTGCACACATGTTGTTTTGAGATGCTGCTATTCTTCTTCAACTACACCTATTTCTTTTTTTCCTGAGGTGTTATAATTCTTTAAGTTATTCTTTAAACTCGTGTTTTCTCTCCAGGTAACATCCGTGTCTTCACCCTACTCATTGTTGACCTTAGATCCTACTATGACCATTGTTTGCAGTTGATTATGGCAACCAATAGTTTATGATGCAGATCACCTTTTTGAGTGGGGTTGACTTTGCAATCACTGATTTTACCCCAGTGCCCTTTTCTTACTAGGAGGAAGTCTACCTGAGTTGCATGTTGGCCAGTTTTTAAGTGATCTTGTCTCTCTCTTGCTGAACCATTTATTGATCACCATCAAGCCATGTGCCAGAACAAATTTGGAATGGCCTCAATTTGTCTATTCCTGTTGTCCCACTCATGTGGACCCAGGCAACCCTCTTATCCTGTTCTGTTTGCCCCAATATGTACATTCAGGTCACCAATTATCAATACCTACAAACACTAACTAGATGTCTTATTTGTCTGTTTGTGTTTTTTGGCTTTTCCCGGTTAGGGGTCGCCACAGCAGAACTCCGGTCCGCTAATGATTAGCAGCTGATTTTTATGTACCGGCTTGCCAGGCCTGACGCACAACCTTCAACGAAGGTACACCCATTTATGCATGTCTCCATGCAGAAGGTGCTTTATCTGAGAATCGAACCAGACAGCGTCTTACTGTTGGTAATAAATTGATATAACATATGTTGAACTCGCTTCTAGAATGCACTCCTTGGATTCATAAGCAATTATTTTGCATATATGCACTGCTAAATATCAAGCACACTATAATACTGCTTGTACCAACACTGTTTAAAATGTTGCCATTGCTTCCATAACACCAGTGCTCTGATTAAATGTGCACAACCTAAGTAGGTGGAGCTTCCTCATGGAGACAGGTAGCATTAGGCAGAATCATTGGAGTCACATATGAGTGGGCAGTCCAGCATCACGGAAAGTAAACAGAAGTATGTCTGAAAATGCTTAAGGCTAGGCACATTCACGTGCATAATGAAATGTCATGTAGCTACCACAAGCACAGTGTCAGACTACTCAAAGAGGGCCACGCAGCTAAGTGCCAACATAATTCATCATGTAAATAAAACAATGAGATATGACAACTGGAAATGGATGAATAACAAGCAGAATAAGTAACAGAAAGATATCCATATGAAATAACAGGTGGAGGAAGAAGAGCATTTTTTTGTGGTAAAGGCTCTCATTGCTCATATAAGAAGATGAAGGGCCAGATTCAAAAAGGCTTGCACAGAGTCTAAGAGTAGAGTAAGACTCCAGACAGCCAATATGTCTGCCGGGCGATCCAGGAACAGCCGGCAGGGGTATTCATGAGAGCTCGTAAAACTACTCTTGCACAAACAGTGTTAGGTTATGCAAATTACCTCATTTGCTGCTGAAAGCTATGCAAATGAGGTAAATTTGTGATCCAGGAAACACTAACCTGTCCAAGTAAGAGTAGTGTTATTTGCAGAAATGTGCTCTGTTGGTAACTGAGTACTGTTCTGCAAATAGCAAAACGGAGCTATGACAGCTCCAAATAAAGGATGCATCCAGTTGAAGAAGCATGCCAATGGCCAAATATAAGGCATTTTTATCCATTGCAAAATAATAAAAAATATTTTTCCCCGATCTCCGATGTTTAAGCGTAGCGCAGCACCGCGCAAACATGCGGCACTCTAAAAACGAGAAGGAAAAAAGCCAAAAATAGGCATTTTATTCACAATATTCATCTGCCATGCAGGTAAATGGCAGGCTGAAGACAACATGGCTACTGAGTAGTGGTTGCTAAGGGGGAGAAGCTCAGTCTGAGAGATGTAACCAAGCATTAGTAGGCAATCCTATGCAAATGAATATAAGGATAGTGAATCCCAGTTTTCCCTGCCATGTGAACCATGTCCCTAGAGTGTAAGAGTAGGATTAGGGGAGTAACAGAGTAGAAGATAGGTGAAATCATGATGGGGTATGTATCAAAGACTGTAAGCTTACTGGAGCAGAGTGGCATGTGTTTGCTGTGACTTTATTAGGACTGGAAGAGGCGTGTCTACAGTTGTCTAAACTGAAACCCAGAAATCGAAGGTGTACGCCGTGGCTATCACTAAAGTTTCTTGCAAAGCTGCTTACACTGTGTGCACGCGTGTGTGCTCTTGTAAACCCGTCTAAGCCTGTGTGCATGTGTTTTCACCCGTGTAAGCCTGTGTAAGGCTGTCTAAGCCAGTGTGCATGGATGTGCACTCGCCTAAGCCTGTGTAAGCCTGTGTGCGCACGTGTGCGCTTGTGTGCGCGGCGCTGCCCCCTGTGGAAACAGAAAGGGAAAAGGAAGGAAAAGTAGCAGTAGGAAGTTAACCAACGAGAACTAGCAGAGTGGCCAGGTGAAATCAATCAGAATCAGCCAATTACACAGGCATTGCACTAGCCCAGCCCAGCCCAGCACTTAAAACTCTGCAAACAACATTCCCCCATGTTTTTCTCAGAAACACTGCAGTCTACAAAGAGAAGTGAAAACTTAAAAAGCTTAACTGAGACAAAAAATGTTAGGGGCTGCCATTGCTATTATAAGGCAACATGTGCAAGATGCTGAGGGTGGTGCCATTGCAAATGCTGCTGAGCAACCCACAGTGAGGAGACGGAGAAGAGTGTACAGTCCCAGGGTAACCTACCAGGGGCTACATGAGCTGGAGATAGTGGAGCGCTATAGAGTGGACAGAGAACTTCTGCAGCAAATTGTTGAGCTGTGCAGGCCACGCCTCACACACAGAACCAACAGAGGGGAACCCATCCCAGTGGAAACCAAGGTATGTGTTGGCCTAAGAATACTAGCAACAGGTACCTTCCAGAGACCAACTGGTGATATGATGGGGATTTTACAGGCATCAGCATCCAGGATACTGCACCAGTTCCTGAATGCCATGTCAGCACTTGTCAGTGATCATGTATATTTCCCCAATTCCCATGAGGCATTGGCCAGCAATATGCGATTCTTCCAGCAAATAGCGGAATACCCTGAGGTAGTGGGTGCAATTGACTGAATGCACATACACATCAAAGCACCAGCTGGTGAGCAGGGTAGGGCCTACATCAACCGCAAGGGCTTCCACTCCATCAACTGCCAGGTCATGTGCGATGCCCAGGGCATAATACTGAATGCGTGTGCTGACTGCCCTGGAAGCTACCACGATTCCCATATCTGGTATCTGACACAGCTGTGCCAGACATTTGCCAATGGAGACATCCCTGATGGTCACCTAGTGGGGGATGCTGGACACGCACTGGAGCCATGGCTGATGACACCCATCAGAAATGCACACACACCTGAACAAGAACTCCATAATGAGGCACACGCACAAACATGAAATGTAATCGAGCATGTGTTTGGGATGCTCAAGTCAAGGTTCTGGTGCCTGGACACATCTGGTGGAGCCTTGCAGTACTCACCAACTACATGTACCCAAATTGTCATGGTATGTGCCATGCTACACAATATGATCCTGTGAAAACAGCTGCAGCAGGAACAGCATGGGGCAGGGCCAAACAGCCCCCCACCATTGCCAAGGCCTGCACAGCCACAGAGTGACTCGGAGGAGATAAAACCTGAGCCTGCCCCAGTAGGCAGAAGGAGGCGTGCCCAGTATGCCTTGGCCTTGGCAAAGAAGCAACGCATAGCACATACACTGGCTCTGTAGGAACCCTGGAAATGATACTTCTCTCTGACTCACACATAAAATAAAAGGGATGCCTAACTTGACACCACCTGTTTCCAAACATGTATAGGGAGTGTAGTATGTGCATCCGACATAGGCAGCCCTGCAGCACCACCTGAGGCATGATTGCCATGTTTTAAGCAATATAAAGGAGTGCTAAGCAGTTTTTACCAATATTTAGTATATGTAAACAAAATTGCCTGTGCTAACTAGCACAATGTCGGGTAACATTGTGCAATGTTGGGCAAGGTCGGGCAAAGTTGAGCAAAGTCAGGTAAACATGCTCATATTTGCTTTACTGTTCCTTAAGCAGTCTGGTCTGCCCAGCATGAAAATCAAAAGCAGTGACAGGGCTCAAACCCAGGATACTGTACACTATAGTCACAGTACTGAACCACTAAGCCATGACAGCATTTCAGTGGCACAGACACAGCAGGACAATCGTACACTAATGCACACACAAAGAAATGCTGTATCATGCCCCTAAAGAGGCATATGGGTAACCTCCCTCTCAGGCCTATGCAGACAGAGAACATCAGGCCAGGCGGTGTGATGTGGGTTGTGTAGGCTTTGAAGTTGCAATCTAATATATGTGATATTGGACGCTAGGATCTGTAGCACAGTAGTATGCGTCAAGCTAGTGCGATAGGCAACAGTACAGACTGAAATAGTGTACTGTACATAGCAGTGCAGGCATAGCAAATGTGTATAAGTGTCAGGTGAAAACCTCATCCTATGTACACCCACAGTAACAATCAGGTGTGCCCCCGGGTAGAAATGTACAAAGAATAGCTGTCCCCCCTGTATGTAGAAATGTCGATAAGTCTATGCAAAGTGTCTCATGGAAGCCCTGCAGGCACAGCATGATCCCTGTTGATCTATGACACAAAGGTGAGCCCTGGTGTAAAAATACAACTTGATTTTCCATACACATATAGTATAAATGTCTATACCGGGCATGCTCACACACACCAACAAATGTAGTGGATTTCATTCAGCATCACACTGAAAGGTCATAATGGGCATGCTCGCACACTTAGGCTAAATACGGATGTGATAATAAGGGATCTATGGACAAATGCGGATAGTCAGCTCTAATTCCAGAAGCACATTCACAAAGTGGTCAGAAAATCATGCTATGTGTTCACACAAACTGGAAAGGTCTGTGCATGTAGGTGAAAGGACTACTCAGCAGTCATCAGACCCGTCAGAGAGTACCACAACACACTTGCAATGAATCTGACTAAGCATGTTCAGCAGCCAGAAAGACCACTGAAGTACCTTAACAAGAGGATTACTGGCCTAATAGTTGCCCCATGCCACAAGACTGAATGTAACCCAATCTGTACTCTGTTCCATACTGTCTACTCAGGACTTCTCCACCCAACAGACAGGTCCATGTCATGGTTTCACTCAGATCTGTTCTGAGTTACAGCTCAATGGCACTAAATATACAGACCCAACTGATATTGCCAACATCCTGGCAGATAGAATCAGTGTTATCTTTACCCCCCTCTCACCCATGAAAGAGCACATCTCTATAATGGAAGACTGCAAAGTTGCTGTCATCACAGCTGCACAGGTAAAAAACACTCTCCAAAGCCAGTATCACAGCAGCCATGGGACCAGATAACTTCCCAGGCTGTGTTCTACACAAACCACAGAACAAACAGGCACCACACTGACGTACCATGTGCAGTCATAGCCTCACCTCATGCTTTCTGCCTGCTGAATGGTGCACAGTAATGGTTATCCCACTACACAAGGGTGTAGACACCATGGACCCCAGGAACTAGTGCCCCATTAACCTGATGACCCCGCTCTTCAAGGCCATGGAATGTATCATCATACAACTTATAAAAAATTACATTGGTAATCCCCAAACCCTGGACCACAACCATGTTGGGTTTGTAAAATGCAGATCATGTCTCCTAAACTTGATAGATGACATTGAAGCAGTCACCAGAACCGTAGACAAAGGTAGGGTGGTTCGCACAGCCTATGTAGATCCTGCCACAGCTTACAACACTACCCCACACTTTGGAAATATAGATAAACCCACTAAACTAGGTATAAATTGCTATGTCACAAGATGGGTTGCCAACAGGCTTACTGGCAGAACACACACTGTGAAAGTAGCAGACTCCAAGTATGACTTTGGACCAGTGTGATGAGTGCAGTACTACAGGGTCCAGTCCTGGGTCTTGTCCTGTTTAGTATCTACTTCCCTGAAGTAAACTTTAGCATGGAAGGTCTGTGGCTACTGAAGTTTCCGGAGGACTGCAAACTAAGAGCCATAATTGTAAACACCAAAGATGTGGACATCCTACAAAAGGGCCTCACTGAGACAGATGGCTGTTGTCAAAGCCATGGGCTCTAGCTCAATTCCAAAAGGTGCATTGTCATCCCTTTTGTTAAAAACTCTGTAGCCAAGAACTACAACATAGGCAGTGGTATACTTAACACTGAAAGTGTGACAAGAGACCTTGGGTCACAGGTGGACAGTGGACACAACTGTGATAATCACATCTCCACAGTAGTCAGAAAACCCTCCTATGTGGCACACCTCATCACAAAATGTGTCTCAAGCAGAATAGAAGAGGACATTGTTCCCCTCTACTCATCATTCACTAGAACTATAATAGAGTACAACGCCACATTAGCTATGTACCTCACAAGACAACTACAACAACTGGAAAGTCTGCAACAATACCTCACACAGAGCATTAGCGGCCTGAAATACATGCCATACACAGACCATCTCAAAATGCTCCATCTGTACTCCCTCGCATATCGCCTACTCAGAGGTGTTCACTGCCTAACATACAAAGCTATGTCAAACACAGAGCTGTTGGACATGCTCCATGTAAAACACTCACAATCCCCCTGACCTTTGGACCCAAAACCACGAGTGAAATACAAAAGGAAGGGGTGTACCAATTTACATTATGGATACCCACACCTTCAGGTTAGTGACACAGCATGAGGCCTTGGAGACCATGCAAGTGCAACTAACATTGGGCAAAGCTGCTCATCAGATTGTAGCCTGCTACAGATCACCTATCTTGTCTCGGGAACCTCACTCAGTATACCTGAGAACAGTGGAAAATATAAAGGTCCTATCATACACCATTATATGAGGAGATTGCAACTACCCAAACATTGAGTGGGAGAATTACTCGTGTACAACATCCTTTGCCCAATGTTTCCTAGAGTTGAAAAACTCTAACTCCCTGGAACGGCTGGTCACCACGCCCACTAGAGGTGACAACATACTGGACATGATCCTCACCAACATGGAGTACCAATGTTCCACAACAGAGATAAACCCCTCGCTGGTAATATCAGATCATAAAGTAATCACACTGGACATCCACATACCGCCCCCCCCCCAGTCAATGAAACCACTTTGAAGACATTTTTAAAAGCAAACTGCACACTTCCCAAGAACAAAGTGGAAAGTTCCAAAGCCCTCTTGCCATAGGATAATGGTATACAATCTGCCAAATCATTTACAAGTGCATCCTATGAGCATCTACAGGGATGCATGGATCAAGACATCACAAATAAAACCAAGATGCACTCCTCCAAAAATAAGAAAACAGTCTGGTGGTCATTTCCCATAAATAAGCAAGACAACAGAAGTAGGAAACGAACACATGATAGAGCCAACTTCACTAAAGGAAAGGCATCACTGATCATTATTAGGAAGAAACAATGATCACTCATAAAATAATCCAAGGACAGTTTCTAAAGACAAATTGCTAAGGAATGTAAGAATAACAATCACAAAGCCTTCGGTAGCTATACCAGACATGTAGGTGTCATCTTCCAAATATGCTGTCAGCTACTGAAAAATGGCAAGAAATGCACTGAACCAACTTTCGTAACACACATCCTGGGGGACAAGTTCGGTGTAAACTCCCCCCATCACCCCTAAAAGGGCCTGTGTCTATCACAGAAGGATGCAGAGCCCCAGACTTCATGGACATGCAGGTAAAGACAGCCCTCTCCAAAGCTAAGAACACATCATCAATGGGACTAGATGGTGTCCCAGGCAGCGTCTTACACTAGGCCGAAAAGAAACTACACCCTCACCTACATTCACTGTCCAGACTCAATTGTACCACAGACTAGGTACCCAAAGAATGGCATACACTAACAGTCATCCAGCTCCACAAAGGGGGTGCCACAACAGAACATGGAAACCATTGCCCTATATGTCTACTCAGCCTGGTCTACAAAGCTATTGAGCAAATTGTCATGTAACCCATAAACAGAGACATTGGGGACCTCCAGACACTGGACTCTACACAACTTTGCCTTGTTAAAGGCAGATCCTGCCTCCTAAACCTAGTTGACTTATTTCAAAAAGTTACCAAGGACATAGATGGAGGTGAAAGTAGCCTACACAGCCCACCTGGACCTCACTAAGGACTTTCTACACCATTCCCCACTCTGTCATCATGGACAAGCTTACCAGCTTGAGCATCAACAGCTATGTCACTTTATGGGTGCCCAAGTGGCTCACAGATCAAACACACATGTTCAGAGTTGCAGGTGCCATGTCTGATTCTAAGCCAGTCACAAATGGCATCCCACAGGTCATGGTCCTGGGACCCCACCTGTTCAGTAGATACTGCTCAGAGGTACAGGCAAGCATGGGAGGAGTATGGCTGCACAGGTTTGCAGATGAATGCTAACTGTGGTCCATTATTGACTCTACGGCTGACACTGACATCCTTCAGAAGGGTCTTACAGAGACAGTTACCTGGTGTCAAAACAATGCCCTCAAGCTGAATGCCACATAATGCATAGTCAGCCCCTTTGGGTAAACAAAGTGCACACAAATTACCACATAGATGGTAATCCAGTATGTACAGAGAAAGTCATTATGGCCCTTGGGACACAGGTAGATAGTAAACTCTCCTTTGATGATCACATGGCCAAAGTGTTTAGACATTCCTTCTATGTAGCCCACCTAATGTCACCTAATGTGACCCACTTTGTATAGTCTGATGATGTCACAGTCCTACAAATATACCTGTTGAAAGGAGAATTCACAGTAATGTGTATAGCATGTCGTGTAAATGCGTACTCCTCTAGTATCATAAAATAGTGAGATAGGGGTTTGAATCCTGACATTGACAAGTGTGTGTGAGATCTCCTTGGGGAGGAGCAACCTTTTTGGAGAGTAGTAAAACACCTTAAAAGTGGTATACTAATCTTTGTCAGGTCTGATGATGTCACCATCCTACAAATATACCCGTGGAAAAGAGAACTCTCAGTTATGTGTATAGCGTGCTGTGTTAATGCATACTCCACTAGTGTCATGTAGTAATTAAGTAGGGGTTTGAATTCTGCACTTGACACCAGTGTGTGATCTCCTTGGGAGGAGCAACCATTTTGGAGAGTAGTAAAACACCTTAAAAGTGGTATGCTAATCTTTGTCAAGTTTGATGATGTCACCATCCTACAAATATACCTGTGGAAAACATAACTCCTAATAATGTGTATAGCATGTCGTGTTAATGCGTACTTCTCTAGTATCATGAAGTAGTTCGGTAGGGGTTTGTATCCTCCACTTGCCAACTGTATGAGAGTGTGTATCTCCTTACAGAGGAGCAACCTTTTAGAAGACTACTGAAACACCTTAAAAGTGGTATACTCATCTTTGTCACGTCTGATGATGTCACCATCCTACAAATATACCTGTGGAAAGGAAAACTTTTAGTAATGTGTATAGCATGTTGTGTTAATGTGTACTGCTTTAATATCATAAAGTAATTAGGTAGGGGATTGAATCCTGCACTCGGTGAGTGTGTGTGTGCTCTGTGTGTGACACTGTTGGTCAATGTGTTGTGGGTTTTGATTTTACTACTGCATGACATATCACTATGACAACAGTATGTGCATTGCACATGTCAGGTAGCTGTGTGGCAAATACATATATGTACATGTGAACTAAATGATTTCATAGCTGGGAACCCTGCTTTCTCCATGAACACATCTGTTATCTTTGCCAGAGTGTGCTGGTGCTTTCCAGACATTAGGTCACATCTGCATGCTTGTGACAAGCCCGGCCACTGCAGTGATCCCTGGCCTAGGTCATCCGTGTCACACACACTTATTATGGTTTATATTGAATAGAGTGAGTGAGGGGTCATGCATGAGGTATATTTCAGACATGTTCAAATGCAGCAAAGTTTGTCAATGATGGCTATTCATTATAGGTGTACAACAACCTTTGTGGATATGCATGCAGACCCCTTATCGCTTATGTGATCCACTGAGGGATTTCATAATACCTTTGGAAATGTGATTACCAAAGGAGAGATGATGTTACACTTGGCTGTATGTACGCATCGGTATCTGTTCAACATGTTGGGGGCTACTACCTATGTGGTACTGTGGGGGTACTATGTTTTGTAAAAGTGAATGCATTGAACCTGAGGCCATGGCTTTGACACCAGGCATCTGTCTCACAATATATGGCTATGTCTCTCTCTATATATATGTATATATATATCTATATATATATATATATATATATATATATATATATATATATATATATATATATATATATATATATATATATATATATATATATATAAAACTATATATATATATATATATATATATATATATATATATATATATATATATATGTATATATATATATGTATATATACATACATATACACATCCATTGGTGTACATATACATATACATATACATATAGGCACATATACAGTCCACCTTTCATGGTGGGAGTATCAATTATGCAAAGGATGTGAGGTATACAGTAATGTAATGATATCGCACAGTCTTGTGAGAAATGCATTGAAGGTGTTCTCAGCCCATGTAGCTTTAGCAGGCCTCACTGGCTGCAACATTGCAAACTTAACAAATCACACACAGAGTGTTTAACCACCGCATGTCATATACCAGCACTGTATGCTGTCTTGTTTGCCACACACTAAACCTACATACATATATGCACATAACAACCTTCACCAACATATATATGTCCACTCTTCACATACAGTTGCAGTATGTCCCTTGCTCTATGCACATGTACAGATGTTAATATATCTGACACATATATATCTCTCTGTATGTGTGTGTCATACACACACAAGCTCCACACTGTTGTAAGTCCCTGGACCTCACGGCTGACCTGTTGGCCCTTGCTGCAACATGAACAGGTGTCACATGTGAGCACACAGTAACATTAGAGGGTGTTGTTATAGCTAAAAGTGCTAGATTAGCATACTAGCCTAGTACAGCAGTTGCCAATGCTAAACTACACATTAATATGAATATCATGCATGCGTTACTCTGTCACATCAATGTTAATATAGCTGTTTGTGCTACTCCTCCAAACAATCATTGTCCACACTACAGTACAGAACACAGATAACATGGATCAGATGTTTGACATTTAATGCTGAGCTGCATATGTCACAGTTATGTCCCTCTGCACACAGCTACACAATGATTTGTCCATGGCAGTAATTATGCTGGACATCTGTGCATAGATATGTACTGCTGTCACATATGGCTGTTTCAAAGTATGTAGAGTACTCTTCAAAAACATCTACTACATGCCAGTAAATACATATCCGTTACATACCTTTCCTTTGTATGTGTTGGTATTATTAATTTCCATGTTCCTTTTGCTTTTGGGTTTGCTTTTGCTGTTGATGTCTCTCTCTCTCTCTCTCTCTCTCTCTCTCTCTCTCAGTGTCTGCAATGGAGTGACTGCGTGTGTGGGCAGCAAGTACAGCCTGCTTTATAGGTATCTGTACATGTGCATGTGATGGCCTCTGCACCAATTAGTGGCCACCATTTGGTAATTGCATGCAGCCTGCTGTGTGGTAATTGCAGTACACACTGTCATAGCAACCCAGTGCTTTAAATTGCTAGGCCAGGTAGGCATAGCCCTTTCAGCTTTCCAAAGTGGGGCTCATACTTGTTTGCTGTGGACACCGTTGTTTAAGTCAGAAGGTTAGTATAGTTCTTATATCTGAAGCTAGGGGTGTAGCCAGTGATTTAAATTTTGACTCAGACCTGGATGTTGCCACTTCCAGTACACACTTGTCAGTGTAGAATTTTACTCACCCCTGCAAATGCTAACACAAGATACATGGGAGTATGTAGTTTCATTTCTACTTGTACAATTAACTGCCATACAAAAGTAGTTGTTGAGATGTATTCTTTTGGCACATGAACTGTTTGTGAACTGCTATACTGTGAATATCAATGTACCCACTTCTTATCCGTTTGTGCTTTCTTAGTGTTGACATTAGCACAGGCTGCTCATGAAAAATGGACAATTCCAGTACTGAGTATGCCTACCTACATCTTTGGTAGACCCTGAACACACAGGTATATTATACATTTGGGTAGGGATGCAGATGTACAGAGAGCAATATGTATTATTGTGTGAATGTTATCTTGCTGGACTTAAAGGGTTGCTGTGTACCTGTTAGTTTATCAAGGCCAGTAGTCTGTCTGCATAGCTCCCAACTGTGGACCTATTCAGATGGTAGTCAGATGTTAGCCTGTTATTCTTTGTCTGTGCAATGCACAGGTCTTTTCAGCACTGGTACAATGGCATTGTTACAGTCCGTTGCTACCAGTACATGGCTACATCCTTTGGTATTTCAGTGTTGTACTCCTACATAAGGGTATACTTGTGGAACTCCTTCCAAAGCTATTTGCACAGTGTGTAACAGCAGAAAAGCTGATATGCCTGTGTGTTTCTGCCTCTGCCAGGCCTCTGAAACACTCAGGTACATATTTGAACAGAGTCTGGGAAATGTAGGTAAAAGTGTGGTACACCTTCAAAATAATACAGACAGTAAGTGGAGACTTCGAGAGAACCAGTGCATATGGATTACTACACCTTTTCTGAAGTACAAGCATGTCTAACTCTTATCATTGTCATTATTCATTAGGTGTAATACCCCACCTTACTTCGAGAGAACCAGTGCATATGGATTACTGCACCTTTTCTGAAGTACATGCGGTGTCTAACTCTTATTATTGTCATTATTCATTAAGTGTAATACCCCACCTTTCTGCCTTAATGTCACTACCTTTCAGAGGGTTTCAGAGGGATACAGCTAACATATGTTTCAAAATCAGGGACATCCCTGGAAAGTAGTCACAATTGGGATGTATGTCCTCTGCCCTAATCAGTTATGCCACTGTTTGTCCTGCTATGATACTGTGTGTGGGTTGTAAAGTGCTGCTGCAACATTATTTCCTGTTAGAATGGCTGGTTCTCTTATCACAGTCATCTAATGCAATTCCACAACAACTGCTGGTAAAGTTCCACAGAACAAGTTTTGTGTTATGGTATTCCTATTTTTCCTTTACATTCACTCATTCTGATTCATGATATATTTATTTCAGCACCAACTTGTTGTATGTCTACTGTGGCTTAGTGGTACTTCATGTAGTCTAGTGTGTCCAAGGTCCAGGGTTCAAGACTGACAGTGATGTTTTATTTTGCTGCTGAGCAGAACAAGGGCCCTCACATGCAGGGTGACTAAGGCACTTTTAAGCAATTGTAAGCGGGTTTGCGCAAAGCTTAGCAATACTTAGCTAAGCGCACACAAGGGCACACTCAAGCAAACCCGCTAACTACTGCTTAAGAGTACTTACTCCCGCTAACCCCCGCGCTCATTTCTTTGAAAGAAAAGAAAATGGGGAGACAGGAAAGTGGTGAAAAAGGGGCACAAAGAGGGAAAGACAGTAGGGAAAACAGCAAGGGATGTGCAGGACGGGTGTAGAGAAGGTCCATAGCTGCCCATTTCTTTAACAGCAACAGCTGTGCATATACTAGAAATTTGGAGAGAAATTTGAAATCTTCCACCCCTGAGAGAGGGGTGAGGACAACAAAGTATGTTGTACTGCCAATTAAATATCAGTTTATCTGTCCAGCAGACATGTGTGCAAAATGGGCAGCTATGTATAGGGTGTAATTTTTTAGTGGGAGCAGATTGCCCATTTTTTTTTCTGGTGAGAGTGGAATGTGGGGTAGGGGAAGTAGGTATATTTGGGGAGGTAGGTTGGGGAGGTACACAGACAATGCAAACAAGATGCATACAGGGTCAGCATATGACACATGGGGTAGGTGAACACCATTGATGGGGAAGGATGTTTGGAAATCGCAAGCCCATGAGCCCACAGATGGCAACAGTGGAACTGAGATCCCCACCTATGGGCAGTCACCACTGCACCTTCACAGCCCAGAGGGTGGCTGTGATGGAGGCTGTGTAGGAGGGGCAGGCTCACCCATGAGTCACGCCACTCTTGCCTCAAGCTGGCATAGAGGATCAGTGACTGAACGCTGGATCTCCCTACGCATCACAGCCTGGACCATTCAGAGGGTGATAGGTGGCCCTCCTCCAGCCATGCTTGCATAGGGGGGGTCAAGCCCCATCCCCTGCAGTGCTTCCTCCCAAAGGTGGCACAGAGACAATGGAGGAGGAGGTCCCAGGCTGGGCATTGGACCTGCTGGTGCCAGGTGCCATCGCCAGTTGAGGTGGGACAGGTGGATCCGCTGGGACCGGCCTTCCCATACGTTCTGTTTTGGAGGATTTAATTACAATATGGGTTAGTAACAGCCAACAGCATTCCAAATTAGTTGTAATAGCATGCAGTAATATTCCCATTAATCCAACACACCAGTGTTCCAACAGTTGAACAGCAAGCATAACACATGCATATATAGAACAACATAGGACATTCCAACAGCATGCAGGATTGATTGGTGGCAACAGGCCACCAAGATTGTGATGTTTGAATAGGGCACATGCATCAAAGTAAATGCAGATATTTATAAACCAATAAGACATATGTCCCAACAAATGTTTTGAGATTAGACATACCCACTGAGGTGTGGAATTGCATTGTTTATGCACATACAGTAGGGTGTAAAAAGATACCTCCATTAACATCTTATATGTAATTATAGTTTACACTACATTCCTATTGACTGCAGGTGTATATCCCCTACATGTATTATTACACTAGGCAAAGTGCATTAAGTTGTGAAATGGGTGTGGCTAGTTCCTTATATACCTGACCTGTATCTGATATACAGACTGTCCAGGATGCAGATGTTACTGCTACATATTTATATATTTTATTTATATTTATATATCTACATATCTGGATGTGTTCAGGTGACATTATCAGTTATATTTCTACAGCCCCCTACATTTCTAGCAGCACACTGACATTTCTGGGGAACACATTAACAAGCTACTCATGTGCCAGATTTACCTATGCATGCCAGCCATTAACCAACAGTTGAGGACTGTATATATGCTTCACAGCTACTGGCACTCCCTTCATCCACTTTATATGGGCCTGGCCAATTGTGGGTTGAAAGTGCTTAATACAACAGTACTATTTATATAATGCAAGAGTACAACAACATTTTGAAGTATGTGACACAGATACACTCCAGGAATTATACCTTTATTAATTACATTACACACTTTTCTAGAGGCTCTCTCATTTATTTGATATTACAGTGCATGCAGAAGACTTATTCAAGACGTATTATACCTTTATTAATGGGTTACAACACTCTTTTTCAGGCTCTCTCACTTATTTTATATAACAGTACATGCAGAGAAATTATTCAGGACTTATTATGCCTTTATTATTGGGCTACAACACTTTTTTTCAGGCTGTCTTACTTATTTTATATAACAATACATGCAGAATAATTACTAACCTGCCTGGTGGTGCAGCCATAGCAGCCTATCTGCATAGGCTTGCTGATTTGCAGAACGGACACCTGCAGCTGTGAAGTAAATGAAGGGATATTGAGACATACCCTTCCATAATATAGACTACAATAGCAAGTCTTGCATACTCCATTCCATGGCTACCTACTCAATAGTGGGGCATTTTCATTCCCACGGGCCTCCTGTATCCATTGGTTCAGTTGGTCCTGCTTCCGTCTCTTCAGGTCTGCGTAGTGGTGTCTGACCTGTTCATCAGTCCGAGGGACGCCTGTGGCACTGGTGAGATCATGTGCTAGATGGTTCCAGGCTTCCACTTTGTACTCAGTGCCTTGGAACTGGCCCTGCAGGAGTCTAGCATCATGATGATGGATGAGGAGCCAAACCATCACTTTTGACTCCTCAATGCCCCACCGTTGCGCTCGAAAACGAGAGTCCTCTCCAACACTGGCCATTCTGACTGCAGATGGGAGCTACAACCAGTTATGGCAATTATTCCCACCTATGGAGCTTAAATATGCCTCATTTCCTGCACTTATTTGTGATTGGCTGGTTTTGAAAAATCACAGCCGAGTGCACACCTGCTTAGCACTGAGTAAACTTTGATTAATATGTATATGTATGTTGACAATGCATGAGCAGCAAAAACTGTCATGGCTTAGTGGTTCAGTACTGTGATTATGGTGCACAGTATCCCGGGTTTGAGGCCTGTCATTGCTTTTTATTTTACTACTGGCCTGACCGGCTAGGAGGTGTGGCTGTGTTTAGCCGACTTTGCTCAACTTTGCCCAACGTTGCTCTGCGTTGCTCTACGTTGCCCGACGTTGTGCTAGTTAGCGCGGTGCACAGCTTCGCGCAAACATGTTTTGTTTGCGCTAGTTGGCACGATGCGCAGTTCCGCGCAAAGCCATTGCGCTAGTTAAAGCAGTACTTAGCTATGGGCAATTATTCTTAAATGTGCTTAATACAGGTAAACATTGCTTAGCAGTGCTTCACATTGCTTAAGATAGCTTACTTATGCATTCATTAGTATGCATGACCGTTTCACTTTCTTATATATATTTAAAATATCGTTCACTACTACATAGGCCATTGCAATGCATTTTAATAAAATTTAAAAGGTAAATGCCAGGAATAATTTTTATGCACAGATTTCCTACAGAAAATAGAAAGGGGAGTGGTGGGACTCAAACCGGGAATGCCTCCTCTTTGTGTGAAGGCTCTACCTCTACGCTGTTGCTATTTGGCTTAATTTGCATATACGTGGTTTATTATCCTCTTCGATGTCTCAACTGCTTACTGTAGCTAAGCAATGGGCACAACCATGCACACACGTGCAAATATGGGCAGCTATATCGGGAATAATAAAAAAAAAATTGTTTTACATTTTATTTCATTTCTACAGGGGTTTTGAATGTGGGGGAGTGTAGTGTTGGGGATATACACATTTGAGCGGACTCGCTCATATCTGGTGACATTTGCAGATTTAGGCACTTGCAGGGCCATACATATTTGGACTGCTCGGCAGTCTGTCATGCCCCCTGCACTGGTGCCAGCTCCATGTTAACCTTAGAATTGACTCAGCGCGCCCTCATGAATATGCATGGCACACTGACATCATACTCTTAGGCTGCCATTTCCGTGTAAAACTTATTTAGTCTTACACGGAGGATTACTGAATCCCCCCCGAAGTGTAGCTGAGAAATATAGGGAGGATTGGCTGTAGGAGGGATGTAGGAAGAAGAGAAGGTTTTAAGAAGAGATAAACAAATATAAAACAGCACAAACAGACAGGGATGGTAGTGATGCAAAAGGTGGGGAAAACAGTCAATGGACAAAGAAAGATGGAGGACATCTACTTGGTTATGGGAGGACTGGACAACAAATAAGGTATAGGACATGACACGTGAGGCAGATGAAAACATGAATGGAGAATACTGCAGGGTATATGGCAGATGCCATACTGGACAAGAGATCAGACTACACAGACATCAATCAACTTCATGGCTGATGTCATGTGTAGTCTGTACCTCTGCTGACCCAGTGGTCAGAGCTCACCACTCACGTGACTTGACCAGTCATGCCAGGATGTGCACCATGATGGTGAAGTTGACATTCTGCTGTGAGTGCACCTAAGACACCAGTGTATGCAACTGCCATTGACATACCAGAGGGGACCACATCAGGTCACTATCAGAAGAGGTGCATGACCTCCTGTCCTGAGTGGTGGCCATAGAGACCAATGAGTCCTCCAAGTCACATTCTACAGGAAAACCTCTGACTCTCTACTGAAAGGTGGGACTGGTGACCCAGCGCCATTGCAGTGGCCATAGTAGGTGAAGGTAACTGCCATCACTCAACTGATACCACCACAACTTGAACTGCAGAAGGAAAACAAAACAGAACTACAATACATAATACGCACATGTTGCACATGACATTACAGCTGCACAGCACAGATGTTGACAATACATACACACCCCACTGTCAGAAGAAACACCTTTTAAGTCCTGTGACATTCTTCCCTGTTGCCTTGTCACTCCTTGCCCACTGTAAGACTAAGTAGGGAGAACTCAGTAGAGCGGTAGGCATTTTAAAAGAATAGGACGAGACAAATAAATTAATAAATGAACATGCTTTCAGCAAAACTCTGGCATTCTGTCTATAGTCTCTGCTTTCTACTTACTAAACAGAATATAATGGTATCACAACTCATTTGAATCAGTAATGACAGTAGCTTTTCTCAATAACTTTGCAAGCTCATGGCAGGTATCCACCTTGTAAAAAGAATGAGTAAAATGTCCTAGCAGGTACTTCTGGAAGTCCTTAAGGAGAAAGAAGCAGAAAATCTTGCTCTTCCTCAGGGAGTACATTGGACCTGCACTATTTTCCGCACCAGAGGAAGCCATGTCTCTCACGTAGTTCCAGTCAAGAAGCACAATGACAGCCCTTCTGCATGTGCAGATGACAGCCCTTCTGTATGTGCAAGAACACTCATAAATACATTCCTGATGTGCGTCACAGCACAGTAATGGCATGCTACCAAAAGGCCTTGTAATGCAGAGTCAGGGCTCTACAAGCTTCTCAGATGGCATGAATGAGCACATTGTGCATGTTTCCTTTCCCTGACACAAGCAGGTTAGCACCACTTAATCTGGATAGTCCAATGTGTTAGGGGAGTGATTCAGAGGTAGATGCATTTAATTCTTTCAAATAACTGTTACTCTGAAAGGCCCATATTGGTGAAATGTAAAGCAAATATGCCATATTGTAAGAGACCATGCTACCATGAGCAACTGTTGAATTAATTTTACTGAATTAATACAATGAACTTTAAAACAGACCTAATACTTCTTTATTGCATTCATTAACAGGGGAAGATGGTAGTAACAGGAACCTATAGGAAATTATTAGGGCTATTCTTACATAGGCCAGGTTATGCCAGATGAGACATAATGTCCCACATGCAAAGGGTTGAGGCATGGCAGCACATACGGACAAAGCAGGGTGAACAGACATGAAAAGGGATCCAATACACTGCTGCAGGTAGGTATGTCATAAGAGCATACATTTTTTGCAGTTTAAAAGGGAAGGGGTGGATGAAACAGCACAACAATGGTAAGTAAATGGCACCCATATGGAATGTGGTGGCTAAGAGACATATGGAACATGTAAAACAGTATTCGCACACACAACTTCCTCTTCTTCTTTCTGCTTTTCCTGTTAGTGGTCAGAACAGCAGAACAATGGTCTGCAGAATGATTGGCAGTGGAGTTTTACAGTGTTGAGTTGCCAGCCTGGCACCCAACCTTCCACAGAAGTCACACACTCACATCTAGGGCCAATTTAAAACTTCCAATCCACCTGCAGCATGTGTTTGGGATGTGAAAGGAAACCAGAGCACCTGGATGAAACCCACACAACCACAGGGAGGATATGCAGACTCTGCACAGAAGGCACCCCAGCTGACAATAGAACTGGAGAACCTCTTACTGTGAGACAGCAACACTAACTGCTAAACCACCATGGACACCCTACCACTGTGGCTGTGGTGGTTTACTATCACAGTCTGGAACTGCAGAATATTTTTTGATTAAAAGATCGACTACATATGTTAATTTTAGGAAGTTCATATAGAACAAATTTCGAACGTGATAAACACGGAGATCAACATTCAGGCTCCCTAACTTCCAGTTTCAAACACCTGTGTTTCCTTTTAGTTTTTGCATGGGGGCAAGCCCCTCTGCACCCCTCCAAGTAGAAGGCTACACCCACACCCTCTGCATGTTATATATGTCAACTCCAAGATAGCACTACAGTGAGGAAAACGATAAATTTCCCGATCTGCAGTATACAGTGATCTTCATTCAAGTCAACTTCATAATAGTGAATGTATACACTTTCAATTCAATATTACGAGATGTTGAAAACAAGCATTTGATGTAACACTATACTAATATGTGCAACTCCTACTTTTTGATAATAAACACACACACAGTGGTGGTGCTGCGATAGCATTGTCGCCTCACAGTAAGACGCTGCCTGGTTCGATTCTCAGCTAGAGCGTCTTCTGTGTGGAGACATGCATGAATGGGTGTACCTTCGTTGAAGGTTGTGCATCAGGGCCGGCAACTCGGCATGTAAAAATCTACTGCCAATCATTAGCAGACCGGAGTTCCGCTGTAGCGACCACTAAGCCAAAAGACACAACAACAACACACACATATATATATATATATATATATATATATATATATATATATAGATACACACACACACAAACTAATTGATGTAAACCACAGGACTACACATCTTGTTATGGGCCCATAAAAAAGACAACAGTTGGATAATATGGTATACATTCATTTGCTTGGCTGGTGGATGGCCTATTGGAAAATGATCAAAATCAGTGTGGCATCTCATAATTGCGAACTCCATATTCACAAAACACAAAATATCCCCCCCTTTTTGACCCATGGTAGTATTTGTTTAGGTGGTAGAGTGGTCGGAAATGTTGCATTTGGTGTTTTGTATGACATTCCGACTGGTCACCACTAAGAAATTCGACATTTCACCTTGGTGTTATACCCATTCAAGGTAAGTTAGGTCGCTCAAATGAATGCATTCTGGATAATACACCACCCAAGAGACTGAGGTGTCACTGCTTGCCCTCTGCAAACATGACATGTGCATCCAGGTTACAGGCAACGCATCCAAGGCATTTTGGAATGAGTTGTGGCAAGGAGCAGTGCAAGGCATCAGTACTGTAGGTAAATAGGGATAACAGGTGTCTATATCAGGTTAAGGGAAGGGTACCCACTATGATATTGCCTGCCAAGAAAAAGAGATGGGACATTGCCAATGACATGTCCACCACAGTTGGTAGACAATCAGCAATGAAGTAACTCACAGAGGTAAAGAAGTGAAGTGTCTTTTGTTCCTGTATGGAGATGGGTAATGGCCCCACATACCCTGTAGTGTCTTGCATGTGAAAGCTGTGCTCGCAATGACTGCACAAGTATCTGTAGGTGATGCACCAGGTTATGAATAACTTTTACTTTGTCATACTGTACAGTACACTGTATGTGAGACAAGACTTATACATCTTCATGCTTATGCAGACTTGTCATCCTGATACTTCTGATATACAACTGCAATACCATGTGCAACAAGGTATGCATGTGTCCAAGTACTGGTCACTAACTGGGTCATCTATCAGTATGCCTGCCATGTGTGTTGGAGTAGGAATTGCGCAGTCTCCAGCACATACCTGATGTCAAGAGTTCACCTGTGACTGACAATGATAGAAAAATGCACAATGTAGAGTCTGATGTCACAGTGGTACTGACAACTCTAATAACAGATGGCTCACACACACATTCCTCCATATGAAAAGTCCGTGGAGAAACATACTGCAACCCCAGTCTCAACAGTGTTTGGTGGTCATCCTGTAACTGTGAGCCTGCCTAGAATACATAGGAGTCTACAGCTCAGACATTATCTGTGATACAAACTTTACCTGATATGTGTGTGTGCACCCGCAAAGGAATAGTGTGGAAGTATATTGTACAGCCAGTGCTCCAAGCCTTTCTCTGACTTATGCACTACACCTGTCATTAATTAGCACTTGTTCATGTCAGGCACAGACAGCTTCTACTGACATGATTGTTGTGATAGTAAGAGTGCTGACTAGCTTGTATGATGACGTACAATGTGCATGGCCAGCTGGATGAGATGAGGTACACAGTGACATGGAGTATGCAGACAGGCAGCATACAGTACTGCTGAGATCACTGTTGGCTAAATTAAATCCATTGCTGCATCCATATGGCAGATGATAAACATCCTCTGGTCTGTTTTGGCAGGCCATACTGTCCATGATTGTGGCAGGATGACTCAGACAAAAGGTGGCAGGTCACAGGTCAAGCATACTCAGATGACACAGACCAATCCTGAGGGAACATCATTGTCAGCTGTGGCCACAGAGACCAAGAATCAGTTGGCCAGTTTCGCATTTGTGTTAGCTAATGTTTCTAGGGCTGCACACCTGAGACAACTCTCTGTTCTTATTCCTGTAGTTCTGTACATTTAATGTTCCCTATGGGCAGATTTAGTTCCACAGCTACTCCTAGCTGAGGTCCAGATCACAGATGGCACACTTCTGTTTGGTCCTGATGTGGAACACACTATTACAGTATACACATGTGCTGCTCTTGTTGTTCTACAACATCAATATCACCGATTTCATTAGGCTCACGACTGCAGGCCACCACAGTACACATCACCCATGTTAACAACACTGCCACTTTAAAATGAGATTCCTGACTTCCCTAGACCTGATACCAGACCATTTGTCTACTACATCTGCCTCGCACTACCTTGCCCCATATAATAGCACTGTTCTCACTTATCAATGCATCCCCTCAACTCTTCTGCAAATGATAACTGCAACCTGACCAGCCCTAGCCTGTGTGAATAAGATCTGGGCTGAAGAAAGCTATCATGGATGATTTACCTAAAGACAGTAAAGACCCACCAGGCCTAGCTTCCTATAAATCCATTTCAGTTTTAAACCCTGATTACAAAGTGTTTATGTCTATACTAAAAAGAATGGCAAAGATCTTGCCAAAATTTATAGATGTGGATTAATGTGGTTTTCTGGAGGGAAGGCAACCATCTGACCACATTAATAGAACTATGATTATCCAGAGTGAAAAGGAATGTAAGAAAATACTGCTGTTGTTAGTGGGTCTTGATACAGAGAAAGCGTTTGACAACGAAAGCTGAGATTTTATGAGTAGGGCGAGGGAAGTATTTGCATTTTCTAATTCAATAACAAGGTTAATTAGGAGGCTATATGAAGGAGCAGAAGCAAGAATTTATGTGGTAAGGTTCCTCTCTGGTAAGTTGTAGTTGAACAGAGGAACCTGGAAGAGGTGTCCTCTTCCCCCTTTGTTATTAGCTTTAGAACCATTAGCAGGGAAAATAAGGGACTCAAAAATGC
Source organism: Protopterus annectens (assembly GCF_019279795.1). Classification (NCBI taxonomy): domain Eukaryota; kingdom Metazoa; phylum Chordata; order Ceratodontiformes; family Protopteridae; genus Protopterus; species Protopterus annectens. The sequence goes on along the minus strand of NC_056744.1, from coordinate 1,492,790,094 downwards.
GCAGATAGAATTGGTATGGTAATCAAAAAGGGCTGGCTTTATTTGCTGATGATATTATTTTGTATGTGATAAATCCAGAAAAGAACATAGGTTCATAGGTGTATACTAGGCAAACAATCACTAGGACCTCCATAAGCCCAGACATGTAACCCAAATGTATCCCATGAGGTATTGTATCTTAAGGATATATTAAGAAGCTGTAAGTATTCTAGTACTAAGTTGCAATCATCTTGTGATACTACATAGGACCAAGCAATGTTCATTAAGCGGTGAGAAATTAAGGCTATGATTGAAAGACCTATAAGCGATGGTAGTGCAAATCAGTGTTGTGGAACATTTTAAGACAGTTTTAAGTTCTTTCAGAGTATAAAATTAATGAAAATAAAACAAAGATTATAGGTGTAAATTATGTACTCACACAAAAATTTATTCAGGAATACACAAATTTATGGGGACGGGATAAGATGAAGTATTTAGAAAAACTATAGGAAAAACCTAGCCAAGCTAGAGTTTTCACTGTGTGATACCTTAAACCTCCTGTAATAGAGGCCGATGGTATCTATGCAAATGAATCTTAAGGATATTAAGTGTTTCAGCTATATGACTTCTGAACGTCCATGACTTTTTACGTCTTTACGGACACAGTCAGGCCAATAAAGCCAAAACCCACTAGCTGTAGATATGCATAGTTCAGTATTCTTATGACCTCATCAGCACAGCATAAGTGGACTGTTTAACTACACTTTAGAAAGACAGGGTCTTTACACCCAGCTGATATCCATAACCATCAACTTGTCTACAAAATATCCCAATTAACATCCAACTCAAAGAGTAAAAAGGTCACACAGACAAACCAGTTAGTAAAACCTGTAAGAAAAACCTAGCCAAGCTAGAGTTTGCACTGTGTGATAATTTAAACCTCTTGTAATAGAGGCCCATGGGTATATGCAAATGAACTTCAAGGACATCAAGTGTTTCAGCTATATGGCTTCTGAATATCCATGACTTTTTACACTTTTTTTCTTTTTAAATCTTTGTGAACACATTCTGGCCAATAAAGCCAAACCCCACTAGCCATGGATATGCCTATTTTGGCCTTTTTATGACCTCATCAGCACAGCATAATTTGACTGCTGGGCTATACTTTAGAAACACCGGGTCTTTATACCAGCCTGATATCTATAACCATTAAGGTGTCTGTAAAATATCCCAACTAACATCTAAACTAAAGAGTAAAAAGGTCACACAGACAAACTAGTTAGTAAAAACTATAAGAAAAACCTAGCCAAGCTAGAGTTTTCACTGCGTAACACTTTAAACCTCCTGTAATAGAGTATAACCAAACAGCCCACTTATGCTGTACTGATGAGGTCATAAGAAGGCTGAAATATGCATATCCACAGCTAGTGGGATTTGGCTTTATTGGCCTGAATGTGTCTACAAAAACTTAAAAAGAAAAAAGTAAAAAAAGTCACAGACATTAAGAAGCCATATAACTGAAATGGTTGATGTCCTTTAGGTTCATTTACATATACCCCATGTGCTTCTATGGAAATATTCGAAGTTCTTAAGGGATCATTTGCATACATCCCATGGGCCTCTATTACAGGAGGTTTAAGGTATCACACAGTGAAAACTCTAGCTTGGCTATGCTTGTGTGACCTTTTTTACTCTTTGGTTAAGATGAAGTATTTAGGAATATGGATTAAAAGGCTTCTGTTATGGGAGCTAAATATATGTGGGAAGAGACTAAATAAAATATAATACAAAGATTCAGAACGATAATACAAAAATTGAGAAACTGGAAGCTTTTATTTATGGACATAGATAGTAGATACATGCAGTGAAAATGTTTTCAGTCCCTTTACTTTCATATGTGGGTCAGGCATAATTTTATCAACCAGCAGAAAAGCTGTAGCAATAATTAATACATAGTTGAAGGAATTTTTCTGGGAGGAGAAGAGGTCAAGAGTTAAATGGGATAAACAGATCCTTCCAATAGAAAAAGGTGGATTTTAGAGAAATTAGATGCTTCAAGAAAACCAGGTATGAATGAGACCATCAGTATAAACAGCATATTGAAAATGAGAAGAAATAAATTATGAAATTATTTTTATCTTTAATATACTGCAGATGTAAAAATTTTTATGATAAAGTGAGTATAGTTATATTTGTTTTGATTCCTATGAACATAACATTATTCTTTATTTATTTGTTTAAAACAAATTTTCCTTATATATTCTTTATATATACTTATATAAATTAGATTTGGAAATATTTATCATTACATTTATCATTATATTTAGTATGTTTAATCATTATTATATATACTTTTTATATTTTTTATTTATATTTATTATTTTGCATAATTTGGTATGTCAACTCTTAGAGTAAAATTATTTTGTGTAGAATAGCTAGTTATTTATTTAGTTTGATTCATAGTGAATCAAAGAGATAATTATGTTTTTATATGTTCATTTAGCAATGACTGAAATTTTATACAGTTATGCATTTTACATTTTTATGTATAATTTTGTCAGCACACTTTGCTTAAATGAGTAAAATGCTAGTAACAACTTATGTACTATTGCACTTTAAGAGGTGATTATTCTTGTTCAACTAATTAACAATTTAACAGCTTAATTGGCCGATTATCAAATGTATAAATATTGACTGGCCACATTAGTTTTTTAACCTTGAAAAAGCCTGGAAGTGTCCAGGCGAAAGCGCTTGGTGTTTTGTATTTGTTGGCGTTTTACATCTGTGGATTAAAGCTTTTTGTGGTGAATTTTTCGCATCTACTACCGTTTATTTGAGGAAGGAGTTTGTATTTCTAAGCTGTGACTATACTTCCTGTATGGTATTTGTGCCTACTTTATCTACAGCTGATTTGCAGATTGACTGCCTTTTCATTCAAGATTTAGATTCAAATTTGTGTTGTTTTGGGAACAGGTCAAGTGCCTGCATCGTACAGAACTGACTTGCAGAGTTGCTGTTTTTTATTTAACTTTCATTCAACTCTGTGTTGCTTTGGAACCAGGTCTGGTGTGTTGTTCCGGTTCTGTTTTCCCGGATTTTAGAGAAGCACAGTTAAGGCTCATATATATATATATATATATATATATATATATATATATATATATATATATATATATAACTCAACCAGAAGATTATAATTTAAAATGGAAATTGATAATGATGATAATTATGCTGAAATGGGGGAAACTCAAGAATTAAAGAAAAAGTAGGGTTTTGGATGCAGATCTTTATAATAACAACCATACAGAATATTATATTCAGTAAGTAGCATAAAATATTCTGAGAACTAAGCAAACACAAGAATGGAGAAAGATTTTGTCAGTAGGGATGACAGCAAGCAGAGGTACAGAAAATAGACAAACAAGGGCTGGAATTTATTGGGCAAAACTGGCAAAGGAACCACGGTATTGGGAGCAGATAACTAGAGAAAGAAAGTTAATAGAGTAGGATGAGGCCAAAAAGACATTTGGAATGCAGTCAAGAAACTGCCTTCTCTGCCAGGGAATGATATAAGAGAATAGACAAAGAGAAAGGGATAGGGGAATCTTAAGCAAAAAACCTGTTCTGCTAGAGTTTTTAGCTGAATCTAGAACAGAAGCTGCTGTTAAAAAGGGGATAATTAGTAGTGCATATAAAATATTACATGATAACTAAAACAATCAATCAAAGGAAGTTAGAACAATGGAAAGATATATGTATGGCTGCCAAGTATGCAACAAAATCCAGTAGGTTTAGGATCTTTACTTGGAAGAGCTTGCTTTGGTATTTTTCAACCAAAGTACAACTGAAAGAATTTTTCCTTAGGTAGATAACAGATGTTCTTAGTACAATGGGGAAGAAAGAGGTAACTGGAAACATATGTTTTGTGAAAGTAATGAGTCGGCAGATTTTAAAAACTCCCTATAGAGTACTCAGAGATACTGGAAAGTGAACTGTAACTAAGGAAATTATTATTTTGAGCTGGGACTCAGGATCCAAATTACCTAGATATAGTAAGGCCTTATTAAGTTTAATTTTGTTGTCTGCCAAAAAAGCAATTGCTAGGAAATGGAAGACAAAGTCAAAACCAACCATATCTGAAATATTGGATATTATAAAAGAGCTAAAAGAACAAGAAAAGGGATCTCCAGAAGAGGGAAGGAATAAATTACATAGAAATAAATGGAAATTGTGGGAACAATACATGCAGAATAATGTTCAGGAGGAAGATGAGGAGTGAGGTTTAAGGGAAGGCAGGAATTCAGCAGTTTATTTAATGTTGAACTGAAGATCATTACAAAAAAAGAAAAGAAGTATGAAGTATAATGTTTGTAAATAAAAAAACTGTTAATATAGTTTGTTTTCTTTTCAATTAGTCTGTGTTTACCAAATGTTAATATGACTGGTTTTCTTTTCTGTTAATGTATGTTTGCCTGTGTCTTCAGTGATAATTTAATTAAGGTTTATTTATTTATTTATTGCATTTGTTTACCGGGCAAGTCTACTGGGCCATAACAGTGCCTATTTTCAGTGGAGGCCCGAGGAGAAAATCTCCACAGTGATACATACATACAGATTGATAAAGCACAAGCAATAGTACAAAAGTTCAACAGAGATACATGCAATAGTTTTATACATCATAACTAACAGCATGAATATATATACAATGAGATGAAAATACTAAATGCAAAATAACAATTATGTCAGATTGAACTGATAATGCTCAGGTAAGGTTCAGGTAACAATGTGATATATACAGTTTGTTAGACTAAAAGCACAAATAACAATAATAACAGATTAAATTGCCTCGGAATTTAGGTAAGCAAAGAAGAGGGAAAGTATCTGATTAAGTCTAGCTATTAGCAGTACAGAGTGATTGTTGATACAGGAAGACACACAGAAGCTGTGCTAAAATATAAATTGACAAAGTATTTATGAGAGATGAAGGGAGGTTAACTATTGAGGAGCTATAGAAGATGGTATAGGAGGTGAAAAGGGAGGAAGAAAGCAGAGGTGTGTGAAGAACAGGGTGAGATGAAAAATCAGGTAATGGACTGAGAGGCATTAGCACAAGGACATAACCAGTGGGAGGAGAGGTGGTGTTTCAAAGTTTTTTTGAAGATATGGGTATTGCTAGTAGATCTAAGTGGGGGTGGGAGAGAGGTCCATAGCTTAGCAGTGGAAAAGGAGTTGAGCGAATGTCCAGCGGTAAGGTCGGGTTTCTCTACCTGTAGAAGCATTTGATTTTCAGAGCGGAGGGGTCTACTGGGGTGGTATAAATTAAATAGATTGGAGAGGGCTGGGCAGCTGGATGGGTAGTGTATTCTTTTATGGGCAGCAGTTAGCTGTATATAAGTGAGGTGATGAGGTAGTTCTAGCCAGTTCAGTTGCCAAAAAGAGGTGCAGTGGTGACACAGGTGTTGTCCATTTGTGTAATTTCATTATAGCAAGCTTGAAGTTTGGATTTTAGATTGGCCTGAAGGTTTGTAAAGAGAGGAGTGCCATATAGTAGAGAGGGGAGAAGGAAGGAGGTGGTGAGGGTTAGTTTGGAAGAGTAGTTGAAGTAAGTTTTGTGGTGATACAGAATGCCCAGTTTCTGGTGTGCTTTTTTAACATTGTTGTGAATGTGCATGTTGAAGGTTAGGTGTTCATCAATAGTGACACCGAGGAGTTTGGTATGAGTGACAACCTCAACAGAAGTGTTGTCATGGGAGTGAATAGAAAAAGTGTGTTTGTTTAACATTAGGCTATGGACTGATGCACAGAATGGACTGTCCTTGAATATCCCTAGTTTAATAATGAGTACATTATTTTATTATGTGTCTGTATCATGGCCTATAGCTGTTATAGAGATGATGGCTCTTCACCAATACTGTGATGTCTTGTGTCCACCTCTGCCATGCATGGGGTAATGCTGCTGCCTGTTCTCTCTCTGACTGACCACTCTGCTTCTTGACCACTGCTTCAGTTGGTAAACTGGTCCTACTGGGATGTTTTCATGATGTTATAGCTGTTTTCACACAATCATGCTAATCAGCATGGAGCAAACTGCAAATGCCCAGCTGCTAGTCTTATTTGAATACTGTAATGCCCCAGCAGATGCACCATGACAGTGGAAGCATCCCTTCCACTGGTTGAAAACATACTCCCCTACATTTCGTGTCTCTGCATTTGAAGGATTATATGCCATCTCTGCCAAGATGTAAATGGTGGTCATCAGCCATGATTTCAGCACATAGCTGTAATCCCAACCTACACACAACTATGACACTATTATATGTGGCCTGATACCTGATTGCATGGTACTGTACACATTGCCCTCTGTGCATGCCTGTGTCTGGTTCAACTAAGTGGATGACTTTGTGGAAAGTTACTCTGTATGGACTGTTTGTATAGGTTGTGCGAATCCGGAGAACTGCATGCATGCTGCACCAAAACACTGTATATGATAGCCAGCTCACAGTTGAAAGAGTGGAATCTATTCCTATTGCTGTATCAGATACCTTGTGGTCCAGCTGGGTCCTTGATGGCTATTTGTGCACAATCAATTGCCCACAGGGAAATTGGCAATGATGTTAAATACCTGAATACGTGTGTTTCTCTCCTCCGTATTATTTGGGGAGCCATATATATTCCACATCTTATAGCATAATGTGAATTTGTGTAGGACATGGAAGGTAGATGCCTGTGAAATTCCTAGCCTGTCAGGTCCTTATAGCTAGGATAGTTTAACATACACATGCCTTAGTTTCCATTGCAATCAGCTGTCCACACTCCACTCTTAAATCTGTGTGTGGGTGATAGAGTTTAACAAAGCAGAATAACCAGACCAGTAACGTCAGGAAAATAACTTTAATTCCACAAACCTTTCAGGTTAAAGAACCCTTCTTCAGTGTGATAAAACAAACAAAGTATGTATAATATATATACTCTCACAGACACAGCCAACCAATCATAAGCATTAGTTAATTAAGCTAATAAATGATGAAAAAAGTTTTAAAGACATATGCTCAAACACTCTAAAAACCAAAACATAAAATTCAGAATTTCATTTACTTCTCTTTTAAAACAGGTTTTATGCTTACAACAGCATTCAAGCCTGGATCTTTATCTGCATTTAACTTAAGAATATATTTATACGCAGCAAATTCCAATGTATTATTTTTATCACCTTCTCTATTACTTAAATTAACAACTTGCATCACTCTAAAAGCAAAGCTGTGCTCAGTGGTGCGTTCCATAATGTTTGGTTATCTTCTCTTTCAACTTTCTAGTGCATTTTCCTACATTGAAAGATTTACAAACTGACCAAGTAGCAATATAGACCACATTCTCATTGGTGCATGATGTAAAACAGATAAATGTAAATTTATTACTTGTAATTGGATGTATAAAAATATTGTCTTTCATAATAAATTTACAGTTTACACAAATTAAACATGGATAAATCCCTTTCTTAGAGAAACAAACAGAATGATGAATATTATTAACTTCCTTATAGCACAGTTGTTAATTTATGTTTCCCCTTTTCTTATAAGAAAAATGTGGAATGCTACCAACAATGTCTTTTATTTCAGGGCGGGCACTTAAAATAATTCAATTATTTCTAATTATATCTGTCACTTTATTAGTTCTCACATTGTAAGTTGTTACATATCTTAAACTTACATGGTTTGATTTTCCACTATCTAACTGAAAGTTACTATCAGATCTATTATACTTAAAATAAGCCCCAGGATTCATTAATGAAAAATTCCATGCAGGAACAGTGTAGCCATTCCTGCACGGAATATGGCTGCTGAGAGATCCACAAATGTGCCGTTTTGACATGCACGAGCGGCCCTACTCTGTTCCTACATGGAAAACCATGCAGTATGTTAATCAGCTCATTTGCTAGTGAAAACCATGCAGATGAGCTGATTTAGTGATCCAGGAAGCAGGCAGGTCTCTGTGCGGGAACAATGTAAGGTGCAGAAACGTATTTGGTTACTAACTGAATACATTTCTGCAAAAAAGAAAAAGGAGGCATGACAGCTCCAATAAAAGCATGTATTAAAGTGGTTGGCTATGCCAATGGCCAAATATATGGCCATTGGCATGGGAAAGTGTTTAATTTATATAAAAATAAATGTTAATGTTTTTTGGCCGATCTCGGTCATTTAAGCATAGGGCAGTGCCATGCAAATGGGATGGTGTGGAAAATAAAAAGAAAATGAGAAAAGTCCATTTTAGGTGAAAGCTGCATTTTGTCATTATAGTCAATGGCAAGTAGAATCAAAACAATGACAGGGAACACTGGTTGCTAAGGGGGAAGGCTCTTGTGTAGTGCAGTAACTATGGATTAGGGCAGTGGGGTATGTTAATGAGGGGACTTACAGTGAATCACAAAATTCTTCCAAGTGTCACATTGTACCTAACCATGTAGGTGCTCTAACACCACTGTGTAGGCAGGAGGAGCAACTAACATGAAAAGGGTGTGTGTCATGCTTGCTGTAAGTACATTGGAGCTCTGTTGGTTGGGTCTGTGCTTAGCTAAGCCTAGCTAAGCGAGGGGATGTATCTGAGGCTGTATAGTCTTATTCCATGAACTGAGGAGCATGTTTGCGGCCGGAGGAGGGCCATTTCTTGCTGTTTACACTAGCTAAATGGGTCCGGGTGATGCACCAGGGTTTAAACAGGAAGGATATAGGAAAAGAAAAAGGAAACAGCAGAACAAGGGAAATGCAGTACAAACAGCAATATGGGATACTGCAACACACAATGGGCCATTGAAAGCACTCAATAATACAACTGGCAGATAGCTGCATAGCTGAAAACAGGAGGAGATGGAAAAAAAAAAGGCAACAGCACAATAAAGGATACATGAAGTAGAAATCACTAATATGGGACTCTTGCAACTCACAATGGGCCAGGCAAAGCACACAATAATACAGCTGGCAGGTCAGGTGGCTGCATAGCTGAAAATGGGAAGAGATGTAAAAAGAAATTAAAGGGCAACAGCACAATAAAGGGGAAATGAAATAGAAATCACTAATATGGGACTCTTGCAACTTACAATGGGCCAGGCAAAGCACATACTAATACAGCTTGTAGGTGGCTGCATAGATAAAACTGGGAGGAGATGTAAGAAAAAAATTATTACAGAAAAGGCAACAGCAGAATAAAGGCAATCATGCACAAATTACCAGTAATGCTTCTAACACTCACAGTGGCCAAATCAAAGCCATGAGTAATATAAGTGGCAGCTGGAATGCATCATAATCAGCCAATCATACAGGCAGCATCTGCAGCACAACAGTATAAAGTATGGAAACACCTTACAGTCTGTTTTTTCCCACAAACTCTGCACCATTGGTGTATACATGCGGGGGAATTTTAACAGGAAAAATGTTAGGGGCTGCCATTGCTTTGATCCATCAGTATGTGCTAGAGGCTGAAGGTGGACAGGAGGATAAGGCTGACAACCGCCACAGACCAAGGAGGAGGAGAAGAGTGCTCAGACCCAGGGTAACCTACCAGGGGCTACATGATCTGGAGATAGTAGTGCACTACAGGTTGGATAGAGACATACTTCAGCAACTCACTGGGCTGTGCTGGCCTCAACCCAGAGCTAGAACCAACAGAGGGGAACCCATCCCAGTGGATACCAAGGTATGTGTAGCCTTAAGAATTCTAGCTACAGGTACATTCCAAAGACCTACTGGGGACATGATGAGGGTCTCACTGGCATCTGCATCCAGGGTACTCCACCAGTTCCTGGATGCCATGCTACCACATGCCAGTGAGCACATTTACTTCCCCAACACCCATGAGGAGAGGACCAGCAATATGCATCTCTTCCTCCATGAAGCAGAATACCCAGAAGTACTGGGTGCCATAGACTGCTCGCACATTCACATCAAAGCACCACCTGGTGAACAGGGTAGGGTATACATAAACCACAATGGTTTCCCTGCCATCAACTGCCAGGTCGTGTGCAATTATCATGAATGTGTGTGTGTGCTGGCAGCCCTGGAAGCTATCACAACTCCCACATCTGGTATTCATCACAGCTGTGCCAGTATTTGCAAGTGGGGGCATCCTGTATGGCATCTGGTGGGGGATGCTGGCTATGTGCTGGAGCTGTGGATGATGACACCCATCAGAAATGCACCCACACCCACACAAGAATGTCATAATGAGGCACATGCACAAACCAGGATCATTATAGAGCGTGTGTTTGGGATGCTCAAGTCACAGTTCCACTGCCTTGACATATCTGGTGGAGCCTTGCAGTACTCTCCAGCCACATGTGCATACATGTTCATAGTGTGTGCCATGCTACACAATATGATCCTGTGGAAACAGCTGCAATAGGAACAGCACAAGGAAGGCCACACAGCCCACCACCATTGCCAAGGTCCCCACAGGCACAAAGGGACTCACAGGAGGAGGCCCCTGACCCTGCTACTGTAGACAGGTGGAGGCATGCCCAGTATGCTCAGGCCTTTGCAAAGAGACAATACATAGCACACACACTGACATTGTAGGGACCCCAGGGACTGACACTTCTTTCTGACTGGCACATACAGCAAAATGGATGACACACACATCACATTACCTGTAACTTACCATGTATAGGCAGTGTACTGTGTGCATTCAAATTAGGTGGCCCTCAAGCACTGTCCTCATAACTGCCACAAGCATAAGGTAATTCAGTCTTCTTAACAATAAATGAATGAAATAGTATGTTCTACTAGCATATCTATGGTAATGTTGCATGCATGCAAGGGAATGGGGTGACCTACTGGGATAGCAGCACACAACTGACAGCTATGTTGGCCACCAGGAAATGTCTGGCCAAAACTGGCCTCCACACACTATGCAGTAGTACCCTTGGTGGCAAATCCCACTGCAGTATAGGTGTGGGGACAACTAAGTGGGGGTTCATAGGTCACAGGCGTGGATGTTAGGGAAGGGGTACCATAACCACCCCTAACACCCACACAGCAAGTCAGCTGTAGAAAACCACAGAGAAATGTCTGGTAAAGGCACACAAATGGCAGAAATGTTGAATTAACCCCCTACAGACTCACACAGTGATAGCACAGCTGGACCCGCAGTTGCAGTAAGGCTATGAATTGTAAGAAGTCTGAAACTCAAATGTAGGCCAGTACAATCTGACCTGGGCTCTTTACAGATATGCTTCCAGTCCCCAAGACACGGCACAATAGTATGGTAAATGGAACCAAAATGTAAAGCAAATACCAGTATAATCTATGCAAATGTGTACAGTGGACAAGTACGCCCCCCTATACCCACACAAATGCAGTAACATATATGTTTGCATGGAAATAGCAGCATAACACGCATTGGCAGGGTTATACCAATACACATGAAAACATGTTGCCTGTCCAAAATATGCAGGGGTCAATGAGCTATGTGTATGTGTGGTTAATACTGTATGGATCTGGCCAGCATGTTCTCCTGGCAGTCATCTTGTACTGCCATAGGTACAGTATTGCCTTTGAAAGGGCCATGTGCAGATAACTGCAGTGCCAACTGTTATGCATGTCAGTGACACCCACTGCTCTGCCATTGACATATCTGGAAGTCACAGTGCTATGTGGAATATGCTACACATATTACTGACATGTTGAAGAATTTGTAGCAGTGGTGCCAAGGCTTTTGTGAATATAAGTGCTGTGTGGTACTGTTGCCAGTGGTCATTCTCAATAATTCTTTTTCTTATGTTTGTTTTTACAAATAATGGACATGCCTGCACAGTTGAATGCACTCTGTACCCACACCCATAACTCCCAAACTCTGACAGCAAGATGTCTGGACAAGGGCAGAAAGAAAATTGGAACAAAGGCACAATGATAGGCATGTGTTGTAAATATCACCCTCACATACTGAGAAAGTTGGTGGGTTCAGGGATTTGCAGTAGTGGGAATTGTTTGATGGTTATGTATTTGGAAACAGTAATGTCTGTATTATTTTGTAACATCACACTTCAATTATATGTAACTAACTTGCCATAAAAACACAAGTTTACATAGAAAGGATGAACCCTCTAGCCAAATACCTGTACAACCTACCAAAAAATATATAGGTCAGAGGTATGTACACAAAAGGATATGACATCTCACGTTAGAAAGATACCACACAAGCCGGAGATCCCCAGCCAGTATATCACCAGGTTGCTGCACTGTTCACACAGCTGTGTGTCATTACTGTGCTGGCTATAGCCGCACCTTACAAATGGCATTGTTGCACAAGAATTTACATAGCTGCCCTCATAATATTGGTATATGCATCATACAACTACTATTCCTCTGGTAAAGCACTGTGATGATCTGAGGATGTCTGGCACTAAGTAATGACACACTACATTGCAATTCCAGACTACAGATATGTCAGAAAATGTCTGCTAAACAAAAGAAGTACCCTGAGGAAAGTCCTGTGTACACCTGAGAGGCATGGCTGTAGCACACAAAACCCTGGACTGGAGTATACCTATCAATGGAATGGAGTCCCACCCTAACTATAGAAGGTCACACTTGGCATGCTCCTACACTTAGAGAATCACAGGACATGTTGGAATCCACATCAGAATATATGACTGCATTGTGCATATATCTCTGTGCATACAGATAGCTATGTATACCCCAACCATCCCCCCACACACACATCAGACAGGATTACCCCCAGCTAGCTGTAGGTGGCTAATATGTGATATATCTGCATCTGTTACATGAGATACACACACAAAAATATGGGCAACAGTTAACAACATATGTGAAGCATACACACATAGATGTGGGGAAATGAGAGACAGACAGTGATACAGAGAGAGAGACACAGAGGGACACAGATATGGATACCCTGAATGGCATACAGTGATGTCCTGCTGCGGACAGTGACATGCCAGTTGTAAACAGTCACACGTGCCAGCATAAAAGGTTAGCTCCATTGTGTAACATTACTGAGGTTGAGTTTATATCACATCACCTGCTTTTGTGTGTGTGTGTGTGTGTGTGTGTGTGTGTGTGTGTGTGTGTGTGTGTGTGTGTGTGTGTGTGTGTGTGTGTGTGTGTGTGTGTCTCCATAGGTCCAAGAATTAGGAGACTCTTCCCACTCAGTATACTTCACATTGCCCTACTTCACAAGATCTTCTGCTTTCATTCACCTTAGAAGTACCATTGGATACAGATCACCCCCATAAGCTCTGTAGTGTGTGTGATAACTGTGCAACACTAGTGTATAAATAACTAGCTTGGTAGGGGTTCTGTTCCCAATACTGGCAAGTGTGTGTGTGTGTGTGTGTGTGTGTGTGTGTGTGTGTGTGTGTGTGTGTGTGTGTGTGTGTGTGTGTGTGTGTGTATGTGAGGGTGTATGTTTGTAGCTGAAACAGTTTTAGGCCATTCTCAACAACAACACTTTCCAGTGCCCCACTTCATCACTCCTGCTGATGTCATTCCACTTATCAGCACCTTTGGCCGGTTGTCAGCCTGTTGTAAGCTGTGTAGCATGTGTGATAACTGCATAACACAATATTACAAATCACTAGCTAGACAGAGGTTCTAATCTCAGATCTGGCAAATGAATCTGTGTATGTTTGTAAGAAGAAGTATTTTGATAAGTCTCCCACCCACTACCCTACTTTATCACTCCTGCTGATGTCATTCTCCTTATCAGCACCTTTGTCCAGTTGTCAGCCCAGTAAGCTCTGTAGTGTGTGTGATAACTGCATAACACAATAGAACAAATCACTAGTTAGACAGGGGTTCTAATCTCAGATCTGCCAAATGAGTGTGTGTGTGTGTGTGTGTGTGTGTGTGTGTGTGTGTGTGTGTGTGTGTGTGTGTGTGTGTGTGTGTGTGTGTGTGTGCAAGAAGTATTTTGATAGGTTTCCCACCCACTGGCATACTTTATCAGTACTGCTGATGTCATTCCCCTTATCAGCACCTTTGGCCAGTTGTTAGCCTAGTAAGCTCTGTACTGTGTGCGATAACTGCATAACACTATAGTAAAAATAACTAGCTAGACAGAGGTTCTAATCTCAGATCTGGCAAATGAGTTTGTGTGTATGTTTGTAAGAAAAAGTATTTTGATAAGTCTCCCACCCACTGCCCTACTTTATCACTCCTGCTGATGTCATTCTCCTTATCAGCACCTTTGGCCAGTTGTCAGCCCAGTAAGCTCTGTAGTTTGTGTGATAACTGCATAACACAAAAGAACAAATCACTAGTTAGACAGGGGTTCTAATTTCATATCTGGCAAATGAGTGTGTGCGTGTGTGTGTGAGTATGTGTGTGTGTGTGTGTGTGTGTGTGTGTGTGTGTGTGTGTGTGTGTAAGAAGAAGTATTTTGATAAGTTTCCCACTCACTGGCATACTTTATCAGTCATGCTGATGTAACTCCCCTTATAGGTTCATAGGTGTGTACTAGGCTAATGGCCTTGGAGCCATTACAAGCCTAGCCCATAGAAGTGCCTTGCCATTGTACCACCCGATGTTAGTTTTCAGTGACCCCATCAAGTAGAGCCACTGGAGTAATCCCTGGAGTGGACTTTCTATTACCGATCCACTCATCAAGATCTCTCTGGAGCAGGGTCATCTAGGTGCTTTGCTTGACATGTATGGGAAGTCTATTCCAGGGCATGTGCAGTCTCTGGGTGAAAAACCTGCCCCTCCAGCATGTTGTGTTGATTGTGGTAATGAGGTTGAGGTCCCTGCAGTGTGTGGTGCAGAAAGACTGGGATGTCTTTAGATGTAGCATTTGTAAAAGAGCTGGGTCAGACATGGCTTTGCAAGTCAAGCAGAGATCGCCTCTAAGTAGGCAATATGAGACAGAGAATAGCTGGGGTCTTTTGAGTTTGTCTGTGTAGGACATGTGTTTAATGCCTAGGATCTTCATTGTGAGGTACTTCTGCGGCATCTCCAGCTGTTGCAGATGTCTAGTGAGGTACATGCCAAATGGGCCATTATACTTAATGATTGGTCTAATGAGGGAAGAGTACACAGAGACAATGACCTCCTTCTTCCTGGATGCAAAGCCCTTGGTAATGAGATGTCCCACATAAAAGGATTTCCTGACCACGGTTGCAATGTTGTGGTTAAAGGACAGGTTGCTGTCAACCTGTGTCCCCAGATCTTGTATAATGCCCACAGTGTTCAGCAGGCTCCCATCGATGTGGTACTTAGTGGGAACTGAGATTTTACCAAAGGGGCTGATGATGCATTTTGTGGTGTTAAGCTTCAGGCCATGGTTTCCACACCTGTCAGTGGTCTCAGTGAGGCCTTTCTGTAAGATGTCTGCATCACTTGTGGAGTTAATGATGGCTCCCAGCTTCCAGTTGTCTGTGAGCTTGGTCAGCCATTGTTCCTTTGTGTTGGCCTAGACTCCTGAGAAGTACATGATGAACAGAAGAATACCCAGGACTGATCCCTGTGGGACTCCACTCATGATTGGCTGGCAGTCTGACTTGGAGCTCGCTACTTTCACACTGTGTGTTCTATCTGTGAGACAATTTGCAACTCCTCTAGTGATATAGGGGTTGATGCCTAGTTTGGTGGGTTGATCCATAATTCCTGACTAAGGAATACTATTGGCCTTGGCCAGATTGATGTAGGCTGTATGCAGTGCCTTATTGTCATACACACCCCTGGTGACTGACTCAAAGATGTCAATCAGGTTGAGCAGGGATGATCTCCCCTTCATAAAGCCAAATTGTGGGGGTCTAGAGTTAGGAAAGTATCTATATGTTTGTCGATCAGGTCACTGGTGATGTGCTCCATAGCTGTACACATCAGACTCATCAGGCTACTGGACTGATAATTCCCAGGGTCTGTAGTTGCCACACCTTTATGGAGAGGGATGACTGTAGCAGTGCACCATTTGGGAGGGACAAAGCCTGAGGTGAGGCTGTGACTGAACAGGGCACACAGATGTGGTGCCAGGTATCTTTGTAGTTCATGTAGAACACAGCCAGGGATAATTTGGTGTTCCATGGAAGCTGTATTCTTGCCCATGGACAATGCAGGTGTAGTCTGGATGGCAGTAATCCTGGGTACCTGGCATTCTTCTGGCATTCTGATTGTTTCCCTGGGGGGAGAGAGGGGTAAAGCTGTTGCTGAATGTGTTGGCAAGAATGTTGGCAATATCAGTTGGTTCAGTATAGGAGGTAGCATTGTGCAGTAACTCAGAGCACTTTTGGGTATTGGCATGCAGGTTCTTGATATCACTAACAAAGGATGTGTGATTATTGTCAGTGTCTGCTGCAATTCTGCCATCATAGGTGGCTGTAGATGATTTCATGAGGGATCTCAAGTTGTTGTTGAAGCTAATAAGGGAGTTTCACCACTTGTGGGACTCCACCTTTTTCTGCAACACTTTCTTCCTTCTATTGTGCAGGTTATTAATGGTAGGGGACCACCAGATTGGCCTCCAGTGTTTGGAGGAGAGTGTCATGGTTCTGTTGGGTATGGCAAGTTCCATGCATTGACATGCATGTTTTTTATACTGTATTAGTGTATGATTCGGCAGTCATTCAGGTGTTTTCCATTGGCATGGGTGCTGTGAAATTAGCCACCTCTGTTCTTATGAGTCCAAAGTCAGCTTTGGAGAAGTTTTTCAAGGTGGTTACCTTTGCAGGGGGTGTGGGTGAGATGTTGATTTCCACGGTGATTACTCTATGTTGGATCTGATCAGGTAGCGATAGATGACTGTTGTCAAGCTATGGTCCCATATGTTAGTAATCAATACAGGTCAAGGATGTTGCTTCCTTTACTGGGTGTTAGAATGAGCTGGTCCAGGAAGCATTGGGCCAATGTATTGGTGCTTGCATATCTTACCCAGTTGATGGAGGGGTAGTTGAACTCTCCTAGTATGAGAGTGTTAAGTTGGACCTTGTTAGTTTCCAGGGTGTTGAGGAATGTGGATTGAAAGTCTAGGGACATGGATGTGGACCTACAGCAGGCTATGACCTGGATTGCACTATTACCCAATGTCAGTTGTACTTGACGTATCTCAAATGCCATATGCTATGATACTACTCTGGATGTGTGCATATCCATTATTAATATGGGGACACTACCGCCTTTGTACCCAGGTGTGACAGATGTAGGCCATCTCTGGCAAGCCATCACAGTCTGTCAATCATGTCATCCCAAGCAGACAGATACTGGATTCCATGAGAGTGACACAAGACACATAAGCTAATTGTTGAAGTCAATCATTTGTTGTTTGTACTGTGGTGTCATTCTGGGTGACAGTAGTATACTACTCAGGGCTATTGGCATACTTGCCTGGCCCACATAATCTGAGAGCTCAACCATATCTCTTTTCATATAGTCCATGGAGGTGCACCTCAGGTCATTCACACACACATGGACAATGACAGAGTGATATTTGCAGTTGTTGTGGAGTGACCTTAATGGGTGTGTTATGTTTTGGATTCTAGAACCTGATAGACAGCTGACTGCTACCTCCTCCATGTTCAACCTAGTAAGTGGGACATCTGTGTGCCTCACTATTGATTGACCTATGATTACTGTATCAGGCAAGGTGGTTGGCCTTTGGGGCTTAGGTTGAGGGGCACACTGTGTAGGCGAGATATGTGTCCTATGGTTTATGCTGTGTTGTGGTGGTTGAGTGGGTGTCTGTCTTGGTGGTCTCCGCTGTTTGAGTAAATGTCTATTGAGTGCCTCTGTGAAGGCGGGTGTGTGGTTATTGTTTGTATGTCAGAGCTGTGATAGTGGGTGTTCTGGAGGGGTATGTGTTCCATGTGGTGTGGTGCAGGTGTTGACCCTTCTCCTCTTGACCAGCTAGTCCACTCTTTGCTGGAGAGTGCATGTCTTCCAATTCAGTGATATAGGGGTATCTCTCACAAATCTGAGTGTTGGGAGTTAAAAGGAGAGGGTTGTGTATATACATGAGGCAGTTACAACAGTGCCTCAGAATGCCTGATTGCACCAGCTTAATGGGAAAAAGCACATAGAACTGCACTTTAATCATGCCAGGATGGATGGTCATAACTACTAAGTACTGGAGCTAATTCTGTGATTAACAACTACTGCTGATGGCTCTCAGGTGTGCTAGAATAACTGATAAACTACTTGTTGAAGTGCAAAGCTATTAGGCTATTTGAAGTGCAGGAGAGAAAGAACTAACAAGATCTAATGGACAGCTGAAGGCAGACTGTCTGTCACCTGTAAAAGTTTACCTCAGCTGTGCAGTTATCAGCACCTTTGGCCAACTGTGAGCCCAGTAAGCTCTGTAGTGCATACGATAACTGTGTAACACTATAGTAGAGATAGGCAGGGGTTCTAATCTCACTACTGGCAAGTGTGTGTTTGTGTGTGTCTTTAGGTGAAGATCATATCCTGTTTGGCTGATACCATTTTGACTTGTGTACCATCCATGCCTGTTTACCATCTCCCAATGGCATTACATTGTACAGTGTGGTAATGTAATCTGCCTCACATGCAGCATGTTAAACCATTGTGCATGCCATACCAGTCCTCTGTACAGATGTCTATGAAATATCCAGATGTTTGCAAACTATATATGTTCTGTGTCCCTTGCTAATGCCCATGCATGTGATATTGTTTCCTAATCAGCCACAGTGATTGTAGTGGCACACATGCCAGCATCAGGCATCATACCTGACTGAAACATCATGCTGATATGACGTCTGCTACACTATCACTTGTCCAGGCTTGTAGGAGCAATACATGAATCAATATCCTATTTCTGGTGGGTTATCTCACTATCCATGAAGGCTGTCAGAACATTATGTGTTGTAAGAGGTGGTGTGTTATGTCCCATGCATATAATCTATGTGGGGCATGTCATATATATGTAGTACAGTACATCAAGGTGGAAATGTAGGTTTACTTATCTGTCTTCTGCCAACTGTGTTTATGTTACTGTGTGCACATCCCCTGTGTCAGTCCGTACTGCATGTATGCAAAGGATATACCATTTTACCTCCCTGTTCCACCCAGTGAACTCAGGAATACATACCACAAACTTGTCATACACAGTATCATGCATGCCCTCATCAGCTGCATCAGGGTTTAATGTATGGGAAAGAAATGGCAGGGTCAACAGGTGTTGACAGGTGAATTTGTTGCAGTTAATGTAATGGCTACACTTGTGATGGACCTGCTGACAGTACTGCAGTAACCTGTTCTGTATGTATGAGCCTGTGGTACTACACAACACTGAGATGACATGTCTGAAGGCTACCTGTCTATGACAAGGGGTATGTATGCAACATCACACTGTCTGACAACAGTGTTCCTCACACACTGTTGCATGCATACACACCTGGTACATGTACAAGCTGTACCTTGCCTGTGACACGGTCGGTGTATTCCCACTCTGCCATACTCCCTCTTGGGAATATCTGCAGGGCCACAGTCTGTAGACATACAGACACCTGGAACACAGAATACAGCGTGACAGACTACATTCAGTCAGTGGTAGTAACAGCAATAATGCATCGTGGCTAATAAGGTATATACAACTGTATGTGTACCCATAACAAATGCAAGCAGACATCACCCTACATAGTATTATATAGCTACACTGTACTATATTCACCCTGTTCATCATACCCATATTGGCATGTCCCTGCATCGATGGTATGGATGACAGGGATGTGGCACAGGTATCATCATATGCACAGGGTGTTGTGTGAGTTTGCCAGAGGCCTAGGCTGGGCCATACAGTTGACATCATGTGTGTTTGTTTGTGGGGTGTTCATTAAATGGGCTGTGCAGGGGTGGTGTGTGTGTGTGTGTGTGTGTGTGTGTGTGTGTGTGTGTGTGTGTGTGTGTGTGTGTGTGTGTGTGTGTGTGTGTGGTGATGACTTGTCTGATGGTGACGTGTGTGTGTTTGTATGCACACACATGCCATGGGGCCGCCCTACACAGTGGTAGTTTGGACAGCTGTAGGTCGTACATGGCAGGATGTACAGTTTACAGTCTCTGGCCACAGACATGGGAACTGGTCCTACCAGGGGTCTCATCAGCACCACCAGGACCAGGTCTGGATGCAGTACTACTCCCCGATGGTGACTAATTTCTGCTGGATCCATGATCCTGTTGGGACCAGCCAGGACAATGTGCCCATGGCCTTCTGCGTCATGGTGTGGAAAGCACACCCCCTTCAGTAGTGCTGGTGGTACTGCCACTATGGGAACGTGATGGTGCATGGCCCCATAGACCCTCAGCTGATTGTGGTACTGCTCTATGTCCATGTGGCTGCTGACCATCCCCCACCAAATGCTCAAGCACAAATATTCCACTGTCAAGGAGTGCCAAGGTCTCCCCCCACCATTTATCCATGACCTAAGTTCACTCACATGTGGCTGCAGTGATTTCACAAATATTGCCATGGACACCAGGGATGTGCTCATCCATGACCCTACATATATGTCTGCTATTACATTCATTATATGCCTGTGCCTCCATGATGGACCAAAACATGTGTCTGGTGACTGCTGCTGTGGCACTTACAACAGGGGCATGATAGGCTGCAATCCTCCTCTGAGCATCCCTGCCCATCTGCCTGTGTTTGACCTCACCAGTGAGATGCCAACTGATGGCACAGATTCAGCCCCTGACAACCCCATCTGTGCCTCAATATGAGCATCATCATAGGCAGAGTCTGCACTGACATCAGGATCAGAGTGAGAGGGACTGTGGCCACTATGCCCACCTGTGAGGAAAAAACAACATATGTAAATTACTACCTGCACTATAAGATTTGCTGGCACACACACACACACACACACACACACACACACACACACACACACACACACACACGTGAGGTGCCTCAAAGGCATTACACAGGCCTCCCATTTGTCAGCTGCGGACATTCACGACCCACAGTCAGACAATAACATACTCACTCTGGACAGACTCTCAGCATCATGCAGTCCAGCCCTTTCCTCTTACTGTTACTACTAATATACAACTCCAGGATAGGTGAGTGGTGTTAGCAGGTGATGGGCCTTCACCTAGCACACACTGCACCCATGTAAACATTATTACTGTTCACCTGTATAGCACTGTGGCAACTCCTACATAACATACCTCCCAACTGTATAGGGTTTTGATGAATGTCTAGATGTCTGGCTCATATTTTTGGTCTGTTCCCCATAACTATTTTGTTTGTCTGATACATTACTGGGATGACCTGTGGAATGGTGCCACTGACTGATGTCATAATTTGAGATACAAACTGCATAAACTGCAGTACATGTATGTTAAAACAAAGGTGGTTACTCAAACAACTTCCCAAGCTTACAGTGGATAGAGTAAGTGTACACACCCCTGTTAACATGTCAGGATTTTGTGGTATATCACATGGAACCTCAGAAATCATATCATAACTTTTCTCTCATTTCATATCACATACAACCTGAACCTGTACAATCCAACTGAAGAATATACACATCAATCATGGGTAACATATGGTAAATGCAATAGGTACAATAGACTGGTTGCATGAGTGTGCATACCCTTAAAGTAATACTCGGTTAAGGCACCTTTTGATTTCATCACAGTATTCAGTCCTCTTGGGAAGGTGTCTATCAGCATGGCACATCTTGACTTGCCAATGTCTGTACACTTTGCCTTGCAAAACACCTCCAACTATGTCAGATTGCAAGGGTATCTCCTGTGCACTCCCTTCTTTAGGTCACCCTGTATATTTTCTATTGAATGCAGGTGTGGGCTCTGGCTGGGCCAGTGCAGAATGTTGCATGTGTTCTGGTGAAGCCATCCTTTTGTTGATTTGGATGTATGGTTTGGGCCATTGTTGTGTGGAAAGGTGGAATTCCTCTCCTTACACAGCTATGTGACAGATACCAGAAGGATTGGATCCACAAGGGAATGGTGTTTGTAACTGTTCATAATCCCCTCCAACTTGCCTACAGTTCCAGTTCCAGCTTGTGAACAGCAACCCCAAAGCAGGACACTGTCATCACCATGCAGCACCATGGGGGTAGTGTTGTTGGGTGATGCGTAGTGGTATTATTGTGCCATACAAACCTGTCAGAATTGTGGCCAAAGAGTTCAACCATGGTACCATATGATCATAACACATTTTCCCACTTGCTTTTTGGAGACCTGATGTATTGCTTTCAGAATTTCTCCAAGCCTGAATATTGTTTGGTGTGAGGAATTGCTGCCATCTTCCAACCCTACCCTATAGGTGAGACATATGGAGACCATGGAAGATTGTTGTCACATGTAGTACACAACCAGTACTTGCTGGAGATTCCAGCTACTCATTCACTGTTGCTGTAGTGCACTTGGCAGTCTCCCTGGCCAGTTTTGGTGTTGTATTCTCATAGAATTTGGAGGGATGTCCACTCCTTCACAATGTCACTGTAGCCCCATATTTTCACCACTTTTTGATGACTGTCTCCACTGTGTTCCATGGTATATGCAATGCTGTGGAAAAGTTTTGGTGCCCTTCTCCAGGCTGATACATCTCAAAAATGTGGTCCCTTAGCAGCCTCATCAGCTCTATGTGGGCCATGGCTGTTGCTGTAGCAGGCATCTGGGTATATGTTAGGATAATCCTGGTAGGACAGCTGGCCATTATTTGCTGTCAATCAAAGAGTGTATGTAATTGCTGGCAGGTGTGTACCCAATATGATGTAATGCTTTAGTTATAGTGAAAGCTGTGTCAACACAGTATTAGCTTCAGCCTGTGCACACATATGCATGTAGGTTGTTGTATGATTTTTATGTGTCATAATTGTTCTCATAACAGATTTGTTTGCTTTACAATTGAATTGTACAGGCTATAGGTCACATGACAGGTTGGCAGGAATTTGAAATTGTCTATTGTGGTTTCATTTTTGTATATCAGAAATACCTGGCATTCTAACAGGTGTGTACATCATTTATATGCACTGTATAACATTAATTAATACAATATGACCCTATTTTTTGGCCTTTATCCCCCCATTTTGTCAGTCATTGTTCAGATGTCTTGCAATGTATATGACATCTCCTGCAAATAGGCCCCTGTGATGACCACTGTGATGCAATGCAGTAAACACCACCACAACTGAACATGCAGATATTGCC
Organism: Protopterus annectens; assembly: GCF_019279795.1. NCBI lineage: Eukaryota > Metazoa > Chordata > Ceratodontiformes > Protopteridae > Protopterus > Protopterus annectens. Next base: position 1,492,766,974 of record NC_056744.1, on the reverse strand, counting down.
CAATGGCTGAGTGTAACAGTTGTGTGCATGGTCACACGCATGACCTTAACATGCCTGGGGTACTGGTGAGCCATAACTGGAAAATCCCATACTTACTGGCTTCAGACAGCTGTCCCACATGAAGGCAGAGGGACCTATGTAGTTGTGGGGAGGAGGTATTGTCAGCAGATTTACATATGGCATTGGTACAACATGAATGCTACATTTCTGAACAGGTACAGTACACACTATGATATTACACAATTTGCTGTCTTTCACCATAGATGTGTACTTGTGTGCATTACTAAACCTCACCCACTAATCCATTTTGTACTGACATATGCATCTAGAGACTCTACAGAAGACAGTTTCACTGCTACCTCATTACATTGATGTGCACTGTTGCCTTACCCGCACGCTCCTCGCCTGTTGCCTGGATGCCACCCACCTCCATGACTGGTGATTCATGTGTTTGCTGTTGTGTGGGGGCTACCCCGAGGCTGGCAAGGAGCTCATCTGTTGCTGTAAATGGGGCTTGTGTGACTGGACCCCCACCGGTAGCAGTACAGTCCT